>NC_091404.1:13565168-13867644 GCF_032191515.1 Phaenicophaeus curvirostris | reverse complement strand
AGGAGCTCTTTTTTTCATTCTCTCTATTCCTGCAGTGTAGACACATCTACACAGATTTACTCCAAATTTGATAGAAAACAGTGTTTTCCCAACCCAAAGCACTTGTGCCAAGTTTGAACCAGGAGCAATTTCTAAGGCTGGTGCGTAAGCCCTGGAAGTCTGCAGCTTAGAATAGAGCAGCTACTGGGCCATCAGCAACCTGCTCCTTTGTGGAGTCTGCTCCTGGCCTGCAGCAACCCAAGCAGCCCCACAGAAGCTGTGGAGGTGGGAAGCAGCAGATTATGCTCTGAGCCTGAATGCTGGGCTCTTGTTGGATCCCAAGGTGATGGGAAGGACCTGGGAGGGACCTGGTCCTGTGCAGCAGGAAAGATGTGAGAAGGATGACCCAAACCTACCTAGTGCTGATGAGTCTCCTCCTTCCAGATTAATGCAGTTATTTACCTTGTAGTAGTGCTGGGTTGTCTGAGCATCAGCCAGTGGCCTGGTGCCATTTTACTTTCACGTTACACATATGTACAGAAGTGTCTGGTGATGAAGGTTCATGTCCTTGGGGCCTATGAGCAGTTAACTCACTGCTGGGGATCTGGTGCTGTTGGATTGATAGGATGCAAAAAATATCATTAGAAAGTCTCTTTCTTTTGACTTGGGTTGTTGGGCTCTTCTAGGAGCAGGTCTCCATTGATTTGAGGTGATCTATAAAATCAGTGATCCTTTACTTTTAGTAGCCACTGGCTTCCCTAGTGCTTATGTTTACTGGGGGGAAGTAGTCAGCAATGGAAAATATTGTGGCTTTTAACAAATGAAAGCACAAAGAAATTGTTACAATTCTTCCTCCTGTGACTACCAGTTCTCAGCATCTCAGTACGTGCGTAGTCAGGATCAGAGGTGCTGCTCTACTAAGTTGTGCTCTTAATGTCTTACCCAGCACAGCTGGGGAAGTGATGGAGACGGTTTTGTTCCTTGCTGTCTGGTTGTCAGGGCCAATTAAGTGGTCTGGTGTTGGGAGGGAGGGGAAAAACAACCCACACACGCAAATGGGATTTTTTTGTTGTTGTTTCTGGAACGGTTGCCACAAGCTTCTGAAAATACTGCTATTTGTGTTACATTATTTTCTTTTACAACAATCATTTTAGCATCAGGAAGCTTAACTTTTGGGCTTAGTCTGGTACTGTTTGGTTAATGTTACAGCAGGAGAAGTCATGTTGCTTCTTCTCTTCGCCCAAGTATTGCACTGCTTCAATCACAGAAGCAGCACAGTAGCTACCAAGCTACCTCCTCCTCCATGCTTGCGTTGTTCCAGTAACCCAAACAATCCTTAATTAAATTTCCCTGGCTGCCCTGAGTGTTACATTCACTGAAATGCTGTTTCATTATGTTTTTTAGGGCCGGTGTACCCGAGAGAACTGCAAATATCTCCACCCTCCCCCACACTTAAAAACACAACTTGAAATAAATGGGCGCAACAACCTGATCCAGCAGAAGACAGCCGCAGCCATGTTTGCTCAGCAAATGCAGTTCATGCTACCAGGCGCGCAGCTACAGCCCATTGTAAGTTAACAGCAGTGGATCGGGTTCGCACTGCTTCTTGTTTCTCTCCTGTTTGCTTATGGAGGCCCCGGCCTTCTGCTTTTGCTGAGGTGGTTGTTGGTGCTGCATGGAGTTGGGCAGCACTTCCAGACAAATGTCAGATGCTACTTGCACGTCTTCTTGCAAACTGTGGCTCCCCTTTCCTGTGGTACCTGAGGAGCTGTGGGAAGGGCATGAAGCAGAAGGGTTATAATGCCAGGTAGACTTTTGACCTGGTGATTCACGCCCGTCCCAGAAGTCCTTAGCAGTTTAATTCCAACAGATCCTATTTTGGATAACTATTCTACAGTGGGGTGAGGATGCTGGCGTTCTTCTGTGCTGTGGCAAGAGGCCAGCTGACTCCCTTGGACTGAATGCTTTGCATTTGTAGGCTAAAACTGGGGAAGATGAATCTTATACAGCTTGTAAGGCTTGCCTGGGAATGAAGACCCATTTCATCACCATTGTCCCAGCAGAGGGTTGTGCTAATGTCACTGCCCTGTCACTTGTATTTCACGGTAGTTCTGTTTTATGCTAACAGCAGGAAAGATTTGCTTCTCTTCAGGTAGACAGGGAAGCCTGTGGGAGATGGGTGTTTGCAGAGCAGGTAGTTCAGAGAAGCCTTCACAGCTGTTAATGTATTGGTTAAAACAGGCTTCCAGGGTGGAGAACCCTGTTAAACCAGGGAGAGGATGGTTTGTCTCTGTTGGCTGGGTGACATTTGTCGACTGAGTTTGAGTCTGTCACTGTGTATATTTTAAGAAATGTCAAAGGTCTTGAAGCAGCTCTTTGGTGCTGACATAAGCAAGCTGCATACTTTTAACTGAGAGCCCAATTAGGAATCCTCCATTTAAAGTTGAGGTCTTTCCTGGGCAGTGTGCACTCAATGAGCAGTTGTTGGGTGGGGTTCCATGTGCTGTGCCATGTGGGAAGTCTGGCTGGATCCCTCAGACAGACTCTTCCAGCCTGTACTTGGCCTCCTGGTGTCCCACCTACCGTGCCTGCTTCTCTGCCCAACTGAGGCTTCAGACTTGACATCTCTCACCTCCGTTTTGAAAAGCTCAAGTGTCCCTGGTTTATCCTCACAAGAGACCAGTGAAGCATTCTTCCTTGTTGGAGGTTGTTGTGCTGTTTGGTGGAAGAGCTCATGATGGAGATGTGATTCACTGGGGAAAGCTAGCTGATGTCTCTTCACATTTCCCCAGTCTGGCATGTTCCTCCTGTCTCTGGAAGGCTTTTGCACATTCACCCTCACTCTGGTCATTGTGTGTGTGTCAGCAGCTTTATCTTCACCCTGCCATGAATGCAAGGAAAAAGCTGTTTATTCTTCCCATTTGCAGATGGAAAAGTAAAGCAGAAGAGAGATTGGGCCACAGAAAACATCTTTAGCTGCTCTAAGCCTTAAGCTCTAATCTACGATCATCTTTGCACCTCTTTTTGTGGAATTTGAAAGTACGTGCACATCAGAAGGAAATCCTGAATTCCCCCAAAATGGTTTCCTAGCCCTGAACCAAAAGCAAACCTTTCCTGTTTGGGGTTTTCCTCTGTGGGGAATTCACAGTGGATGCTCTTTGGCTAACTATTCAAAACATCTTTGGGATTTCCTCTTTGGAAAGTTCCCATCTTCCCCTTTTGCAGTCTTGCAGGTCCAGTTCACTCCTGCAATTTGACTTCTGTCTTTTAAATTGCCTCTGAGACTGAATCTGTCGATGTGTCTGGTTAGTGCTCTCATTTCCAAGGTAACCTTATCTGATGAGAAAAGTCCCTGGTTCCCAAATTGTGCCATGAGGGAAACGTGGGCAAAGAAGAAAAATAAGAATTTGTTCTGCAATGACTGCTCTCTTCCTGCTTTCCCACACTTTGCTTATAGTCAACGAGCTCTTGGTCTAATTCCTGCTGCCTGACTTGCTCCACACCAATTTCAGGACAAACAAGAGATTGCTCTTTCACCTGCCTTTGATTTCCTGAAGATGCTGCCAGTGGAAGCAGGCTTTGAAAATCCTTTTCTCTCTTAGATGAGAAGGGTGGGGCCTCCTTCTGGCTACACATGAAATTCTTCAAAGCAGAAAGTATTATATCAGATGCAGCAGCAGAACAAATCCCATGTGATCAGAAAGCTGATCAACGGGATGCCTGCTTAATTGGGATGCTTGCCAGAGATGAGATTTGGAACAGCGTGCTTAATAGCTCAAAACAATGGCTTAGAGATTTTAAAGTGCATTTTCCCAGAAAAGCTACTGTATCAAAAAAAAAAAAAAAAAGCCACCAAAAAAACAACAAACCCCACAACGTAACCGAGCGCTTGACGTAGCCACTTTTCACTGTGCTTCCTGAAATGGCATTGAATATGTCTGTCTGTGAGCTTGCATCTAAACATTCGCTGCTAGATCTTCTTACACCTCCACTGACATCCAGCAAGAGCCTGTCTTCCTGTTGAACCAGGAGCCAGGACCCTGGTGGTGGCTGTTTAATGAAGGTGCTGCTTGGAAAAGAGTGTCCTGGATGGACTGTCAGCTGCATGCTGCTCGTGGAAGACTGCTAGGTGTGAGTTAACAGTTGCTCGTGCGAGCTTATTCCCGTGAAGTCTCTGGGAGCAATCTGATGTGGCTACTAATGGTCCGTGCAAAGCTGAGAATCACATGAGTGCTGGGTGCCCATGATGCGGTTTTAAACGGACTGCTTCGTACAGCACTTTAAAGTGAGTCAGGCAAGGCCACGTAGCAGAATGTTTGCTCAGCCTGGTATATTTGTTTGGGAGAGACCTTGGAGAAACCATATGGGTGCCAAGCAGGAAGGATCTAGTACAGTTTTGACTTTTGAAAGTCCAAATTCACCTTGACGGTTGACTTTGGTTGAGCTGTGCTGGAAGCCCTCTGGGCTGTTTTTCTGCCTGTCATGCTCTTTGTAGCCAGGACAAACTCAACAGCTCTGACTCACCCGTGCCGTTGAAGACAACACAGACTTTAGCCCAGCTCTATGTCTCCTTCTGAGTCGAGTAGGACCCTGCTGCCGTCCCTTGGTGCTGAGGAAGTAGTTAAAGCATGGGGTGACCAACTTGCTTGCCCAGTGAGCTTGGAAGAAGTGCTGGAGCAGATTTCAACAGGTGTTTTGGACATGCGTTTGTTTCATACAGCAAAAACCTGATCTATATCTCAGCCTCAAGTCAAAGGCACACTAGGAGTGAATAAACACGTAACCTGGTGCACCTGGGAGCTGGTGTCTGCCAAGAGACAATGCTGTGGGGTGTAAACTCCTGACTTGTACTCTGCAGCAAACCACAAGTGAGAGATCATTTAAGCTAGGAGTCTGTTTTTGTGGTCAGATTGGGGAAACAAGCATCTGTGGTGATAGGTAGCTGGATGCTTTGGCCAGTTGGGTTTAGTCCAGTGTGCTCAGCCTTCACGCTAGAGGGATGATTTTACAGCCAGGCTTAAGCAGTTGCATTGGAGGGGAACACAGGTTTTTGCTTTTTCTGAACAGCATCGGTTGTGTTTCCAGTATCAGGGTCTTCAGCCTTGTCAGTACAAGTTCTTTGTCTTCTACATTTCTATCACCAGACTGTAACAAAAACTTCTGCTTTTGCATGTGTGCTTTCCATGTATAGCTGCTTAGGAGCGACCTGTCTCTGTTTCTTCAGGCCATCAACACCTCTGTATTTTTACTGGATCTCTCATTTTCGAGCCTTCCCTTTTTAGGGTCTGAGGTAACTCAGAATCAACACTTCTCGGCTGAGACAGCACTTGTGTTTGACAAAACACCAGCTACTCCTCTGCCTTCCCCTTCACACCTGCTCTGTGTTTCTTCTTTGGCTTTAGCATGATTTCTGCTAGGCAAATTGAATGCAACTTCTAGTTTGTTAACAAAATCAGCTGTTCAGGTTCTGTCACCACTGCTGGTGACAAATACCCCTCCCTGGGACAGTCCCTTCTCTCTGGTCACACCTTGAAGCCAACAGCTCCTGTGCTCAGGATCTATGAAGAGCTTAAAGCTGTTAGAGCCCTGGGCAGCCCTCCCCCAAGATGTGTTCTCACAACAGCCATTTCAGCTTCTTTCTTTTTTTTATTCTTACAAGCATTTTAATACTCAGTAAACCAGTCTTGTGAGCTGTTACTGGTCTGAACCCCTCTGCTGCTGCACTGTAACCTGTTTCCCTCTGCTCAGGAGTTGCTGGTAGTGTCTGCATGTGCTATGGTTAATAAAAGGTAGTTTGCAAGGAGACCTGCACCTTTATTTCCTGAAACTGTGAGAGCTTTAAAGGGGGCAGCAGGGGTAAGTGTTGATACTTTCAATCCAGCTGTTTTGCCCTGGGGCGCAGCAGTGACTAAGCTGAGACTTTTATTTTTTTCTGTGCAGTCATAATATTTATCTATCAGGTCTCCTGGCTGGGTGCAATCACAAGAGGCGGATGGGAGGCATGTTGAGGAAAGCATTGCTTTTTGGAATAAAAATTACAGTTGGGTTCTGCTACAAGGAAGAAACTCATTCAAATTCCCTCAGGACAGACCTGGTGTGGGGGACCTGCACAGATGTAAAGGGAGGAGAGATTTGGCTGGCAGCATCTTTATTACTGGTACTGTTGCATGAGCCAGACTGGATTTCCCCATTCAAGACAGTCGGGGCTGGCAGTGAGCGCAGCCCATCTTTTCCCCTCATCAGCCGCAATAGAGAGCTCCCTGATGCCAGCTTACAAAGGAGCAGTTTTCAGTGCACTTGGCACACTTCAGACTTAAAAACCCCAGTGCTTCCAGGTTTAATGTTTTGAGTGAGATCTGCTCGTTCTCTGGCTGTGCATCCGCTGCAGATGCCTGAGTGGCTGCTCAGTGTCAGTTCCCTGCCCACGGGCAGGGTGTGGAGCAGAGCTGTCGCTTTCATTCAGCGGCACCAGGCAGACAGTTCAGGCGGGCAGAAGGAACAGTTATGAAACCTTGAGAACGCAGCAGCAGATGCCAGGGCCTGGAAATGGGTGAATGGCCACCAGCAGCAATAAAACCCCATCCTGCTCCTTCGTGCACCCCTCTGTATGTCTCCAGGATCATTGATAGATCATCAGTTGCTCTTTGTGGACATCCTTCCTCTGCTCTCTTCAACTCGGCTTCAGATTCCTCAGCTCTTGCTAGTTGTTCCCAGTAAGGAGAGGGGCTGTTTTTGAGGGAAGAGCCTTAGAGATGGGGACTGTGTTTCAAGGAGCAGGACCTGCCTCCCAGTTAGTCATGGTTTTAGTGGAGGGGCTGGTGTGTCATCTCTTCGCTAATGTTTCACGCCCTTTCCCACTGGTTTCTGGTGAATTCACTCAGTGTGAGGTGTTGCAGGCCCTCTTCCCTGGCTGCACAAATGCCCTGGCATTCTCCACTTGAGCAGTGGGAGGAACATCTCCCCTCCATCTCATAAACCAGCTAGGTTCTTGGGCTGACTCCTGCTTGTGTTCCAGCCCAGACAGGATCTGAAAGGATATTCTGAAAGGATCTCCTAAAATTTTGGAGCGAAGTCTGTCAGGGTGTCCAGGACTTCTGCGTGTATTGGGTGCATTGTGCAAGCCACGTGTAGCTGCAAGGCTTAGGCTACTATGCGTACGCCAAACGAGTGCTGACAATGTGTGTTGGGCATCAGCATAACCCTGTGCAGACTGGCCAGGTTGGAGAAGCTCCTTAAAACAGCATTTATGGTGTGAATAGTGGCAGTAGTTCAGCAGATATCACTGTAATAACGGGTGCTCATGCAAAATAAAAGTCTAACAATGTTCCCTTCTCACTAGGGTGTTCAGGGAGTCACAGTGTTTGAAGATCCTTCAAGAGCTTTTCTAGCAGCAAAAGGTGTAAAATGTCTGGGAGCCACAGAGAACTGAGAGAGAAGAAAATTATTTAATAAAGGGCTGTAGACTGTAGGATCTCTGGATTTAATGGTTCAAATCTCCCATCAGCTGAAGCGGGGCCTGACTTGGACTCAAAAGAAGGAAAATTGGAAATCCCTCCCGGAGAGGATTATTTGGTTCTGCTACACTTAAAGCACCCAGTGCTAGTGATTCAGGAGGCCTTGTCTCTTTGTTGTGGAGGAGAAAGAGGGACGTGTGCTAGCAGTGACTTGTCGTCCCCTTTTGTACCAGCTCAGGAGCTGCTTGCTGTCACTCTGACCTTAGGAAAGGGGCATCGTTAAGTTAAATACAGATTAGGACAGACTGGCTGGTGTTGCTGTGGGCTAGCTTCTTCCACACCATAACAGGCCAAATACTCCCTAGCTTACGAAAGTACTGGGATGAAGATGCTGTTGAGAAACACACTGTCCTTGTGTGATTTCTTTTAGAAACCCACAGGACTAGAGATGCAAAAGTAAAAGTAGGGAGGGGATGATGTGTGCGGCCAAAAGAATACCCCAGGTGATTTTGTAAGCACACTTGCATTTGTTGCTGGGCAGAGGTTTCAGCTACTGAGGATGGCATCATGTACGCCTGCAAATATGAACAGCTTTAACTGTAACCCAGAGTTCACAGTGGAGCAGGTGACAGAGGGGAAAAAAAACAGTTGCAAGTCACAGGTTCCTTTCTCTGGGGGTGCTCGAGCCCCTGCTATGGGAGAAGGAGTGCTGCCTTGCAGGCTCTGCTGTTCGGGGGCTTGGGGAGCAGGGGTTGGGGAGGGCGGCATTTTTCATCAGCTGGAGTTGGTTTCATTCTCAAACACACCTCGGATCCAGTGCTTTAAAGTCTCACAAACTCCCTGGCTATAGGGGCTATTTACAGACTTTAAACTGAGCACCTGCTTAGGAACTTTGTGTAATCTCACCTACGTGGCAGAACAGCAGTTCCTTTCCCAGACCAGCACTGCAGGAGCAGTTTAGGCCACTGGCACTGATGTTCTGCCGTGCTGACAGGGTCTGCTGGATGCGATTTAGGGATCAGGAGCAGTTGAGACCTTAATGGCTCCTTGTTCTGTTTTCCCATGGGGACATTGCTCCTCACAGCATAGCTGGGGTCCTGGACCTTGTGCTTGCCCACCTGGGCCATCTCATCTGGTGTGCTCTGTCCATGGCTCTTCTGAGCCCACAACCCACCTACTCTTGCCAGAGCTGTGAGGTCTGGCATATTGTAACACTAGTGAGTTTGGTGTCCTCTTGCTACCATTCACCTGGATCATAGGCTTGGGATACTCCTGCAAAATTGCTTTTGCCTGGAGGCTGTCAACAGTCAAATGAACCTCAGAGGTGCAGAATGCTAGACCTTCAAGTGTCCTGTAGCAGAGATGCCTCGCCTAACTCTAAACGATCCTGTTTGTCTACCTGAGCCACGGTAGCTGTGATAACGTGGAATTCAGTGCAGGCTGATAGTGAATTCAAACATGTAGCTAATGGAGTTGGGTATTTCTAGGTCCTGAAGCTACAGCATACCTTGAGGTCTCTGTACAGCATTACAGCGTACACATACAGAAGCAGAGACATTTATTTGGGAATGAGAAGTCTGTTTAATTTGGGCCTGCCATAATTGCTGGCATGAAATCTTTAATTGTGTTGTTAAACTATAGAGATCATTAATATGCTTTGATCTGGCAAATAAAGATGACTTGTGTTAGGCATGAGTCACAAATTGTGAGTCAGGAGAAACTCATGGATCACAAGAAAATCGCAATAAATTAATAGATTGGAGAGCACAGCATTTTGATATTGCTAATCAAATTGTGTGAAAGGATTGAAAGGCTGCAAAGCTTTGATGGGTACTCCAAGGCAGAGCTTTTTCACTCATGTTTTGTTTTTCCTCTTTCTGTACACAGACAACATTTCCTGTGACTCCATCGCTTGCAACAAGCCCCACGATGGCTTTTAGTCCCTACCTGAGTCATGTTTCTCCTGGGATGGGCTTGGTTCCTGCAGAGCTTTTACCAAATACTCCTGTCCTGGTTTCCGGAAATCCTACTGTTACAGTACCAGGAGGCTCTGCTGGGCAGAAACTGATGCGTACGGATAAACTGGAGGTATTTGGACGTCCGATCGGATATTGCTGATGGGAGTGAACAGGGCATGTGGGTCCAACTTGTTGCTCTCTGCTAGGATGACACCGTGCAAAGTTTAATTTGAGCTTTCCTAACACAGAGCTACTGCTCACTGCTTGAGCAGACTCTCCTGCAGGGCCTGATCCCAAATCCTTGGAAGGCACTGGAAATGTGGTAACACTCTGCCAGTTTTGCTGGGTGATAGGGCAGGGCCAGGATTGTTGTTTCCTGTGTGTGATCTGCCACACTTAAAAAATGTGAGTGGGTGGTCTGCCGTTGAATGAGAGATGTTTTGGAAGTAACAGACACTTCCCTTGTTGTCAGAGGGCCTTACTGAGCTTTTACAGAAAGCTTTAAGCATTATGCTGTTGGGAATGCTGGGTATGAGGCATTGGAAAGACATCTCCTCTCCCCCCACGCTTGGCTGGGCATGCTGGCACTTAGCATTCGAGGAGTTGTAAACTTCTTTCAAACCCTAAGCAGAGGCTCTGCAGGAGATAATGGCTGAAGACCTGAATTCAGGGGCCCCTGCAGGTGTAAATTATAACACAGGAAGGTAGCGGAGAAGGGTGTAATTTCAAAACACATTGTTTTGTGTTATGTACTTGATATTGCCTTGCTGAATGCTTCCGCTCTCATATGACGTTTTGCCTTTCCCCACGCTCAGTGTGATAGTGCACTGGTACGTGATCTACGCCACAAGCTATAGTCCTCAACAATTTCTCTTAGTTCCTTGGACCAGGAAACATTGCAGTTCTGTTTTTTGAAGCCTTTTTCTCTGCCTTTGATGTTTCAATGCTCGTAACTTACAAGGATCCACCAGATCTTTGTAAAGCTAGGAGTTTTGATAACACCTTACAAACACTTGCAGTGTAACTAAATTCACTGTCATGCAACCCCAGGTTCAGAATTTTATTGTGGAGGGCAGTGAGACTACTTACGTGAAAGAAGCTCCTCGTGTTTAAGAAAAAGTGCATGTTGCAGCATGCAACATTTAGAATTGGATATCCTGACTGAGAGTATGGTCCATAACAAATACATAATGCAACTGAGACGCAAATGGCAGAGTTGTTAGCATTTAAGCTTTAGAGGCAGGGGGAGGAATCCTGAGCTTCAAAAGTTTTGGCACAATGGTAATAACTTCCTGGGGTCACTTTCTGTTCTGCAGAAATTCTGTACTTTGCTTGCATTTGGTAATTTGCCTTAGTAACTCTGCGGTTTTTTTCATGCCCTGAACCAGCTGTGAGTAGCACCAGCTGCCCCTGTTGCTGTTTGTACTAGCCAAGATGAGCATGGATTTAGAATATACTGGTAGTTAATGTTGCCAACTGAACTGATATTCTGTGTTGAAAATACTGAATGAGGAGTAACTTCCTGTTCTGCTCAACAATGTGACTTTCTTTTAAGGTTTGTCGAGAGTTTCAGCGTGGAAATTGCACACGTGGTGAGAATGATTGCCGCTATGCTCACCCTATAGATATTGCAATGATAGACACAAATGAAAATACTGTTACAGTTTGCATGGATTACATCAAAGGTCGATGCTCTAGGGAGAAATGCAAGTACTTTCATCCCCCTGCACACCTGCAAGCCAAAATCAAGGCAGCTCAACACCAGGTGAACCAGACAGCTGCAGCTGCGATGGTAAGTAGAGCTCTTACCGAGCTGTATTTCCATTGCTAAGAGATTTCGTTTGTGTCATACGTGTCATTTGTGGACAAGTATAGAGTGCTTTGTAAATGGCTGACTAGAATGCCGAGAGCATGTGCAGTCTGAATCATATCTCTTCATCCTTTCTCTGTGCTCACCGTAGCATGAAGCCCTCAGTGGCACAGTACATCTCAACGGTGATTTTCTGACATGACATCACGAGGTGACATGAACACAAGTACAGCAGCACCTGGAACCATCACCTACCCTGGCTAAGTCATAGGTGTCAGTTTAGCTTCCTCAGTACACAATGAAAGCAAAGACTGCCCATCCCATAATACACCTTTTGCAGGGAGATCTTAGCCTGTTGAAGTCAGTAGCAAAATTTGCACTGACTTAAAAGCAAGCAAGGTATCAGTTGTTCAGGCTTAGGAAACTTGTGCCTGGTACCTTTGTCAAGGCTCAGTAAAAGGCCAAGGTGCAAACCAAGAGTAATTTCCTGGCCTGTTTGATACTTTGAACCTGGTAGGGATGGTCCTGCCTGCATTTTAATTTGAATTGTGATTCTAATACCTACAATTCTGAAAATGAGTCAAGGAAGGCTTACCAGCTCAAATACCTCATTGAAGTAAATGTTTGCCATTCAGTTCAATAGCAACTGTTTATTCCAGAGATGAGAGAGCTGGGACAGTCAGCCTGGGGATCTTACCCATGTGTATAAATTCCTGATAGGGGAAGTAGGAAGGTGGATGCACTCTTCTCTCTGGTACCCAGTGGAAGGACAAGAGGGAATTGGCACAAAATTATATATAAGAAAATCCATTTAAACATAAGTCAAAACTTATTTACCATGAAGGGTGATCAAACACTGCAACAGGTTGCTCCATCCTTGGAGATACTCAGAACTTTCCTGGGCGCGGTTCTGAGAAAGCTGCTGTAGCTGACCCTACTTTGAGCAGGGTGTTGGACTAGGTCATCTCCAGAGGCACCTTCAAACCTCACCCATTCCATCATTTTTTTTATTTTATAACGCATGCTGTAAAGGTCTTTGCCTCCTTTTTGATATATAAGTAAGGGTACTGAGATTTTTCTAGATGTGTTTTTTTTTAAAAGGCAATGAAAGAAATTGCATTTCATTCATGGTGAAATGTAATACAAAACTGGGAGGATTCTAGAAATTAAACAGCTGCCCTCCTTGTAGCATTGGTATTACCTGGAATGTAATTTGAAGAATCAGTTTGTACCGCAATATTTATTTGACCTGCAAAATTTATTTATTAGATTTCTTTCTCTTTTTATTATTGTTGAAACAACAGCCCAGGTCTGTTGAAAAAGAACCTTCTGAAACGAAACTCTTGTGTTTTTTACAATTGAATCTTTACTTTTTCACTAATTATCTAGGACACTGCTGCTTAACCAAAGCCAGTGCATGTTTTATTCATGCTGCTGGCTTCTCTTAAAAATGTAATTAACCTTATTTGTATGCTGCTAACTAGGATCTTTAAAATATTTATTGATGGCTTGTTGCATCACCCCTGCTACCAAAACAGCTTACATTATTCATTGACTTTTCAAGGTTTTATGCATTTACTGTACCTGTTGAAGGTACTTTAATAAAGGGAAGAATGGTGCCCAGTTTTATTGGATCAAAAAGCATATGCCAGACAAACGTGTGTACCTTCTAAAGTAGATTTGGAACGACTTCAAATCTAAATTCTGAAGGTATTTCTGAGGAACCCAATCCTGCAGTCACTTGACAAGCACAAGTAGTAGCTTTCCTCCTGCTTGGCAGACGGCAGTGCAGCACAGTCAGGTGCAGTGGGTCAAGCTCAGTCCCCAGTTCAGCATGTGCTTGAGCCTCCCATCTTTACTGGTGGTCCTTCCCTTGCCACCAGTGCTCCTCCTGACCTCCGTGAGGTGTGTAGCTGCAGAATGAGGGCTCAAAGCCTGGTGCAAGTCCACTTGTAGGCGCTAATCCCTGAAGGCTCCTGTCCTGCTGTGCCAGCTGCAGTGAAGATTCTCTAAAGCACATGTCCTGTGATGACATTAGTTTTAAAATTTACCAGGTTAAAATAGCTGACTAGCTGCTGGGCCAAGTAATTACTCAGCCACCACACGTTGTGCATGCCTCGTCTTTTTAATATATTGTATAATGCATTCTTTTTTTTTTTTCCTCTCTTCGCATCCCCAAAATGTTGCTCTCTGTTGACACACCTCTGCTTGCTGTTTTTGTTACTGTGCTTGACCCCCCTCCCCGGCCCATTGCCATCATGTGCTCGCTGCCTGCTAATTAAGACTCAGCCAGCTGTCAGATCACTGAAGCGACCGCTCGAGGCAACCTTTGACCTGGTACTTGGACCTTTCACCTTCTCGCTTAGCACGTAACCATCTTAGTCTGCATGAAAGCCTTCTGCGCTTGGTCTGTTGTGTTAGTGCCTGGGGAGACTGCCCATCCCAGCCAGAAATGTTGCAGTGTGCGTTCAGACATGCCAGTCCTGTGCCCCACACACCATCCATTAACTGTCTGAGCTTTGCCTCCTGGATGAAACCTGGATGTGTTCTGGAGGCAGTGAATAATCTTTGGGGGAGGCGACTCTGGGTTTTGAAGTGTTTTTCCAAACAGTGGCAGCTTTGGAGTCATGATGTGATTTTTCTGTGAGAGTTTAACTCATTAGGCCTGAAGTGTGCTGGATGTGCCAGAGGACTGGGCAGTGCAGGCCAGATCCATCAGATTTCTGTGGTGTGCCTAGCAGCTCAGCCTCGCCTGGCAGTGCCTGACTGTTACTCCCTGCAGAAGGGTGTTCTGTGCAATAGGCACAAATCGCATTTAGGAGGGAGATAGCTAAGCAGCGCTCTCAGAGATCTGTGCTGGTAACTGAAGCAGATGCAGTGCAGGACTTTGGTCATGTGTTCAGTGAATGGGGAGATGGCTGCTCTGCAGCTGGCTCTCACTCTGGTTCCTCCCCCTGTACCTCAGTGTCCCCAGCAAAGGGATCTCGTTTTGGGTGTCTTTTACGTCAGTCTTGGGCACAGGATCTGCTCCTCAGGCTTCTGTCTGCAAGCTCTCTTCATATAAGCTAACTTCAGTTACTTTGTGAGTCTCAAATGTGGTTTACCTGTTTTTCCTGACACTCAGAGCAAGGCAAAAGCCAGCCTCCCAGTCTGCTGTCAGTCCTAGCTCCGCAGAAGACAACTCCTTCTCATTCACCCCAAGTAATGAGGGCTCCAGTACATCCTAAAAAAACCCCAACTCCTGTCACTCAGCTGTAGTGGGGAAAGGGAAGAGTGGACAAAGAGGAGCCCTGAAACCTTCAAGCTGGTGTTGCTCCTTGTTCCCAGAGCTAAGAAGCAAAGACTGGTCCACTCCCCTTCCCCTCTGGAGGCTTGGGTTTGGCCTTTTTTAAGTAGTCAAGAAACTTCCTTATCAGATTTTTAAGCATCAGCAGTAGGAAACTTTGCTAGGGACCCGCTTCCGCCAGCAGTTGTGGAATTGTGCTGTAAATGGTATAACATCCTCTCACTCCCCACCACTCGTGGCTGGCACAGATGCAGTCCCAAAGCGAGTGACAGTGACCTGCATGGTGCCTCGCTGCCCTCTCAAAATGCCACCTCTGAGGAGATGCAATTTAGCAGAGAATTGGAAGGCCCTTCAGCTCCCCTGCCCTCTTGACCTTCCCTGCTGAACAAAACCCCATCAGATAAGTTATTTTTAATAGTCTTCCTGCTCTCAAACATCTAAAGGTTTGCAACCATGTTGTTGGAATATGTTGCCTCTTCTGAACCCTTTGGGAAGGCTATACTAGAGAAGGATTCACAGTAGTGATAAGAGCATGTATAATCTTCATAGGGAACTGCTCAGATTGCTTCTTCTGCTTGCCAGGGAATGGATGCTACCTTTGCCCTCTCTCAGATCATTTTGTATTTGTTGTGCATTGGACTGAAGCAGCAAGCCAGATGCACACCCAGCTTCTCTTTGCTAAGTGCAAAGGGGTGAAGCTGTGATCTGCTTGCAGGAGATAATGATCAGAGGGGAACTTTGCGATGCAATTAAATCGTTTGTTGCAAAGATTTAATCCAGTTCTCGTCTTGCAAAAAATATTAAGAGAGGGCTGTTAACCAGCATGTGGGAAATTTTGACTTTGGCATGCAGTGTGTTTTTATCTGTCAGTCATACTGAAGGATTGCTTTCCATGCCATGTAGAGAAGTGGCACAGACCTCTTTGTTCAGATGCACATGTCCCAGCAAGAATGTGGCTTTCCCAGCCTGAAAATGGGAATTCAGCATTTTTTAAATGGAAAAATGTGGCATTTTTTGTAGTGGGAATTGTTCATTGGGATCAGTATGTGCTATTACAAGGATTGAACTGAATTAAGTCTATGTTGATTACCCATGTGTGCACACAAACACACGTGCTAAAAAGAAAGTCAGGAAAACTTACTGTTGAAGGCTACTTCTACGTCTTTGATGGTCAGAGCTTGTCCATAGGGAAATCACAAGCAGCAGGATGAAATGAACTCACCAAGTAAGTTATTTGCTACAGAGGTTTAGTCTTGTTTCTGTTCTGCAGTGGAGAAGCACCTGCTGCAGGATTGGGTATGGTCAAAATGTGATGAGGACTCTCCCATTGCCAGAAACATATTGAGATGGGCTTCTGGCTCCTGTGCCTACAGACCCTACATGGCAGAGCTGGCCTTCCAGCTGCACAACAACTGCTACAGTGTGCTTGTTTCTTTAGAAGACTCTGGAAATGTTGCATTTATTTGGGCTTTTCCACCCAGCTGCTGTTCAGCGTTTCCCGAAGGTGCTGTTCAGGGAGCAGTAGTGGGACTGCCAGAGCTCCTTTCTCTCCCTTGTTCCCAAGGGGCTGGAGCAGAGTAAGGAGGAAGGGTGATGTTAGACAATGTGGTGGTCTCTTGGACCTTAGTGTCCTTGTGGCTGGTGTTTATATGCTCCCTCTGACTGCAGTGCTGGGCTCTGGAATTGTCCTGTGTGTAAAGAGCCAGAACAGCACAGCAAGGCCTCAAAGCCATCCGCTGTTCTGCTTTTGGCACTGCCGTTATGGACAATGGGCTTTTTGGGGTGGTGACAGCCTTTGGCCAAGAAGCAAGGAGTCAGAAGTCCATTATGTCTGGCACAGTTGCTTTGCTATAATTAGTAATTTTGTTTCTGAGACAGATTTTGGAAGTGTCTGAAAAAGAATGCTTTGCAGTGAGGCACAGTAAGGAGCATGAATTTAAGCGGCAAGTCACTGTAAATCTGTAAAACACCTTTGATGGCAGTGGAGCTACTCCAGTCTCTACAAGTTGCAGATGTGTCCTGTGCCTGGAGGAGCATTCATGTAGCCATCCTTAAACAGATGAGATGTAGATACAGTCAGATTTAACATTGATATCAATGAAGGCTCCCCTGGAAATGGAAACTCTTAGATCTTTACCTAAAAGATCTCATCCTAGAATACAGATCTTAAGCAAAAGATTTTGGTATCTGTGTCTGAGAATGTTGTCCCGTGTTTGACTGCTGTCTTTTGGTACTAGCCAGGAGAAATCTGGGAAGATTAAGTCCTAATGCTGGCATTGAATGCCTGCTGGCATTAGCAGAGGATGTGTGCATGTCTGAGAGCAGTTTTGCAAATGTAATTTCTTCTTCTAATTTTCTTTCTTTTTTTTTTTTTAAATATTAAAACCACCACGTGAATAACAATAGGATGGAGTAATGTTTTGCCTGGAAGTATCTTGCTTAACATTTCTCAGATGAGCAGTCTCCTATAGCAAATTAAATCTAAAGTGAAACCTGTTTCTAGATGGTGACAAACTTGCAAGCTTTCACTTATTTTCTGTTGTATGTTGATATTCGTAACACCTTAAAATCTCTTTACTTGTGTCCTCTCTTCCGAGCACTGTGTTTGTAGCCTTAACCCATCATTACCTAAACCTCCTCTATTACTTGTCCTTCACTGTCACCTATTAAAAAAATAGGAGTGATAACCCTATTTTTCAGCCATTGCTTTGCTGTGTGATATAGACTAACACAACTAGGCAGAAATGACCTGATTCTGCATGAATTCCACGTGCGCAAATCTCATTGACGTCAATAGGAGTGTTACGTGCAAAAGGACTGCAGGGCATAATTAAAAAGGACCCTTTTCTATCACAGTATGGAGAGAAAAATGTGGTTTCTACTTGAGTACAATGAAAAGCTGTAAATTATTAGAAACATTCCTGTCTCCTAAGAACCTGACACACTACTTTGCTGTTGAGACATGCTTGGGTGAATGATGAGTAACTCACTGAGAAAAGTTCCTGAGTTGAGTTAATGGTTTTTACCAAGTCTGCTCATGAAACAGGTTTGACAGGCTGGAAGAAGCTCAGTGGTGTGATAGAACAAAAAGACAGGATTTGCCTGATAGCAGGGCCCACCCAAATCTTCTTTTAACAACAGATTTGTCAATGGCTTTTTCCACTGTTAATAATGAGCAAGCAATGTTTAACTGCTGGAGGCCTTCTAAAAATTGGGAGCAAGTCCAAATCTGCTGGTGGTGAGCTGTGCCACTGGTGCGGGCGGTGGAGAATCAGGCCTCTTCTTGGTCATGTTGCATTTTCCTATGAACTTAGTGTTATGCCTGTAATTGGCAACAGCTCCTGCTTTATTACTTGGACACATGGGTCAGCTGCACGCTTCCATCCTTCCACACATACATGTAGGCAGGTGTTGAAACACGCAGAGGCAAGCTTCCCTTTTTACTTCCACAGCATTTATTGTTATGCTAATCTTCTTGGTTTTAAATAGTCATCTACTATAGGTCTCTTAGCTGGTATTTTTTTTAAATGCTTGTTGCCTGCAACTGCTCTTGGTAGTGTCCTGTCCAGGTGATCACCTCTCCCCTTCCTTCTCCTCATGTTTTTTTTTCCCTGTGCCCAAGTCAGTCCTGCTGAAAAGTTCCCTTAGAATCCCTCCTCCTTCTCAACTCTACCCCTTCTCCTGGTGCATCTACTAACTGCTTTTCTAGTGAAGTTGTGGTTTCACCTATTACTTCTACTGTGATTTAGCTGCTCTTCTCTTTCCCATCTCCCTAAGTTGACCCAGTTGCAGGTGATTTGCGGCCATGACCCTCCCATTATTTATTGCATGCTTGATCTACATCTGGGTCCCTTTTTTTATTCCACTTGTCTTTAATGACTCCCTTATCCACAGGCCCTGCCGCCTGGTGCACTTCAACCTTTACCAAAGAGGCCAGCACTTGAAAAAAACAATGGTGCCACCACAGTCTTTAACCCAAGCGTTTTCCACTACCAACAGGCTCTAGCCAACATGCAGTTGCAACAGCCTACATTCATCCCTACAGGTAAGTGTCTCCTTGCTTAGCCCAGCATCATAGTTGTGTTTTTTATGACCTAGGCATTGAGCTAATGAGCAGATTTCTAAGAGTCCTTAGCAAAAGAATATTGGTGTGTAGTTTCATGTTAAAAATGTATGAAAAGTTAACATTTGTTGTTTGAATTTTTTTTCCTTCACTACTACAATTCAGAGCTTTTCACTTGTAAAAATCCCTTCTTAGTCTTTTTTGTTTGGTTTTGGGTCTTTTTAAGCAGTCGAACTAAGAAAAATTATCTGCATGTTTCTTGAATTCATACTTTCTGTTCCTCCTCCTTATGGTTCAACTGGTTAATCCCAAATTAATTCTTTGACTCTTGCGTAGCACTCATGGACTCATGTTAAAATGTCTTGTGGACTTCTATGCCTGCTTGCTTGAAGCTGCAGGTATCTTTCTGAGCTCCTATCTCAGTGACCTACTTATTCCAGCAGCCATGATGTTTATAGAGGGAACAGTTTGTCTTTAGTAAATACAAATTACATAATCCTCTTTAAAGGCATATATTTCCCTCTTGCTTGTCTTTTGACCAGTACGATAGCCTAAGCTTTTTAAAAGCAATTTAACTCCCAGCTTTTGTTGTTCCTTTAAGGTCTCAGACTAAAATTGGAAGGTGCAGTTCAGTAATTCACGTAGGACTGGAAATAGTGACATGGCAGATGTGACTGCTGACGAGCCAATTAAACTCTGTTCGCTGCAGGCAAATGAAAAACAAAACCTGCTTAGAGTAGTAAGTCTTATAAGTGGCTGAATTAGGAATATTCCAGAGTTGATAGCTGGGGTTTTAGTATCATTATTATCATTGCAGAGCATCATAAAAAAACCAAACACCCGCTGCTTTTAATCTTTAATGCTGTATTCACTTGCCAGATGACATCTACAAAAACAAATAGACACACAGTGGACCTGCACCTTGGCCTTGCCATTCCTTTGAGTCAGGGGAAAAGCTTTAGAGGCAGTCCTGTACTGAGACCAGACTTTGTCTCAGATGTGAGCACAGGTCCAGAGAAAAGAGATCTAAACTCTATGCTCATGTGTCTTACCTATTCTGAGAGCACTTGGAGACACTCGGAACTCAGCAGCTGCCAAGATGTTCTTCCAGAGAAGCAGAGTCTTGTCTGGAGAGACACAGAGGTGGAGCAGCCTCCCCACACTGTGTGCTCAGTAAAGTGCTTTTGGAGGGTATGGGCTGAGCTGACCTTACTGCACTCTTCTAGGTGCCAAGCAAAATGCTTCAGGAAACACTGACACCTCCGAGAACGCCAAATCTCCGAGCTGGCTACACACTCCTCTTCCTTGAGGTTGCAGTTGCCAAAGCTGACATAAGGATGCACATTTCTGATGCAAGCACTGTAAATTAGCTTTTACCCAGCACTCTGACTATGCTTTGTGCCCTGTCTCATGGCAATGAAATTACATGCAGGGCTGATGCGTAACAGGTCTATTTGCTGGCACCTGCTCTCGTCTGAGGACATTAATGCTGGGCAGAGCAGCAAATTTCCAGTCAGAGGACAGATCTCTGATGAATTTACTTTACGCATCCCCATTTTCCCATATGCATCAGACTGCAGATCTGGTCTCAGCCTTTGGAAAGCGAAACAGGGAAGTGGCACATGGCAGCTCACACCGTGGGGATGGGAATCCAGCTGTTGCTTTCCTTAGTTTTGTCCTGTTCAGTTATTGAGAGATCAGCATCATGGGTTGCCATGGGGGAAAGTCAAGATGTCTTTTGGAAATAGCATCATCACTACAATTGTTTCAAGTCCAGAAAACACCTGCCACTTTCAGCTTAAACTAGAGACTTTGAATCCTGGTCCCTGCTTGCAGGAGTAAATTGCTTTTGGAAAGTCGATTTTAACATGAGTGCAACGTTCCTCTAAGGGCAATTTTATTTCTGCTGACGCAATCCGAAAGAAATCAGCATAATAACAAAAAAAAAAAAAAAAACAAGCAATCCTGATTTCTAGGATATATTGTGTAATGTAATACCAGGGTGTGAGAAGAAAGATGTTCTCTTCTACCCAAGAATTCAAGAATTAATTTGGTTTGCTATGATCTCTTAAAACTGAGTTTAAACTATTTACGTAGCAATATGCAGAATCTGTTTGCATGTGCTTAAATACTGAATGCTGCAGAGAGAATACCTGCTTTTTAGTTAAAGTGATTTCTAACACTGAAGCTTCACTAATGAAATATCCCTTTTGTTCATCTTTCCACGCTTCAATGCATGGTGTGCAGGGTCAGTTCTGTGCATGACACCCACTGCAAGCGTTGGTAGGTTTTTCTACACAAACTTCTCAACTTTTCCTAATCTAAAAGAGACAGCAAGTTAGTATGCATCAGTGAGAACCTGGGTGGCTGAGTGGTGTGACTGTCTATCCGCTGTCTTCTTTGAGGCTTAAATGGTTGTATCCCTTTTAATTTCTGTGCAGTGCAGTGTTTTGTGTGACTAATAAGAGAATTCAAGGTGATGCGTTCCCACCTCTATTTAGTTTTGCTGCAGAGACAAAAATTTGTCACGTTAATGTCTTTACAACCCATTTAAGTCATTCAACAAAAGGAAATAGCAATGCGAGAATCCTGTTGGTTTAATTTTTTGTGTCAGACATCAGGTGCATTAGAGTTTGGATTTTCGGTTTTCCTTCTGAGAACATTTTAGGAGTCTGGATTAATAAACGCACTAAGGAGGGACACATTTGGGGTCAGCCCTTCTGCCAGAGCAGGGCACTGCTTGTACAGCAAGAGAAGCAGGGCTTAAGCTGTGAACCGACTGAAGATGCATCTCTAGTGGAGTGTCAGCTGTGCAGGTACAAGGAACCTAGGGAGATACCGCTGCTGGCGCACCTGGGATACAGTGAGGCGACAGGACTGAGTACATGCTCGCTGCTGCTGCAGGGATCCAGTACCTTCAGGCTCAGAGTCTAGGTCTTAACTGGGAACCTGTGCAGGTCTTTGGGCACAGCAGGGTGAAAGCTGAGCTTTCATCCTCCAACCAAGGTTATACAAGACTGACAGCATCCAGGTGTATGCCTGCTTCAGCCAGAGGGAGAGAGGCGGGAGCAGGAGCTTTCGGGGAGCAGGTCTGAAAGCTTTGGCAAGAATGGCTAAGCATTCTGCTCTCAAACCTCCCCATCCCTATAGCACAGGGAGGACACACTGCTTGCATGACGGGGAGCTGAGCCCTTCAAACACATACCTGCCTGTAGAAAACCCCAACCCCCACACGCTCCAGCATCCTGTGGCTGGAGTGTGCCCAGCCTGCAGGCACACACGCTCCCGGGGCCAGCCCTATCTGTGGAGGGGAAGGCAAGTCTGCTTCCCCGCTGCATGTTTGCAGGGACAGCTGGGTCTTTCCACGGGCTCGCTGGCCCCGCAAACCCCCGCTGCACTTGGGGAGTGCCTGTGTGTGCCCCAGAGCATCCCTTCCAGCACTGTGCTCTGTGGGACGCGCAGCTTCAGGAGGCTGCCAAGCTCCCTGCTGCCGTGTTGTCCTTTCGGTTGCTCTTTCTGCAAATTGCAGCTGTTCAGATGCATTCGTGTATTTCTGCCTCTTGGCCCCCTCCCCTCTCTACCCCTCCCACCCCGCAAGAGGGGAGTTTTGCCAAATGCTGTAGAATTAGGGTGGAAAGAAAGCATGCGAGCTCGGGCTGCCAGACGCTCGTTTGCAGTGCCTCCAGCTCTGTCCTGTGCCGAAACATTATTCCCACTAGAGAGAGGTGAGAAAATCCAGTGAAAGGGCCACAGCGGCCACTACAAAGTGCATCATGTACCTCTGGTTGCTGGCGGGGACAGGGTGGGGAGGGAAGGGGACAAGCTTTTCCAGGTGGGTGGGAGGGTGCGCTTGCCAAAATGTCCCCACCCAAAGGAACGTGCACTGGCTGTGTCTAACTCCCCATGGGTGTGAGCTGACGTGGGCTTTTGCTAGCACACCCACCCTCTCCCCCCTTTGGAAATTTGGCCCTCGGAGTCTAATACATCATTGTTCTGCTTATAAATGTACTAAGTGTTGAGAATGTTTTGGTTTTTTCCTTAATTATAATTGTAATTGGCTTTTCCCCTTCTCTCTTGTTTATTTTTTTTCCCAACGCTGTCTTGCTTTGCACTGTGATTGCATGCTGCGCCCCGATGTGTCCTTCATGACGATGTCACATGGCTTGTTGCTGTGATTCCTGCCACGCCCCCAAATCCACCACATGTTGCCATGGTTACATTATATATAAAAAAAAAATACAAAAAACAAACCAAAAAAATATACGCTCCACCCTCCCGTATGTCGCTTCCATGGTTCCCTTCCGAAAGTGCCCATGATGCACGGTGCTACGCCCACCACTGTGTCTGCAGCAACAACTCCTGCCACCAGCGTCCCCTTCGCTGCAACAGCTACCGCCAATCAGGTTTGGCCCTTTCAATGGCTTTCTTTCACGTGTTCAGATCTCGAGGACCAGGCGAGGGCCGGATCCTGTGCGGGGCCAAGCGCCTTCCCGACCTGCTTGGCTCGGCGCAGGCTCAGGCGTGCAGAGGCAGCGTGTGTGTGTGCGCGCGCGCGTGTGTGTGTCTGGGGATCAGTGAGGGGGCACCGGCCGGTCCTGCCGTGTGCGGGATGGGCGGTGAGCCCGGTCGGAGCGTAGGGATGGGCGATTGGCAGGGTGCAGACGCTTCTCCAAAAGCAGCCCCCCCCCGCCCCAACCCTCAAAAACCAGGCTGTAAAACTCCTCCTGACCACATTGTTGTGCCAGACCTGCAGCACTTCTGCTTTCAGTCTCAAGTAGAAATACCACTCCAGCTCCAAGCATCCTTCCCTGTGGTATTTTGACATGTCCTCTCCTGGCTGGAAAGTGGAAGTGAAAACACAAAGTGACCTCCCCCCCAACCTTGCAACATTGGACTAAAAACAACAAAAAAAACCCCACCCAAAAATGAACCAAAAATCAGGGGCAAGGCTGTGAAGTCTGAAGCTTATTTCCATCAATAGCGTGTCACCCATCCCTACAGAAATGACTCTGGATGTGCAGTACGTGCCAATGTAGCACTGCCATAAGTGTACAGGATTTCATGCATGTCTGCCGAGCCATAATTCTCTCCAAAACTTTCCTCTGAAAATACTAGTTGTGATGGCTGCTTCTGCACCAGTCCTGAACTGTATATGCACAACCTGTCCTAGTGATGCTTCCTGATAATTTGGTGTACCACAACTTTTCCCAGTTAGATCAGAGACGTTTCAAATACTTTATTTTTTTTTAATTTCCCCCCTCCCCCAATACTAATTTTAGCATTTTTATTTGTCATGCTCTCAGGTTTAGAGATATTGCAAAGAAGATGGGGAGTCACTGTGTTCTGTAGGAGGCTGTTAGCCGTGCCGAATGTCAGTAATACCTCAGGAGACATCCTCTAGTCTTTTGCTAGCATGAGGTCATGAGTCTTTCAGTAGAAGTTTTGCCTGCATAAGTTATAAGCAATGTTTTACTGCTCGCAGTATAGATTGCTAGTCTTTTTCTGTGCTTTGTTGTTATTTTGAGGTAGAGCAGGTCTTACTCATACATGTATTGATCATAAGAAGAAAGCAGAAATTCCTGTGCAGTGTTGCTCTGTGGCTGTATGAGTCCTGTTTCAGCCAGATAGTTTCAAGGCATTTCTGTCTTACTTGTAGTCTACGGAGTTAAAATCCCAGTACAATCACTACGTACTCCACGAGGCATCAGTAGCGATGCAGCTGTGTTGTACTTAATGTGTGACAAAATAAAGACATCTTGGGAATTGGATCCTGTTTTATAAGACACTGATGTACTTACTAACCTGATACTGAAGACAGAATGAGCAGATTGATCTCAAGACAATGTTTTAATGTGCTGTGTTCTTTGTCTTTTTTTGCTGTAGATATCCCAGTTATCAGTAGATGAACTGAGTAGCAGCATGTTTGTTTCACAGATGTAGAAGTTCCCAGTAGAACAGTAAGTTCCTTTTCGGTATTTCTGTTTATGGTGGATTGCTTTGTTCAAGGACACTGTGTGACCCAAAAGGGGGGCTGCCTCAGGCTGAGGGACCGAGCCTGTGGGATCCCAGTGGCTTCACGCTTTGCCAACTCAACAGGAGTTCAGCAGCTGCAGCACAGATACAGACCAGCCTTATGGCTTGTAACAAGCCATATTTACTTTCATCTAAAAAATCTGGTTTATAATGTTCATAGCCTCCCATCTTGCATCCCCCTGAGTCTGGGCTGTGTTTACAGGTTACTCTTGCTCTGCACGGCTCCCAGCTGCCTGCAGGTGCCTCAGGGATTTGCACTTTTGATGGCAGAGACTGCTCTGGTAATGAGTCAGCTGAAAAGGTGTAATTTCTCTTTTGCTGTTAGTGGCATATTTCTTCTCTGGGGGTAAGCAGGGCTGGGTTCACATGAGCTGCTGTGCACCTGCAAGGCTGCCTTGGGCTGAGTGGAGATCTGATGTTCAGCTGCAGTGGGGGCCTGGCTTATGGTGGGTTTCTTCAGAAGTCCTTGTCTGTGTTCAAGACCACGACGAATGTCACGAGCAACCTATCCTTCACCCTAATTGCAGATCTTGGGCTTCCCTAGCCTTCTAGGTTTCCCTGATTGGGAACAATGGAGGAGTTTGTCCTTTGACTTCCAGTGTATTATTTCACAGCCATAGCAGCAGTGCGATTTTTTCCACAGCTTTGATTTCTGAGTGTTAGCTGATGTTCACAAGAGAAAATCCCTTGAGGGTTTCAGTTCATCGCTGCATTTTTTTCACCCCAAGAGAGTAAAGAGCAGTTCAGCCAATTCAACAAGAGGTCACTCGATTTTCCCAATGCAGGCCATTTAGTATACACAGACATGCAACCCATTCTTCTTTAGGTCACATATTACAGGCAAGTTCTTAAATGCTGGTAATGAATTTGGCAAGCAATTCTGTAATTATATCCTTAGCAGTCAACAGAAGTTATTCATATTGGTGGAGGCCCTTAATCTCTGCTGACCTAAATATACTACTGTATGTATAAATGGCCCCCTAACCGTGGCCACAGACCCCTGTTAGTCTCGCTGTGAACAGTGAACTATCCCCATTAGTGAAAATGTTGTGTGTTACCCAGCATATTGTTCCCCAAACAACAGACAGACGTGACACCTGACATGTTAACCCGTTTCCATAACACATGCAAAACAGTCTGTTCCACTCGATAAGGAGATTATTTGCATGGAAAGAGCCTCAGTCTTGAACTCTTTGAGATTGTTTTCAGTGTTTATTTCGGGAAACTTCTTTTTTTCTCACCTCTTTTCTCTTTTTTATGTGTGTCCTTAAACTCACACTGTTAATAGGTAGTGATTTCAGACTAGGCAAGGAACTTCCATGGGATACATTTTTGTAGCAAGTAGGGAACATGGTGCAGTCTCTCCGAATAAAGTATCGGCCATGCTTTTAAGGACCATGAAAAACCTCTGCTTGAAAGAAGTAGGGTCAACATATTGAATTTTATGGGATTTCCTGGGGATCAAGCTACTGGGCATGGAGAGGGCCTGGGTCAGACATGGAGCCTGTTCTTCACGAGGGCACTGTGAGCGCACATCAGCCACCGGTGTACCACTTGGCCTCTTTACACCTTGCAGCTGCAGGACGGAAACCACCTTCAGAATCTGGTAGAAAAGAGCATTGTCCCTCAGCGTCCCCAGTGCTTGCAGACCCACCAGTGACCATTTCCATGCAGCAGCATATGTGTTTTGATCCTTTTCCTCAGCTGTTATTACGTATGTCCATGCATAAACTAAAGGCCAGCAAATCTCTCGAGGACACATCATTTCATGCTACTGGCTGAGCATGCGAAATGGTGCTTGTTCTCAAGTGTTTTGCCAGACAAGGTCCCTGGTTGGCACTGGGTAGTGCCGAGGGGTGATTCCCAAAGCTCCCTGAGTGGGAGTTGAGGAATTGAAACGCTTGCTGCTCTGGCAGTTTTTCCTCTTCCTCCATGGCTGACAAGGTCCTGGTAGCCTAGTTCTGCAGGAGATAAAAAGCGTTGGGTCCTTCACGGAGGATTTTCACGGGAGCATCCCAAGAGAGGCAGTTTGCTCCCAGAAGGCAGTTGCCTGAGCCCAGGGTTTCTTTGTCTGTGTTTTGTCTCTGGGCTGAATTCACCTTTGGCTCGTGGCTTCTTAGGCTCAGATTTTAATGTGACTGTCAGTGGCTCTTGCCAAAGGAAGCAGGAGCTAACTGTGGTTAGGGATTTCTTTGGCCTTCTCATTAGTCACTCTCTACCTGCCATCCTGTCTCAAAAATACAACTATTATTCGCCCACCTCCCTCTTTCACTAATTGTCTTGTCAGCGTGTGTGAAGCACACTGGAAATGGAAAGCCCTAAGTGCAGATTAAAGAGGATGCCAAGTGTGTTATTAGCAATTTCACCCTACATCAATAAATGAAGGGAATAAAATGTTTTCTCTCTGCAACATACTAATGGCAGCCTCTTGGGCAACGCAGTGAGGATGCAGATGTGTCTTATTAGAATTACTTCTATTAAAATATAGATCTTTTTCTCTCTGACTTCTCACTCTGTTGTTGTTTTTTTCTTTCCGCTGCAGCAGACCATGTTGAAATTCTGAACAGTAAAATTATGGAGCACCAGGACTTCTTGGTGGGAAGCTGCGCATGGCCTTTCTGTATATATCCCCTCTTCCCTCTCTCGTTCTCTACCACCTCTACAGTAAGCCTGTTGCAGCCTACATGTTAACCAAAAACTGATCAATGGGAATGTCAAAAAAAAAGGCACTATAGAAACAATTAACAAACAGCGCTCTGTTATATGAGATATACAAGTAGAAAATTATAATAGACTTTTATAACACATTAACACACTTAATCATTTTATGACTACCATCCTGATAAGTGCATCTGCACAGTGGACTGTTGGTTTACTGTATACTATCGATGGATAAATGTTTGTCTTGTTTTTAAAGTGTTATCTTCCTGTTTTGTTTACATCATAGTCTATTGATTTGTTTTAAAGTGTACATCATTATCAAGTATACTCAATACCATTTTTCATTATTGTTATGTCTTAAGTTTTCATATACTGTAGGTTTTATGGGGTTTTGTTTGTTTTTTACTAAAAATGTTATTGTGGGAAACAGGAATTATGTGCTTGAAAAACACGACACAGGAATGTTCTGCCCTTTGCTGGATTTTGCTGTTCATGTCAGCTAAAGTTGCTTGTGTTAAATGCTCCTTTTATCACGTAAAATTTGCCTTCAGATAGAGTCTCCAAAATTTTAATACAAGTGATATGAAAGGACAGCTGTCATTGTAGTCCAGTTCAGGGTATTTCTTTCAATACAGTGAGCTGATTCTAGAAACTTTTGGAAAAAAAAAACAAAACACAAAAGCCCACGCTTAGTAAGGGGACAGGAACGATTTGCTGAGATGGTGATAAGCATTGGGGGATCTCTGCAGTTCTGTTGTCCATTGAAGTGCATTCTCAGCTGCAAATGGCGCACAATCTCTCTTGCTGTTTTTATGGTGTAGTCAGGAAAAAAAAAGGTGGTGAAGTGAGACAGCTTCGGTTGAGCAAAGACTCATTGTGCTGGAGAGGAGCAAACTCCAGCCATTAGCTGAAGTGGGCCCATAGCCATGACTTAGCTCAAGCTGGGTGATGCCATGCTCAGGGGCTTGTCTCCACTAAGCTGAAACATTTTGGCCTGAAATCTTATGTGGCTCTTCTTGAAAATTTGTCAGTGTGCACCGATTGTTTAATCACCGTTGCCCATAAGCGGGTGATTTTTTTTCCCTATGATCTCTGGCTCTTTAAGGCAAACACAGCAGTAATGAAGCAGGAAAAAGCTCAGCATAAACTTTCTACCGTAGATAAACATTCATCTTAATGGAGCTCCTGTAGGTCAGTGGATGTATTTTGGCACCTTCTACTTGATCAAGAGCAATGTTTGACACAAAACAAGGGCTAGTTTTCAATACCTCCTTGTCATATGCATGAATAAAACAATTTCCAGCCCGTGCTCCCTGGACAGCCCAGCCTGTCTTTACGCTGCATTGCTGAACAATCTGGCTGCAGAATGCATTTGGTTGAGGATACAGCCAAATTCATCCCTGTCGTAGCTCTACAGTATCATTGGCATTATGGAGGAGATGGATTTGCTCCAGTAAATCCACAAACTCTGTGCTAGAAGAAAGATAATCATTACTGAAGCTAAGCAAGAGGCCAGCTCCCAGTGTCTGGAGGGCTGGCCACCACGAGCTCACATTGGTCCTGTAGGGTGCCAAATTTTGACAACCGGGTTGTATTTTCTTTTCCAAGTTCCTTGACCTTGGTTTGAGACTTTCCTTGCCCCTTCTACTCCAGTGGGAACACAGAGGATTTGCTAGATGTGTGTCTCCGCTGACCACAAATGATAGAGGGGCATCTAGGGCACAACCAGTGTGTCCCAGAGCAGAGTCTGACCACCAGCCCATGGAGACTCATTCCTAGCAAGAACCTTTGAGGAGCCCAGCTCAAAAATACCTTGAGCCAGAAGGAAACTCTCTGTTCATTTCAGCAGGCTTTGAACCAAACCCTGAGAGAAGGGAAAAATCTTCCCCCTCCCCCAGACTCTCCTTTATGAACCCCATGTTGTGACAGTCACTTGCATCCGTAGAGGTTTCCCAGCCATCAGTGTTCACAAGCAGCAGCGTTACCTAAAATCAGTGACTCTGTTTTATGTTGGCGACCGCATACCTGTTCTTTTCACCACTGAGTTTCTGTTTCCCAAAACCATAACGTTGTTAGTGGAAAAAGTGGATTTGAGTACTTCCTGTTTGAAATTATTTGTGTATCAAAAATGGGTTTTGCACAACCTGTGCCAGTGCCTCAACAAAGAACAGAGCTGATCTTCTTAAGCCAGAAAGGATGCATTCAAGCTTGTATGGCTTTATGAGTTCAAGGAGGTTGGAATTTTTTCAGTGCTAAATGGATTTTTGTATATCTTGACACTTTGATGTAACCTCCTATTTTATTTATCGACTTAAACATCTGGCATAGATGTGCATAGAATGTAAACCTAGAATACAGCTGTTTTCATGTCACATTTAAAGCACTGAAAAAAAGCATTTAAGGATTATTTTTTATTAAAGAGGTCCAATGAGGGATGTTCAGGGTAGTTATATTAGGTGCCACAACAGTTTTTATATTGCTGGCAAATTTAGAGTTAATTTGTAAATGAGTTTAAGGAAAGAAAAGCTTGAAGCACTAAACTTCACCAAATTCAAAACAATCTCGGCAAAAATGCCATTTTGAGGTAGCACTATTTAAACTAGTTGTGCAATGTTGCTCTAATTTTCTTTGTTCAAGAAAGAAAAGAAAAAAAAAAGTCGCCAGACTATAAATTTCCTAAATAGACTCTTACAAAGTCACCGAGCTAGTTAGTGACTCTAAACAAATGTCATAAAAGCATGAATATCATCCTTTATTTGACAAGAGATGTATGTAAGTTTGTTTAAATCGATATAATTTTAGTGACATTTTTATAAGCTTCCCACTTTCCATGAACCTATATTTTTTATTTATCCAAAGTTATTTCTCTTTGTCCATTTCTCTCAGCCTTATGCAAACAATATGCAAGAAATGCTGAAACTTGGATAAAACGGGTCATGCAGAGGGAAAATGAAAGCTGAGATTGATCATTTTCACGAAAAAGGTTGTTAGTAGTTTCAATAAAAAGTACTACTACTAAACTGTAACATAAGCAGACAATAAAAGAGGGATTTAAAATAAAATGGATTCATAAAACTTAAGATTATTTTTGTTAAATACAGTGTTTTTAGTAATTTGGAACATGATTTCACAATCAGTTGTGTTTTTTAGTTGGAAATTTCTAGCTGATGATTTTTGACTGTATTTTTACGTCGCGATGTTCTAGAAACCCTTTCCTCCCTGGCCAGCCCGCACCGCCCCCTTCCCGAACACCCCGCGGCGCTTTTCCTCTCTGCCATCCCTGCCATCTCACGGTGTGCTCAGCGTGTTCCCGAACGGTGGCACCGCCGGGCTGGCCACCAACCACAGCCGCTCTGGCTTCCCGCGGCGAGGGCCTCCCTGCCGGAGCTGGGCCACCACCACCGAGGCGGCGCTGGAGATGGGTACGTGTCTCGTGGGTGCCGCTGGCCAGAGGAGGAGATGCGTGTGCCGGGCAAAGCGTCTTCTCCAGCTGGCGGGTGGCTGGCTGGTGCGGTAGAGCAGCTCTAGGACACGCGGGTCCACAATGATTGAGAAACTGGAGTCCTCGTTTTGTTTATCCCTTGTACATTTCACAGACATGAAAATTGAAAAAGGTGAAATTTATGAGGAAAATCTAATTTCCCATTCCTGTTGAATGGATTTAGTTTGATATTGACCTGATTTTACCATGTGCCTGTTGAAGGCCTTAGAGTATATAATGTATGTTAAAGACTGTAATAACTTTAAAAACAAAAAAAATAGTTGATAGCCTAATCCAAATGTAAATATAGCTACAACACATTGTTACTAGGCTATGACGCATTAACTCATGTCATATATTTTCATTTTTCTCTACCATTAGTTTTTAAGGTTTTCGTTATTGCTTTTTTTTTGGATATCTTTAGTAACTAATGAATTTAATTTTGAAGGAGAGTTAGAGAAAGTTTAAAGTTTTTAATACATGTATTCAGCCCATTTAGTTATATTCTAAACCAACACTGAAGCATGGTAAGGTATAGAATACAGTCCATAACTAGTTTGTATAGTTTACAGTTTAAGAACAAAATTAACTTTGTATGTAACTCCTACAATGATAGATTCATTGTTAACTAATTATATTAAGTTGTTGTTGCTATGGCAACAAAACTACAACATGGCTACCTTTGTATACATTATTTGTGAAATTTTCACATGTAAATTAAAAGTGATGTGTAACAGTATGAGCTTGTTAAAGGTACAGTTCGATACTGTCAGATAAAGATATGATTGAATATTTTTAAAATCCCAAAGTCCCATGTGAACGCTGAATTTGTGTCTTTAACGTCACTTTTTCAGTCAAGAAGTTTACAACACATGGATTTAGAGTCAGGTTTTATAGCTTGTAGAAATTGTTGTGTGGCAAGGGTTATTCCACAGTATTTTCACTTCGAAAACACGACAGCCTGTATTTACAATGTAGTGACCGATCTCGCTTTCATTTCACGTTCATTCACATGGTGGGAACTCAGAATTAATCCATTTCAGTACTGTAGCTCTGCCTGCAATTTTCTTTTCTTCAAAAATTGAGCACTCACACGATTACGTTACAATCAGGGCTAAATAATTAAGCATATAACTATTTTAATACTAATTTATATTAGCAAAAACTGTACATAAGGAAAAAAATATTGTGGAATGACCCCGTAACAGTGTTGAAGATACAAATATGCTGCAGTTAAACTGATTCAGTTCGTGTACGAATGTGTGAGACACACCTTTTTTGCACTTATGTACATAGTCCACGAAAGAAATCCTTGGAACTTATTTTGAATATAAAAAGTCTGTAATAATACAGGAAAAGTTTGTAAAAGAGATAGGTATTACTAAGGCTTTGAAAAGGAGGAGTTTTTTGCTATAAAACTTATCTGAAAGCATGATGTTGCTTTGCTGTTGTAAAAGCTTTGTAGTTTGCCATAGCTTATTATACAGCAGACTGATAACAGGTCAGCTCCAACCTGCAGCACAGAGAAATGGGAAACAGTGCTTAATTAATTAGGAAGGTCACTAGCAAAGATTTGAATTATTTTTTTTTTTCTTTTTTAATCGCCCTACATTTTCAAACACGCTCTGGGTCGTGTTTCCAATAGGTTGCATTCTCAGTGAATCCCATTAGGACTGACAGGTCCGTGGTGGCATACACACATATTTCCTAGCACCTAATCCTATTTCTAGCTGGGAGTGTGTGTCTGGTAGAGGTGATTGTCGTTGCAGCAAGTGTTTTAAATCCCAGAGGGGATTTGAAATGTCGCAACTTATTTTATTGTTGGGTTTTTTCACCCTTTCAGGGCAAGGTAACAATGTAGAAGGGACTGATGAGCAGGGGATGGACGGTGGTGGGTTTGGGCTGTCCTGGGCTGGTTTCTTCTGCTGTACGACAGCCGTGGCATTCGAGTGCCTCATGGCAGTGGTGGCAGGTGCTGCCTGCTCAGATGGCACTGCCGGATGGATTTTGGGGCAGGGAGGTGGAGGTGGTGGTGGCAGTGTGGCCAGCTTGCTGCTTCTGGCTGGGTTTGATGAGCCCCATTGAGTTGCCACCGCAGGAGAGCGCAGTCGTGGCCCACCAGCCTGGTGAGCAGCCTCTTGGTTCCCTTCCCACTGCACTGTGGATGCTGCTGCGGCTCTGCAGTACCAGAATGGGATTTGGAGAAGCTGAAAGGCCTGTGTTGATTGATTTATTTTTGTTTGGAACAAGTGTTTTTTTGCAAAATCCAAGCTCCTGTTTTGCTTCAGAAGGGTTAGTGGTTTTGCTGCCAGGCTGGTCCCGACTCAAGTGATGAGTTGAGCGCCCAGAGCAGAACCAGCAGGGGATGGCACCACTGTCACCATCTCTCTTTCCTGCCCATTCCAGGATTAGGGGCTGAGGTGTCACTGCCCAGACCTGTTCTTTGGCCAGCACTGCTGGAATCCCAGAGGGTCCCGACTCCTGGCGATGCCGGTAAGTGCCCAGCCCAGCCCATGTTGCATCGTGGGGTTGTTCAGGTGGGTGGCCTGCTAAATCAGAGCCACAGCATCATGCGGTCCCAGTGTCTTTAACATGGGGATAAATCGGTTGTTGCCTCTCTTCATGGGTGTTACAATAACCTAGATTTTAATATGAAATAATCAGCTAATTCAGGCACCGTGCTATTAAGGCTTCTCTTTGCCATACTCAGTTTTTGTAATCAAGCTCTTTCTGATTTATAGGATTATGGGACAAAAATATTTTGCACTATGTGAAATGAATCATAGCTGGTCAGATTTTTTTTCATTGGTATATGAGCAGGATCATGACAACACGGCTAAAATCTTTGCTAGTGATCTTTACTGACATCCTCTGTCATCAAAAATAACTCAACATGCCTCTCAAACGAGATATTTAAACATGCAAAAATAACACAACTATTAAATAAAATTAAATTATTTTTCCAAACACACAACAGAGAGAATTACCTGACACCGAATTACAAGGTTCCAGTTCTTTATTACTGTACACAGATGCTATTTGATAGTGGTGGAAGCCAAATGATTTTGTTGCCATGGCTTTTGTATCCTAGCAGATGAGGGGATGATAAGACCATTCTTTGATTGGATTATGGGATTTTTTTTTCCAATTAGCTTTGTTTTAATTATATTTTTATTTTAAATCATGAGAACAAACGGAGACTCCCCACACTCTTTTATTTTATCACCTGACAACAGACCGCTATTTTTTTTATAAATAGAAAATTGTATTTTAGGAAATCACTAAAATCACAGAGACTGTTCTCCAAAATTGTCGACTTTTAATTTAAGTATATAAAAACATTTATCCTGTACTGTGTAAAGTAGATCCTCGAAGCACATTCTTCTTTCATAGGAATTTCTGGTAAAACAAAGTAAGGGAAATATTAGGTATCAATTTAATGGTATAGTTTAGAAAATATATACAAACTATTACAGTTAGCCCTGTGGAATTGTAAGAAATTAAAATATAACGGGATCCAGACTGGCGTAGGCTAATGCAGTATTTCAGTTCGTAACATGATAGTTCATTCCCTCAACTGCTACCAACAGGGTGTACGCTTTGAATTTCTTTTTCTTTTTGCCACGTTATATCGCTGTAGTGCTTGTACGTGCTTTAGAAATGTGCATAATGCTACTCATTTTAGTATGTTACTTCTATATTGTTATTGTTTATTTTTTGATCTTTTAATAAAGTGTATAAAATTCTTGGTTATGTTTTTTTATGGATCCATATCTACACATGAATAGGAGTTTACTTTCAAAGCTTTTCAAATTCCAGTTTATTAGTCCCGATCTTTAAAGATTCTGATGTAAAAAAATAATAACTAATGAATCTGATTCGATGTTGTATCTAAAGTGTAGAACAACAGAATAAATTTCTTTCCAGAAAATACCTTCAGTATTTTGAATTCTGTAGCCAGTGCCTCCTTTTCCCGGGATGCATTCGGCCTGTCGTATGAAGGTTACTAACACAAGACAGACATTTGTATTTTAGAAAAATAAAAAGTAAAACTTTCCAGATGCTGCCTTTTGGTTTCTCTTGTGCCTTAGACCTTCTGAGACACGCGATGTGCTGTGCTTGGTTTGTATTTTTCCATGCTTCCTTTCTGACCCTGTCTGTGATGTGATTAGAGAGGAGATCAGAGCTGTGCATTTGAAGATAACCATGAAGAATAAATTGAATATCATTCAAAGGCCTGCAGCTTTTGTAGCACAGTGATGTGTGTTTAATTTTTCTCTTTCAGCATTTGTGTCAGATATTGTTCTGAATGTCCCAGTGCAGTGACACAGCATAAGCTCCCTCTGGCAGCGACCCGGATTCCCCAACTCTCCTCTTTGCCCAGCTCATTCCTGAGCTGCGTGGCCACACGCAGCCTGGGGACGCCTCTCGCCACAGCCCGGAGCAACCGTGGCTGAGCTCACTCTAGACTTCTGCAAGAGAAAATTGCTTCTTGCAGAATTTGTCCATTCTTTAACATTGGATAGATCTAGAGGTATGAAAACGGCTCAGCAGGGCGACGGGTGAGCCCAGATCGTGCAACAAGAGGGGTTTGATGGCAACACCAGTGCGAGGAGCGCAGCAAAGGGGAGAGCATTGGCTGTTTTCCCACAGGAGTTCAAGAATGTGACTCCAGGGGGGAGATACAAGTTTGGAAAGTATTTTCAGGAGATGCAGGTCAGCTAGAGCTGCTCAGGGGCAGGAGCAGCACCGTGAGGAGGCACTGCTCCTCCCCATCATCCTTAGTAGGACAAGCTGTTGACTTTGAGAAGAGACAGAGGGAGCCCAGGACAAATTATATAACTGTTACTTTTTCATCAGCCTGTTTCCCTGACTTCTTGCAGGTTAATTGACTCCTTTTGTGTGTCAAGGCCACTCACAGCTTTTTTCTATAAATGACTCGTGCCTTGTCTGATGGCACAATTAAGAGTCTGAATTGCGTCTAAAGCAAAAAAAAAAAAAAAAAAACCCCAAAAAAACAGGAGGACTGAAACTTTTCTAAGCAGTGGATGTTGTGGAAGGTTGGGATCCTGCCTCAGCGTTTACTTGTGAGTTTTCATTGCCACTTTCCTCTGGTTTGCTTTCTCTGCAGAAGGGTTTGGGGACCTGCAAGGGATGCTTTCCACTTGGAGGCACCAGCTTCACTCGGGAGAAGCATTCGCTGCAAGGAGGATTGGGGGTGGGCGCCCCACCCTAGCACTGAAATTTGAGGGTAGCCAATTAATTGTGTTTCAGTGCCAAACAGCATCCTTGGACCAGGGACGTGGGATTTTACCTGGGGCCCATTTGCAGAAGTCATAGGAGGAGCTGCTGCAAACTGCTTTATAGATGAAATTGGATTAAAGGATCTGAGCAAACTGTACATGATACTGTATTTACAGCATGTGTCATCTGGAAATATTACAGCACCCAGCCTATTCATCTTCCTCCCCACCGGGGCACGTTTGTGCAGGAAAGCCAAGTTTAATAAAAAAACTCCATTTAGCTCTTTGGCTACTGAAGCTTCAGTGGAAGCACGGGAGGGGGGAAATTCTGTTTTGCAAGGTTTGCTCCGTATTCAGATGGGCCTCTGTGGCCCGGTCTAGATTGAATAAAAACGCCGGGTTTTATTCAATCTAGACTGAATGCTGGATAAATAGATCACTTTGAACTATTTATTGTAAGAAAAAGAAGAACTGAGAAATGTTTGATGATGAGTTGTGGATCTAAATAGCCTCTTCGGCACAAGCAGCCAGTTAACCCTCCCCAGGAGAGGTCTTGTCAGAGCTCAGGGCAGCGTGAGTTACAGCCTGTACCCTCCTGCTTGCGCTCCGAGCTGTCACTGCAGATGATGAACCCGTGTGCCCTTTCCAGCCTGGGGGGGACCCTGCCTCGAGTGCCTCCGACACGGCAGCTCGTCCCCAAGAAGGATCCTGGTGAAGGGCCTGGGGTGCCTGTTGCAGAGACAGAAAGAGCTGCAGCATGAAGGCCGTGGGGACGGGCTTGGAGGAACAGGTGGCAGCAAGCCAGCTCCGCTGGGCTCAGCTGCAAGATGTTTGCTGCAAATGCCTTTGCCCTTTCCTCCTCGTTTTGCCTTTTCCAGGGTGGCTCTGCCAGTCTGTTTAGCAGCCGTGTGCTCCATCCTCTCCCCGACCATTCCCACTGCCCTTGCCCTGGATCCGAAGGTGTAAATCCAGCCCCGAGGCGCCGGCACTGCGACACCCGTGCTGGCTGCCGCAGCGAGGATCACCGCAGCCGGGCAGCGGGCCGCGCTACGATGCTGCCGCACCATTTATCTCCTCACAGCTGCAGCCGGCTTCGCGTAGAGGTATTTCTGCCTTGCTCCATGGTGCATGTAAATTATTTGCTTGTAAATGTTATCTGCGCCTTCCCAAGGGAGCTGCTGCCTTCTTCCCCTGCGCAGCCATTGCACGCTTGAAGCTTGTGTTTATGATCAATGCGTCTTCCGCTCTAATGCTTTACACCACTGCGATTTGGCTGATCTCCAGGATGGGGTTTCTGCTGTGGCTCCCGCGTGTCCTGCGCGCACTCTCGCAGCTGCCTGAGCGGCTGTGTCCCCTCTGGTGACCCTGCTCGCCCCGAGACCCGCCAGCCCTCCATTCCATCCCTACACCCGCCCTGTGGTAACGGCTGGATGGCTGCAAGGGCTCCTGCTTGCAAACCTCTCCTGGTGATTGCACCGAGGGAGCGCTGGGTGGTGCTTTGGGGTGCATGAGGCTGTGCCAAAGCAAAGGTGCTCACGAGCGGTTTGCCAAGCATCTGGAAACCTGCAGCTGAAGAAAATACTGTTTGATTTCCCCCACAGAAACAAAGCCATGGGCCATCTCGCCCTGCGGGATGAACCCGCCCGAAGGATGCGGTCACGCAACTGTAAGGAGATGCAGGATGTTGCCCGTTGAACCGTGGCTGGGGTGGTGTGAAGGTAAGTCTGGGAGTTTGCTGGGGTACAGGGTGCTGGTGGCCCCGTGACATCGGGGGGTGTTGGCGCAGCGGCTCCTGGCTCAGCAGGTCCCCTGCTCTGAGCATCTGCTGAGGCTCCTCCCCAGGCCCTGAGATGCCCCACAGCAGGGACCCAGCAGCACCTGCAGCAGCAGGATTGTAGGATGGCACAGGGAGGCAGGAGGGGAAGGGAGACCTCGTTGCTCTCTACAACTACCTGAAAGGAGGTTGTGGAGAGGAGGGAGCTGGGCTCTTCTCCCAAGTGACAGGGGACAGGATGAGAGGGAATGGCCTCAAGCTCCACCAGGGGAGGTTCAGGCTGGACATCAGGAAAAAATATTTCACGGAAAGTGTCATTGGGCACTGGCAGAGGCTGCCCAGAGAGGGGGTTGAGTCACCTTCCCTGGAGGTGTTTAAAAGACGGGTGGACGAGGGACATGGTTTAGTGGTTGATGGGAGTAGTTGGACTAGATGATCCAGTGGGTCCTTTCCGGCCTAGTGATTCTATGATTCTGTGAATTCACACATGGGGATGCTACTTGTGCTACTGCAAAAAGCAAGGGGATTTTGGAGAGGGTAATGAGGGCAACTTGGGGCTCTGGGCTGAGCAGGATGAAGCCTTGGAAGACTTTTTAATTCCCCACGTCGCACAGCCCAAGGGGGAGGGCTGTGGCCAGATGTGGAGCAGCGGGATTGGGCAGGAGCATGACCCATACCAGGGAGGGAGGTGGGCTGCAGTTCCCCCCACCAGACTCTCACCCCTCTGCCAGCTTTGCTCAATTATGGGAAATCCTTTAAGCTTTCGCATTAGTGCTGTATTTAGGTCTGCACTGTATTAGGGCTTAGCATGGGGAGCAGAGTCAGATTTCTCACTTAATAAAGAGTGTTTTAGAGACATTTGTCATCAGGGGCCCCGGGGCCACGAGCCAGGATGCCGGGGTGAGTGAGGGGGTCCTGTGGGAGGTGAGGTGGGCTGATTCCATGACCTGCCGTGCTCAGCCCTGGCCCTGCCAAGCGCTGCCCATGCAGCTCTGAACACCCGCAACCAGCCCCGCTCTCGCACCCAGAGCAGTGGGTCACAAGCTGCCAGGACAGAGGGACCTGGTCTGCCCCGATTCCCCACCCAGCCGGGTTGCGCGTCCCAGGGCTGCATCAGCACAGCCTCTGGCAGAGCCCGGCTGCCCTCCCGCCAGGCTCCGGGGCTGCTGTGCTGGCGGGGAGCCCGTCCTGCTGGCAGTAAATGTGTCATCGGATGGTGATGAGGGATAATGAGTCACGAACACCCACTGCCAGCCAGCCCGGCCGGTCCTGGCACAGGGGCTGCAGCGTGTGGGCAGGAGCGTGGAGACAAGAGCGATTTAGACTTCAATGCCTCGCTCTTCCTTTGCCTTTCCCCACCTCTAGCCTCATCGACCTGCGTCTTCCACCAGATGCCAAACACCACAGCATCCCTGTGGTTGTGCTTGCCTGGGGCTGGGGTTATAGCTCCACTCCCCTCGTCCAGCGTGGGGACATGGTTGTCCCCTCGTATCCCCTGCTCGCAGGTGCCGGCACCACCACAGCTCTGCCCATCGTCGTTGGGAAGCTTGACAAAGGTGGGGCTGGGCCAGCTCGGGGTGAGCTGCTGGAGCAGGTGGAGGCAGCAGACTCCCCTTTTCGATGTGGATTTTTCCTTTAATCTGGTAATCGTTGAGGCAGCCGAGTATTAGATCCAGATTTGAGCTGCTGCTGGTGGTGTTTGTGACAAACGTCCCATGCGGTTGTGGAGGGCAAAGCTCGGCCCTTGGCTTGTGTTAGTGGGAGGGCGAGGAGCCCTCAAGCCTGTCCCCTCCCTGCTGTGCCCCATGAGCAGCACTTCAGCGCTTAGCTCCGTGTCTCCTGCTCAGCTCTGCGAGGGCCCTGGCCTGGGCAAAGCACGGCTTTTGCACCAGATGTGACGTTTCCGTGACGTTTCCAAGAAGGACAGGAGATAAGCTGTTGTCCCAGTGATGTTCCCTGGGCGAGCTGGGCATGAGCGCCTACAGCAGCCCCACAGCCGGGGGTTTGGCTGGGAGACTGAGCAGCTGCCCCCACACCTTCCCCTTCCTTTCAGATCCACGGGAATGAGCCAGAAAAGCATAAATTGATGCAATCCTTACAGATCTGGCACTCACGGCAGCTGCCAGTGAACCAGCCCCAGGACCAAGAGCAGCCCTTGCACACCCAGTTCCAAACCCACTGCTGGGTTCCCCAGGGAAAGCCCCAACCCCAGCCAGAAATGGGCTGGACGGGGAAAGCTTTTATTTAATTTCCATCTGTGTCTTCTCCAGGGCTGCGCTCGATTATTTCTTTCAGCCACACGAAGCGCTAGAAAGGCTCAGCAGCCAGAGATCAATTTGCTCTGCTCTCGCCGCAACTACTTTGCGCGATGGGAAGTGGCTTTTGACTCCCCCCTTCCCACTGTGCTGAGACTCGGTGGGTGATGGCAGGGATGGAGCTGGCTGCCTTGGCACTAGGAGGACAACAGGGGACAGTCCTTCTCAGTCACCACAAAGCTCTGGCTAGTGGAGGGTGTTTTTCTTTCTAGGGAACATGCAAAACTGTGTGTTGATCAGGTGAAATATGCATGTTTAGGTGACCAGAACATAGTGGTGGCACAAGATATGAACACTAAACACAGAGGAATTCGAACTGCTTCGCAGTTATGCAGTCAAGCTGAAAAAGAAACCTCCAAAGTTGCAGAATTCTAAGAGGGTGGGGAGGAATTTGGCATGGATTAAATATTGGGGAAAAAATTAGAAAAGTGAAAAGCGTGAGATGAAGCCTGAGGATGAAGCAGATGGATGAGCTCAAGGACAGCTGCCAGCCCATGGACGAGGACTAGCCCAGGTATGAGCCTCTGCACTTTTTACCCAGCACCTCCAGTCCACACTCCCACACTGGACCTGCCTCTGGGTCTGCCGTGGCACAAGGCAGAGGAGAGAGCACCCTCTCTCTGGCACCAGGATAGGTGAGCTTACCTGGGGGCTGCTGATGCTGACATGTGCAGCAGACCACAGCTCCGTTCGGGCCGGGCTCTGCTTGTTTGTCTGTCTCCACAGGGATGGGGAAGTGTCTGGCAGCCTCAGAGGCCAGGAGGGAGCCCTGGCCCCATCAGAGCCACACTTGGTTTCACCAGCCATGGGTTTGAGCCTCTCCAGCCAGCGCAATTTAGGAAATTCTTTGCTGAAATGCTATTTTGCAACAACAAACCATTCAGCAGCCCCTCGCTGCGGAAGGCAGAGATTCAGTTGGGGTTTGGATCGCTGGCTTTTATCCACAAAATGAACTCGAGCAAGTTCATAAACTGCAGAACAAAATGCTGAAGACCGCAGGCAATTATAGCAGAGACCTCTGGAGTCCTCCCCGGCATGGAGAGCCCCAGCGAGGCTGTCAACGGCCCCCGCTGATTCTGATCCTGGCTGGCAAATATTAATTCTGTTTGTTTCAAGTTGAGATATTAACTGCTTTGCAACCCCATTTGATTTGAATACACTAATTAAGCAGTTTCTGTGCTTTTTCTCCTCCAAGGACCTTCCCCAGACAAGCACTTTAACTCCTTGGCTCCCATGCTGGGCTCCCGGAGGAGACGCACTCTGAGGTCAGCAGGTTCAGCTCCCTTGGATGACGACAACGAATGCCACGCGTTGTCCATGCTGAAGCTGCCTGGAGGGTTGCGAAGCCCCTTGCTGGTGCCTGGATTGCCTCCAAGAGGCCAGGTGTCGTTTCTAGGGGAGCTGACAGGTTCTGGCAGGGAGGGCATGCAGCTTCGCACCATCGGCTTCCCTTGCCAGGAAGGCTGATAAAATGTCTCATAATGAGCTCGCCGTGTTGTTGCTTCACAGACAGTTTTGTCAGCTTTTTGCAGATGCAGTCTGGGGAGAAGACTGGCTGCCCATCGCTCCCAGCTCTGCTCTCAGTGCACTTATCTAGAAAGCGTTTTCCTCCAGCCTCGGGTTGATCCACTCCAGAAGCATCTCGGCCCTGGATCCGCCTCCAGCCTTATGAAGAGCCGCACGGGGACGTGTGCCTGGCACACAGACTCTCCAGTGGCATCGCTGTGTGTACAGACCCTCAGGTGCGGCTGGAGAGGAGCAATGGGTGCAAAGCGAGTACCATCAGTGGACGAGCGAGGCCAAGCTGTGCAGATGCACCACCACACATGATGCTGATATTGGGAAACAGAGCTCTGATGTGCCATGAGCGCTGCCAGGAACCGTTTCCCTGAGTTAGTGCACCCTGTCACAGCCAGGAGTGATGATCTGGGTCACCACAGGAAAGAGGTACCAGTGTTTCAGCAGAAGCATCCCCATAGCCTGGAGAAGAGGAGGCTGAGGGGAGACCTCATTGCTCTCTACAACTACCTGAAAGGAGGTTGTGGAGAGGAGGGAGCTGGGCTCTTCTCCCAAGTGACAGGGGACAGGATGAGATGGAATGGTCTCAAAGCTCCGCCAGGGGAGGTTTAAGCTGAACATTAGGAAAAAATATTTCACGGAAAGCGTCATTGGGCACTGGAACAGGCTGCCCAGGGAGGTGGTTGAGTCACCTTCCCTGGAGGGGTTTAAGGCACGGGTGGACGAGGTGCTGAGGGACATGGTTTAGTATTTGACAGGAATGGTTGGACTTGATGATCCGGTGGGTCTTTTCCAACCTGGTGATTCTCTGATTCTATGATAGCACTGAGCCAAGGCACCCAGGTCCTGCTGGCAAGGCAAGGCGCTCAGCTGTCGGTGACGCCGCCCGTGCCAGAGCTGGAGAAGAGGCTGCGCGGCGGTTGTACTGGTCTCAGCTCATCCCGCACTGGACGGGAGCACAACCTGGCAGCTCCCGCCCAGGGATTCAGCACGCTTTAATGAGCTCAGCCCTGGAGTCTGCATGGAGGAATTAACGATTCAGGATAATACTTGTCACTTTGCTACAAGGAAATCGTCGAGTGAAAAGTAATTTATTAAAAAGAAGAAAGAAATGGTTTTGCTTATTAAGATCAACATCATATTAAAGTATTTTCTCAATACACCATTTGGGCTGAATTTTACATTTTATCTCTTTCTTTCTCTGCAAAGGGAATAAGCAGAGACTTTCACTCTAATTAATTGCTAGCTGCTTCATTTTGCTAGCGCATTTCATGCACAAGATTGCACATTTCTGTGACATTTGAATTGCAAATACTGCAGGAATATAATAAAAAAGGAAAACCCATGGAATTTCAAAAGTGTATGGGAACTCTTCTGTTAGACATCTGTTTAAAATTGTTTTATTTTCACAAATCTTAAAAATTTACCTTGACAGTGTACTAACTTTCCCTCCTCCTTTCTTTTCACTTGGGGTTTAAGGCAACAAATTTGGTTTATATGTTCACTGCTGCCTTCCAGCTTTTGAGCCTTAAGGAGCTGTATTTTGAGTTTTACTCTACTATAATATTGGCTAGAAACTTTAAATTATGTGTGTATTGATAATTGTAGGGAGAGGCTGTCACACGTGTTGGTGATTTTACAGGGTCAGCCCCGTCCCCTGAGCTTTGCAGAAACCTGCAGAAGCTGGTGTCGAAGGAGAACGAGCTGTGCTGGCATCATGGCATGTACGTGGAGGATGGGTCACTTTTTGGAGCCACAGAACTGCCAGCTTCTCTCCCCAGCCCTTTGACTCGGGAAAGTTACGATTGCACCTACAAGCTTTTGTTGGGTGTAGTGACAGCATCTTCCCCTGCAGTGATGCTCAGCAGCAGCAACTAGCTCCTAGGTCAAGCTTTTCTAAACACTTTGTGACGTGGTACCACGCCTGAGGACCATAGAGGTACGCTTCTCCTTCCAGAAATCCAAATATCCTCCTTGTCGTATCAATTATAATTCAATGCAGCCCCACTTCTGTCTCAGAATCAGTAATTACTTTGGAAAATGTCCTTTACCTTTTCTTAAGTGCCAGCATGCCTTTCAGTGCTACTAAAGTCATGGGTAAAGGCTGATGGATAACAGAAACAAGACATTTCTGAGAAAGGGCCTCAGAATTCTCCTTTGCATCATCTCCGTGTTGGCAGGAAAAGCTGGTGAAGAAGCAAAGTACCTCTACAGGTTGCGCTGCCTGAAACAGCTCCAGAATTAGGAGTCTGGGTCAGATGACACACCCGAGATGTAAGACATATTTGTCTGTAATCTGCCGGAGCTGAAATCAAAAGCTGTCATTACAGTTATGTGACTGGTATGACAAGGCTTCCTCGGAAGAACTGCACATGAGAGCAGCCCCAGCGCTCCGGCAGCCGTACGAGCCCCGAGGAGCCAGTCCCTGCAGCTTACAAGCTGAACACCGTAAGGCACAATAAGTAGATTAGTAAAACTGCTGGAAGAGGTGGAGAAGAAACGACACTAGGTCTTAAGCTGGTTTTGCATGTATTTATGCAAATTACGTGCCTGGCTAAGCGGTAACTTAGGTGAAATCCAGGCTATCCTTGCAGTGGATCTCCCCAGCCGCCTTTGCTCAGCAGCATGATAGGTTTCCTGGCAGAGAAGAGCCTGGTTTATAGCTCAGGCAGACACAGTGAGTCATGGTAGTGAGCTGGTTGACAATGACAGTGTGGACAGCCTGGAAGAGGCAGCAGCAGGTGCTGGGCAGCATCCACGCTGTGGTTGGGGTGGGGAGGTTGTACGGTCCCAGGCTGGTGTCTGTAGAAGCTGCTCCAGACAACTCACTCCCTCCAGAGCTTGAGGACGCTCCTCTGCCACCTCTAGAGACTGGCTCTGCAGGACCAGGCGCTGCCTTGCCCTCCCTCCTGCCTCCCTGATGGATACAGCACCAGCCAGGATCCGTCTCTCACGCTGGTGAGATAGGGATTGCAATTATTCCTGGCCCTTGCCTGTGCCATCTGTCCATTCCCTGAACATCCCTGCAGGATCTGTGTCTTACCAGGTTAATTTAATAAGACCCTGCTTTATTGTTGCTGGCTGCGGGCATGGCACAGAGCAGCTGAATCCATCAACGGCACAGAGCAGCTCTGGCAGCAATCAAATCCTGCCCAGATGCTCGTTTGGGAGGTTTGTTTTGCTGAGAGAGGACAAACCCTCATCGGGCAGTGGTGAGGGCTGAGCCTTGCACCTTTCTCCTTGGCAGGAGCTGGGCAGAAAATAGCAGTGGCAATTAAATCAGGTCTTTGACCCAGAATGTGCTGCATCTCACCGGACAGAGGTGGTGAGAGCAAGGGAGCTGCCGAGCAGCCGTATCGGCAGGAGGTGCCCTGCGTGGCTGGCACCGAGCCTGGCCATTCAGCGCAGAAGCAGCTATTCCTATCCGGAGTTTCAAAACCTTTTACATCACTGGCTATTTTTGTGGCTTCAAATACATGGTGCATGAGTGAAATAGCTGCACAAACTGTTTAACGAAGGGAACGACTTGCCTTGAAGATAATGGTTTAGTGATTGATAGGAATGGTTGGACTGGATGATCCTGTGGGTCATTTCCAACCTAGTGATTCTGTGATAATGAACAGTCAGGTGTGCTTTGAGAACAGCCCTTTTTTTCTTCCCCCCACCCCCCGGTGTAGACATGTAAAGCCAGGTATAAAGTGCTGTGAGCTGCAAAATAAATCTCTGAGAATCCAAACTGAATCTGATTACATACCAAGGACCCAGAGGGAAAACAAAACCAAGCCAGGTTTCCAATCGCACATCCACCCGCTCTGGCTGTCCACTCAGCCCAGGAGCAAGGCATCACTGAATAAGTCGAATTGCACCAAAATGTATTTGTTTTTCCTTCCACTCCCCATTGCTGCGCTCTTTGCTCCAATTCCTCTCCTTTAGTCATTCCTCCACCCATCGAAAACATAATGGACTAGCAGTGCCACAAAGACATGCATATAATGAACCCAAGTGACCGTGTAATCTTATTATTGTCACCCTCATCCTCCTTTACCCTTTCCTCCCTCCCCCCCATTTGTCACTGTCGCTGATTGTGTCATGGTTAAAATTAGATGAGAAGCTCCTCTGCAAGCGATTGCACTTTGCCTTTATCCCAAGCACCTTGAGTGCATTAGGCACTTTGCAACTACTCAGGGTTTATAATAGGGCTGAAGTAGGAGGCAACCTGTTTTAATGCTCATCTTTTTACATTTTCACTAATTCACCAGCCACATGAATATCTTCCATCCAGGCACATCTACCTCTCTCCAACTTGGCAAAACAATTTTAGAGGTAAAGGAAGGAGAGGGGTTATTACTTACATGTAACAAAGAAGAGTGACTCAAATTCGATGTAACTTACATAAGATTTATTCTAGGAGATAAAAGCCCTCACCGAGCTTTCCCCATAGTGGATATATTCTCTTTATGGAAAGAAAATGAATAAACTGTTGCCATTTGCAAAAGCAGCCACAAGCAGAACCTCAGAGTACCTTATCTGTGTCCTTGCATGGGGCTTGGCCCTGACCAGGCACCTCTCTAGGTCCCACTGGAAGTGCAGGATGGACAGAGCATGGACAGACAGCAGTGTCTGCCTCAGACAGGCAATCAAACAGGTGATGCGCAGAGGAAAGGGATAACACATCCTGCATCTCACATGAGCCTGACAGGGGACAGGACAAGAGGGAATGGCCTCAAGCTCCGCCAGGGGAGGTTTAGGCTGGACATTAGGAAAAAATTCTTCACAGAAAGGGTCATTGGGCACTGGAACAGGCTGCCCAGGGAGGGGGTTGAGTCCCCTTCCCTGGAGGTGTTTGAGGCACGGGTGGACGAGGTGCTGAGGGGCATGGTTTAGTGATTGATGGGAATGGTTGGACTGATGATCCGGTGGGTCTCTTCCAACCTGGTTATTCTATGATTCTATGATTCTAAATTCTGCAGACAGTGGGAAGCAAGCAGCCAAGTATCCAGAAACAAATTTAGTGTGTTAGAGGGCAGCTTCCATGGGTGGAAATGCTTCGTGCAAACGATCCGGTCAGGTCAGAATTATAGAATGGCTGGGGTTGGAAGGCACCTTAGAGCCCATCCAGTTCCAACCCCCCTGTCGAGGGCAGGGACACCTCCTACTAGGTCAGGTTGCTCAAACCCTCATCCAGCCTGCTTTTGAACGCTTCTAGGGATGGGGCAGCCACGACTTCTCTGGGCTACCTGTGCCAACGTCTCCCCCCCACACAGTAAAAAATTCTTCCTAACATCTCACCTAAATCTCCCCTCTTCCAGCTTAAAACTATTCCCCCTCACTTTATCCCTGATGAGGAACCCCTCCCAGCTTTCCCATATCCCCCTTTAAATACTGGAAGGCTGCTCTAAGGTCTCCCCAGAGCCTTCTCCTTCAGCTGAAAGCGATGGGGGGGGGGTCATTTTAGAAAGAAAACAGCTGTTTATTCTTTTCAGTCACTTCCTCTTAACAGTGGGAGGAAATCATTGAGGAAAGGTAACGCCGGGGTCAGTTCCAGGAGTGTCGGGATAACTCCTGGTGTCTGCTGACCTCTGCTGTCTGTGCAGAGGGATGGAGCCACCCACCCACCGGGGTTATTGCTCGGGAAGAGTTGATGCCAGGTTTGGAAAGCTTCTCACGGAAAAAGCTCCCGAGGGAAAGAGGACGGGAGGGAAAAGCAAAACCTCAGCAGGTGTGCTTAACAGATCTAGGGGTTTTGCTGCAGCCGGGATGGTGTCGGGGCACAGTCTGTGAGACACGTTCTGTGAGGCCACTGTCCCTACAGCTGTCATGGAATCCTAGGATGGTTTGAGTTGGAAGGGACCTCAAAGCCCGGCCAGATCCACCTCTGTAAACAGCCCCTCCCCAGCTTTCCTGCAGCCCCTTCAGGTATTGGAAGCTGCTTGTAAGGTCTCCCCGGAGCCTTCTCTTCTCCAGGCTCAACAACTCCAGCTCTCCCAGCCTAGATTTTGTGATTTTAGACGTAAAATGTAGGATTAGCTTTAACAATAGCTTTTAGCTAGCCTGTGCCTAGATATTTATGCTTAAGTAAGGACTTTTAGCAAGGTTGCTGTTAGAAAGAATGTGAAAGGCATGTGACTGTTTAATTGAGGTGCTGGAGCGAGTCCAGAGAAGAGCAACAAAGCTGGTGAAGGGGCTGAGGAACGGCTGAGAGAGCTGGGTGTGTTTAGCCTGGAGGAGGCTGAGGGGAGACCTCATTGCTCTCTCCAACTACCTGAAAGGAGGTTGTGGAGAGGAGGGAGCTGGGCTCTTCTCCCAAGTGACAGGGGACAAGAAGAGAGGCAATGGCCTCAAGCTCCGCCAGGGGAGGGTCAGGATGAACATTAGGAAAAAATATTGCTCTCTACAACTGCCTGAAGAGAGGAATCCCAGAATTCTTGTGCATATTCTATTCGTTTCCAAGGTCTAATTGTAATGTTATTATGAAACTTTGCAACAGTTGAATCTCTTGCTAATTTGGAGCTTTGGAGCCAGCTGTGACCTTGCGTTTGAGATGGGGAGAGACCGCAAATAGCGATTGCAGAAGGCGGCGTGTCTGTTGGGCTCAGCTCACCCTGAGCAGAAAGCGTTATCGTTTCCGAAGAATGAACGGTGTCTGGAAAAAACACTATTTGAAAAAGAATGTGTTACTAAAAGTGTGCTGAGAGGGGGGGCATTCTGTCTAACATTCAAAAAAATACAATTGTTTAGTCGAAAATTAACTCTGCTTTAGCTTAAATAAAAAAATATTCCACTTTTGGTAACAGCAACTACTTCTTGCATCACTCACACCCGCGTCCCCCGTCACAGGAGGCGAATGGGGCCGCTTGGGTGTCACACTCAAACCCGTCCCCCATCACGGAAAGCGGGGGGGGGTGTGGGGGTGTGGTGCTGCCTGGGTGTCACAGGCAAAGTCTTCCCCCCACGGGAGGAGAATGGGGCTGCCCGGGTGTCACACGCAAACTCTTCCCCCCCGCAGGAGGCGACCGGCCCCGCCTCGGTGTCACGCGCAAACCCCTCCCCTCGGCGGGTGTCACCGCCTAAATCGTCCGTCGGCGCAGCCCGTGGCTGGGCGCGCCCAGCTCTCGCTGCCGGAAGGGAAGCGGGGAAGGGGCGCGCCCGCTGGTGCCGCAGCGAAACCCTTCCGGGCGGGGGCGGGCGCTGCCGGGCGGTTCCCGCGGCGGGATGGCGTGAGCGCGGCGGTGAGGAGCGGGGCGGCGGCGGCGGGGCGGGGGCCGGGCTGGGCCCTAACGGCTGTCTCTGTCCCTCAGGCTCGGCGCGAGTTCTCCCCGGGCGCTCGGGGCTATGCGAGGGCCGCGCTGCCGCCTGCCCTAGGCCCGGGCGGCGGCGGGGCCCGATGCGGGAGTACAAGGTGGTGGTGCTGGGCAGCGGCGGCGTGGGGAAATCCGCCCTCACCGTGCAGTTCGTCACCGGGACCTTCATCGAGAAGTACGACCCCACCATAGAGGACTTCTACCGCAAGGAGATCGAGGTGGACTCGTCCCCGTCGGTGCTGGAGATCCTGGACACGGCGGGCACCGAGCAGTTCGCCTCCATGCGCGACCTCTACATCAAAAACGGGCAGGGCTTCATCCTGGTCTACAGCCTGGTCAACCAGCAGAGCTTCCAGGTGAGCTCGCCCGGGCCCCATCCCACAGCCCCCTCCGCCGCAGGGGGAGGTGGGGGTCAGCTCTGTATGTGCCTCTGCTCGTGTGTCTCTGCCGAGGGGCGAAAGTGAAAAGTACCCACTTTGAAAGCGCGTCCAGAGCTGCCCTGCTTCCCCATGGGAAACTGCTTGTTTTGCAGGTACTTATCAGGGTGCCACCGTTGTTAAATCAGCGCTGGAGAACAATGACCCACTCCCACTTCCCCAACAGAAATTTTTTGGTTATTCCCTTTCGTTAAGAAATCACTCAATATTTAACCCGAGACGAGACTTCCTATTTTTTTCTTCCCTCCTTCTTAAAAGTCCTATTGGTCTTGAAGAGAGTTTTATTGTCCTGCAGCTGTGAGTTATTAAGTACACTGCTATTTTCTGTCCCCTCCCTCTAAAATATATCCCTGTCTGGCATGAGCTCAGTGCTTTCACAGGGTGGTGTACTGGAGAGGAGACTCAAGCCATGTGCGATAATTTGTAAGTCTGGATTTCTTTACTACCATTACAACTCTCAGAAAAAAAAAAAGGAAATATCTCAACCGTGAACTGGTGTCTAAGCTGCCTTCGGACATGAGGCTTTATTTGTGGGGAATAAGTGGATTTAGTAGCACTGCATGCAGCATAGGCATTTGCAACTGCTGCGCTGACTTCAGTTGTTGAGTTGGGTGTATTCTAGTTGCTTGGCAAAACCTTGCACACCCCCACTGGGGCAGTACGTGTGCTTCTGCTGAAGGCTAAACTTTATCTTAGCAGAGGCCTTGAGAGTGCAGGCTGAAGGCATCGTTTCATTGGAAAACAATAGCAATGACATTGGGATGCTCCTCCTCTCTTTTTCACTTTTCTGGGGACCAGTAAGTCCTGATTATTCGAGGAATGGACACGCAGTTAGTGATCTACCCTGTGAATGTTTAATTCTTTTAGTCTCTGTAGCATGTTTACTCTGAAGCCTGTAGGTGTAAATCACGCTTTGCAGTTCTTCTGCACAGTGGTGGCTTCAAAAGCTTAAATTGCTTTGTCTTGGAGCTATGCAAGAATTTGTAGAACTCAGTAGCAGCGATAGTAACTTAAAACAAGGGGACTGACTCAGACTTTCAAGCATGAATTCCTGATGTCAGCTCAGGCTTGAATAAGTGCATCTCTAGGTAATAAAAAAAATCCCTTTACAGTATCTAATTTAGCTACTTATATGTGACTAAATGTGTTCACTATGAATTATTTTAAGCATTCCAGAAGCGAGAGGACTATTTAAATTACTGGCTTTCTCCAGCTGTAAACGCAAGCTTCCTAAATGATTGTGTAATGATACACATGCTGCTGCTAATGTTACAGGTCGTGAGACTTGAGGTCATTTTTTTCAGAAAACTGAAATCAGCTTTCAGAGCAGCTGTACTGTATCCCTCCAGCTGAACCAAACAAACACCTCTCTTCGTCGCTGTTTGTATACACGTGCATACACTTCATAAAATGCGTTTGCATTTATATAAAATAGACAAAAACCAGCTTTTATTAAAGATGGGTAGTGAACTTCCCTCAGTTTCTAGATCTGAGCTAATTTTAAGAAGACTTCTGATGTATTTTTGAATGCTCAGTTGCATGTGAGGCTTATTAAAACATTCTTTTGTAGTGTTTATGTATCCATTTCATGTGATTACTTAAATGTACTAACCAGCTGGATTGTTTGATCAGGACATCAAGCCAATGAGGGACCAGATTGTCCGGGTGAAGAGATACGAGAAAGTTCCTCTGATCCTAGTGGGGAATAAAGTGGATCTGGAGTCGGAGAGGGAGGTCTTACCTGCAGAAGGCAGAGCCCTGGCTCAGGAGTGGGGCTGTCCCTTCATGGAGACGTCAGCCAAGAGCAAAACAATGGTGGATGAACTGTTCGCGGAGATCGTCAGGCAAATGAACTATGCCTCCCTGCCTGAAAAACAAGATCAGTGTTGTACAACTTGCACCGTCCAGTGAGAGAAATTAAGAAAAACCTCAATCATGGCCATACAGAGCAGGTTGGTGCAACAGTCGTAACTAATTAAGGTGCATAAGCATGACACTTAAGTAAGCTGCTAAAGTGTGACAGGGAGTCTGAAGTTAAGGAGTCTTACCTGGAGGTGGCCTTCCTCCAAAAGAGATGGAACCTGGTGTGTTCAGTTGCACATGATTACTCGAGTCAAATGGACTTCCTGTGTTAATTCAGTAGGGTTAGTCAGGGAACACTGCAGTAATTTTACAGTGAGACCTTTGTCTTTGTATGATCTCATCTGCACATGTTTTGACTGTTAATGCTGTATTTGACATTACATTATCCTTAATGATGTTTTTTGATGTTGTAGCTGGTATCTGAATTATTTTTAAGTCATGGGAATTGTCTTGGGGTTCAGCAGGATTTTTTGTCACAAAGTTTCCCAATAGTTTTGCTGAGAAGACCTTGAGCTTGTTTGAAAAAAAAAAAAAAAAAGAGAGAGAATTCTGTGGTACAGATACTGGATGTACTTAAAGTACATTTCTGCCTTCTCAGACGAATAAGTTTAAAAGGAACCACCCTGACCTTGAAGGCTACATGCGTTGGTCAAGGAAGTGGGCAAAGTGCTCTTCATCTAAGTCTCCAGAGTGGAGAACACGCTGTAAAATGGCTTCCCAGTGCACTCTGTCTTTTCCCAGTGACTCATCAGAGGTGTGGCAAGAGTGCAGTGTTCAGAGGGGCCTCTATAAACCTTCCCCTGTCTTGGGTATTGCTTTGTTTCTTTTTATGCAAGGGTAGTGGCTCTTGGCCTTTCACACGCTTGGTGGTCTTTCTCACTCCTTTCTCCAACTAAGTGTGTAAATGGATCTGTTTCTCCCCTGCACACAGCGGTGCTGCTAGTCCTGTGCAAGGTGGTTCTGGACTCCCCCTTGCTCTTGTTTTTCTTCATAGCCATTGCAGTTTCTGTTTCACCATTAGCTTGAACCCATGTCACTGAAAAGGGCTCTTCTATGTCACTGATGCGCTCTGTGTGCAGCCAAGTGGTCCACCAGACCTCTGTTGGACCTGTCTTGGCAAACAGCTCAAAGTTGTCTCCGAGGGTAGACGCAGGGAAGAAGGAAGACATGGAAATTCAGGGGAAAGAACTGCTCCTCTTGACAGCTGCACTGATTGAGGGTTAGGTTCTAACTGTCATGTTAGTAACTCTTGCTTGAATCAAAGGAGCTTTTTGTGCCTGACTGACAAGAGGGAAAATAGGTTATTACTGGACGCTTTGGACTATGTATCCTCTTTAATCTTGAGTGCAAGGTCAGAGAGTGAAGTCTCAAAGCTTGTCTTTGAGATTGTTATCAAGTGCTTTGTGAATGTAAAATTTCAGATACCTGTGACCCTAGCACAGTCATGCTGAAGATAATACACAATGTTTTTATCTTCAGTTCTGTGAAATAAGGAAAGGCTGCTGTCACCATGTGAGAGGTTTGTGTAAGTTCAAGATTTGCTTGCTGAAAGGCGAGCAAACTGCTTGTATTGGAGCAGAGAAAAATACAAATGGAGTCTTTTTTGGTTCACTAATCCCCAGCACATAGAGAGATGTATAGGGTCATAGGAAGGAGTAAATCAAAGGAATTACTGCTCTTTTTAATGGAGTGCTGCAGGGATAATCTCTTGAATCACATAGTAACGCAATGTTTTGGTTACTTCTGAGGCAGCTTCACAAATAGGAGTCTGTGGGCATGGAGTATCGTGCCGAGGGTTACGGTAGTCCCCTGGGTTACTAGTGGTTCATCTTGTGCAGGTTGCTGTCTTTAACTCTGACAAAATCAGGGTCTTATCCATCCATGAAATTTATACTTCCAGATTCGGTTATTTCTAAGAGGCTTCTTTGTAACCTGGCTGCTTCTGGATTTAGGATTAAATATGTAGTGTAATCTTAAAGGTGAAACTGAGGTGAGGGGCGGGCCTTATGTTATTCCTTTGAATTATAACTTAAACCTAGATTTGATGAGTTTCCTAAGCATGCTTCTGCTTTGGAAGAAACATATATATTCTTATGTCATAGTGATCTCTTGAGGTGGGGGACCTTAAGCTTTTGTAACACCGATTTCCTCTGCTTCGTTTTGCCAAGCTCAGTGTCACATCAAGCCTCTAGCTGCAAAATGCTTCCTTTCCTTCTATAAGATGCTGCTTCCACCCAATGTAGTTTAGTCGCCTGTGCCAAAAGAGCAAGTCCTTCCTTCCTAAGCAGCTTTCTGTTCAGTCCAGGTCTCACCGTATCTGAAAGCCTCTTTTTTTTATTGCTCATCCTGGCTCTTTACGGGCTTCATGCTCTGTATCTTTCACTTCAGCATGACATGGTTTGGATATTTTCTTCTTCCTGGTTTCCACTCTGTCCTTGTTCTTTGAGTAGGTGTAGGATCTCATTAACTTTATGATAAGCCTTTGCCTGATAAATTAGTCTGATGTGCTTTAGTATAGAACTGCTGATGGTGTCTTGTGATAGCTGTAATCAGCTTGGTAATTCTGCTTATCTGTGATCCAGGGAACAGTTGCTGCTTCTCGAACACCTGCTTTAGCAGTGACCCCTTCTAGGTAAAGTGAAACTGAGGAAGTGGAATCAGCTGTCTGAAAATCTGTGTGTAGGAAGTGGGCTTGAACCACAGCTCTGTCTGCGACTTCTGTGACCTGTCTGTGTCCAGGGAGAGTCTTGGTTCCAGATCAGTTGGTTCAGAATGAAGTGTGTAGGAACAGTTTGTGTCTCTCCAGTTCTGATGGCGAAGCCAATGGGAGGAGTGGGGGGTGGAGTATATGCTGGACCTGGCTTTGTCTAAGGCTGTTCCAGTCAGTTTTAACTGGCACGTACCACTTACCTCCTTTTGGTACTGATACTCCAACCTGTCTGTCAAGCATGATGTATAGGTTCTTTCACAACATTTTTGAGTAGTGCTTGCTTGAATTACTGTTGCAGTAAGCTGCCTTTGGTGAAATGAAGAATGGAACATAATGCATAATCAGGATAACCCATAGTTCCTTTTAAAAATGTGTTCTGTTCTTGCATCCCTCCTGCCTCCCTCCCTTTCTTGATTTGGCAGTGAATTGCTCAGATTTCATTATGGCATTTAGAGATGCGAGATTTCCAGTAGCTGCTCTCTGTTCCTTGCACTAGTATTTCTCTTGAATTGTCAGTATGACAGTGTTTCATATGGTAAATCTTTAAAATATGGCACCTCTTGTGGCGCTGGTGCACTAAAGGGTTTTTTGTAGAGATACTTATCAGATTTGGAACATCTTAATATTTGGGTGAGAGACTGATTAGTGATTTGTCCCCTGCATTCATGAATGATACTAGCAAGTGCTTAAGGAAGACTACTCTGCTCTGGAGATAAACACTGAAAGTTTACTGTGTTCTGGTCTGTGTGACCAACACAGCCAAATTTATCCTACGAGGTTGTCTAACATCCACTTCTCTCCTGGCTGCTCCCAGAAGAGAATAGAGAGTGCTATAGAAATTTCATGAGCAAATGAAGCCAAATAAGGTACTGATTGGTAGCTAATGGTGCTAACTATCGTAACTAAGCACAAGGTAAATGGAAAGATGACAAATCTGAATTAGGAGGTCTCTAACCTGCGAATACAGGGATGCTGAAAGAGTGTATGGAGGAAGACACCATTACTTTTTTTTCTGTCCTTACTATCCCCAGCAATTCTTTGCTGGCTGCAGCACTGAGTGCTGGATTTAAGTGAAGTTTTGGATGCGTCTGACTCTTGCAGGATGAGGAACTGCAGTGTAAATGGCTTGCCTCTTATGTGCATTAAGCAAAGATAAAACACATATTAAGCAGGTCTAATCCATCCCCATTAGGAGCTGTATGTTTATTTGCTGCTTGTGCAGTACAGGGACCCTCCCCATCTAAAACTGGTAGACCAGCTACAGTGTGCAGGGACATGTGTGCTCACCAGACTGGGCGAAAATTGCTGTTGGTTGGAAAACAAACAAGTGAGCAAGCAAAACCTGGCTGTTTGCTCCTGTCCGTGCAGGAGTACTGCTCCTGAATGTTGGGGGTGACCAGCTGGTAGGCAAGAAGGACAACCCTGACTATGTCAGAGCACACTGTCATGGCAAACTGTTACTTGAGAGCAAGTCAGCTGCTGAAAAGAAACAGTACAGTAGGAAACACAACACCCTGCCTCCTATGAAGAAATGTCTTCAAGAATTGAGAAGCCTCATCAAAATCCTTGAGAAACCAAGTATCGGGCTTCATGGAAGTACATGCATGTGCATGTGAAGGATGGGTTTCTACAGACTTGGAGCTTTGAGGCTTTTGGGGTATCTCTTCAGCTGAACCTTACGAAGTGTAAACAAGTTATCAGAAATACCAAGATGTATTGGTCCCATTGATAACACCACTTACATTTCTAAGTTACTGGGTGATACAGTGGCTCCTCCCCACCAGTTCAAAGCCTTGCGTATTTATATCTGTTCAGGAAAACTTAGATTTCCAAGCTGTTTCAGATTCTTGGAAGTAATTTAGTACTCCACAGGGGCAGCTCTTACCAAGTTCATAGCAGTAACCTGTTACCTGTTTGCCTCTTGTATTACCAGACTTAGAGGAGGAGGACTTCAAGAGTGCCACTGTGTAAAGCAGTGCTTTGGAGCTCAGTATTGAAAACTAGCTGTTTCCCAGTGTGGGAGAAGCTGAGTTCCCTTGGAATGTGTGGAATGTGGCTTTCATTAGTTAATCTGTTTCAATTGCAGATAAATCTCAGAGGAAACTTGCACAGATGCTGCTTTGGAGAACTTTCAGCCCAGGTTGCAGAGCTGAGCCTTGGTAAACCTGTCTCTATTACAGCACATCGCCATACATCTAAGTGCGTAAGGTTGGTGGCCTCCAGGATCCACACACCTTAATCGGAATGCTTAGCACGTTTACCATAAGTTTAAAAATCTGTTCTTTCTCTGTCAGTCCTTTTCTAGCTTTCTAGGTTCATATAATGGCTAATATGCAAGAGTTCATTTTTACTATTTTAATTGATTTCTTTAATCAATTTCTGAACTTGTATTTATTAAATACTTAAACTCAGTATTACTACTCAATGCCTTTTAAAAAGAAGAGAGTTTTAATGGAGAATCAATTGAGCCTTAAACAAATGGTTACTTCTGTATATTACCTCGCATCAGTGCTTATTTCTCCTTGCAAAGTTTTCTCCAACAATGTAGCTGGTCGTTCTTTGGGAGTGCTTGTTGATGTGTGACAGTGTCAGAAAAGATACTGAAGGCACCTCTGTTGTCTGGATGTGGAATCCCTTTTCTTGGCAAATGCAGCCGGGGTATTGTTTGTAACTGGTCCGGCTTGACAACAGGGATTACTTGGAATGGGAGGTTAAGTTTCCAGCTGATGTTTTTCTTGCAGTCGTGTGTTTCTTAAACACCTTTAATCAAAAATGATGATTGCAGCATTGAAAAAAAGGCAGCACCCTTTCCTTCTGCTGAGTTTTTGAACTTGCCTGTTTACAAATAGCTTCTTTATGCCTTTGAAAAGGGATAATGCATCCTTCAAAGCGGGCTGCATGCTTGGTCAGTCAGCTCAGCTTTGCCTGGCACATTGAGAGACACCTAGTAGACCTCTGCACGTGTGTAAATCTAATGCAAATAAGATCACTTTACATTTTATAGTTCCTAATATTTGTCTTTCTGAATAATATTTTAAAGCAATATTTGTTAATGTTTTTCTTGCACTGTCACAAATTGCTTTTTCGTTGTGGTTTTTTTTTTTGATTTCCCCAGTAAACAAGTTTAATACTAGAGACAAGATGGTGTAACGAGGGGAAAAAGCACCAGGTTTCAGTGATAAAAACTGCAGGTGTGCTTTAAACAGCCATTGCCTTCCTTATTGTTTACCTGATCAACGTTTTCTCTCAATACTTGAAAACTGTAACAATAACACAGGTATAAAGAGCAGAATGGAAATGTACAAACAGCAGATGAAATAGTTTTGTTCAGTCTGATTAACCTGTTGCATACATGAGAGCTTTTACTAGCAGTGTTTTAAAATGTGTAAATTTTTTTGCAGAAGTTTAACAACTGCAGCTCACCTACTGCACCAAAGTTCTAGGTTTTTTAGGAGCCCAGCTTTAGTCATTTGAACATGCTTCTAGAAATGTACTTTTTTTTCCCCTGTCATAGCTAAACGACTTTAACAAAAGCTCCAGTAAAAGCAGTGATGGGTATATGAGGTTAAGCAGTTTAAAACTGACGCATTGTATTGTGGATGATGGCATTTAAAACAATAAAAGATCATCGGTACCGTATCTCAACATTAATGTGTTTTATTGGTAGCAATACAGGCTGACTTTACAGTGTTAGCAGACCTAAAGATTGTGAGTCTACATTCAGTGTGGATTTTGGATCCTGCAAAGAAGAGGACACCAGGTTTTCTGCTTGGGTATTGAAAAACCTGACTTTTTCATGGGGGGTTACTTGACATGGTTTTTTCCCCCCCCCCGACGTTTGTACAAACTTTAAAAACAGGCTGAGGCTAATGCGTAGGTTGGCACTTTAATATCAGAATTAAACCAAACCTTGCGTTCAAAGTAATTTTATTTTAAAGTGGTGGTTGTTGGGTTTTTTTTGTCAGTTGTAAGGAAGTGGTAGGAAATAAAAGTAATTGATAAAGATCCTAGTTTTCCTTTGCCTAAGGGGGAAAGAGTTAGTTAATATCAGTTGGTGGCTCGTTCCTGTGGGCAGTTATCAAACCAGTGTTCATTTTCATTGACTTCAGCACAAAACAGAAAACAAAAAAAGAACAAAAAAAAAACCCTTAAAAAACTTGACCTAGGCTAGAGTGACAGGACTGGGAAAACGAGAGATGGTTTCTTCAGCACACTTTGTGGGGGGGAAAAGGGACCAAAAGGTATTTTAGGCTTCCTCAATAGATTGCATGTGAAGTTGCTTAGTAGAGTAAGAGGCTGATAACAAATGCAATATGTATTGTCTTTGCTATGGCATCTGTTTTGGGAGTTGTTCAAATCACTGCAGTAGGGCTCTACAAATGAAAATGTAACCTAACACCATGTATCTAATGTACTGTATCTTTATCAGTGATAGGTGAAATCTGGAATAACAAGTGCAAAAACGGAACAGTTACCTGTAAGGCTTTGTACAAAGTTTTTTCCAGTAGAATTCATTCCTGTCATTTTGTAAGACAACCCTACAGTCCACCTGTTTGTAACTTTTTTAATAAAATGATGCCTGTATTGCCAAACTGGGGTGACTGTGCTGTGTTCAACACCTTCTAAAGTGGGCTGGACCAACAAGCTGCCTCTTTTTCTTGTTTTTTCTTTTGGTTTCTTTGATTTGCAGTAGTGGTTATTCTAAACACAATAAGCATATTTGAATTGTCCTGAGTGGCTCCTTGGGCTCAGAGGAACGGGGTGTGCCACTGTGTCCGGACTGAATGTAAAACTCACCATCTCGGGTGCTCCAAGTACAGAGGAGGGGGAGCAGGGGCCATGGTTTGTCTTGCTGGGCAAGGAAGGGACTCCTCTGAGCTGGGGAGCCTGTTCACTGCAGTCACGGTGTCTCTTTTCACAGGCGTCTCTCTTCACAGGCCAGTAAGATGCAGCGTTGTTCAAAAGAAGTATAGGTGTTTCTCTTGACCAAGTCTTTCTAATATTCTTATTTTTCAGATAGACTTTTATGTGTGTGTAGGTGCTGTGAATCGTGATGTCGTCTTACAGTGTCTCTGGAGCTGCTCTCCACCCCAGGAATCCAGAACTGGCTCCTTTCCATCACAGTAGCCAAGGAAGTGCTCTTGGAGCTTGGCCTCAGGAGATTTTTCTTGAAAGCCTTCCATCTCAGAGGGCCCAGAGCAACTTGGCAACAATTCTCTGAAATACGAAGCTGGTGATTGTCGGCCAGGCCTTGTAACAGAGGCAGAGAAGCGGAGCAGATTGCCTGCCTAAGTGGTCAGAATATCTGCTTCTGCTAACCTCCCTGAGGGGCTTGGGTGAGGCATACCCCGTTCTCAGTGGAGTCAGAGAGAGTGGTAGCTGACACAGTAATAGCAGTCTGCTCTGAGGTGGAACAAGTGGGTTGATCACTGACTTAAATCCAGTTGCTCATGTGGTTTAAAAGAAGAGGGAGCAAGAGTGTGCAATTCAAAGGTCAAATCCTACCTGTAGGAGTTTGTTGGCCCTGCTGAGGGCAGCATTGAGCTGATTGAGAGCTTGGCTGGCAGCATTCATAGAATTGTTTAGGTTGGACAGGACCCTTCTTAGGATTATCAAGTCAAACCCTAAGCCATGTCCCTGAGTGCTGCATCCATGGGTCTTTAAATACCTCCAGGGATGGCGACTGCACCATGTCCCTGGGCAACCTGTTCCAATGCTTGACAACCCTTTCGATGAAGAATTTGTTTTTCCCCCAGTTGCTTCTCATAAAACTTGTGCTCCAGACCCTTCACCAGCATTGTTGCCCTACTTTGGACATGGTCCAGCACATAATACGGAGCGTGGTGATGCACAGGTTGCATGTGTTAGAAAGGACTGCTGGGGTAGGAAAGCCAGCAATGTCCAGCTTAGCAAAGCCCGGCTTTTCTTCCAAAACCCACAAACTGCCTCACACTTCTAGGAATAATTATTTTATTTTAAACAAACAAACAAACAATTATTCACAGGTTTTGGCTTTCAAGCTGTGAATCTGGGAAAAATGGAGTATTTTCTGGTTTGGCTGCACCACAAGAAGGATGTTGAGGCTCTGGAGAGAGTCCAGAGAAGAGCAACAAAGCTGGTGAAAGGGCTGGAGAACAGGCCTTATGAGGAGCGGCTGAGAGAGCTGGGGGTGTTTAGCCTGGAGAAGAGGAGGCTGAGGGGAGACCTCATTGCTCTCTACAACTACCTGAAAGGACGTTGTAGAGAGGAGGGTGCTGGCCTCTTCTCCCAAGTGACAGGGGACAGGACAAGAGGGAATGGCCTCAAGCTCCACCAGGGGAGGTTTAGGCTAGACGTTAGGAAAAAATTCTTTACAGAAAGGGTCATTGGGCACTGGAACAGGCTGCCCAGGGAGGGGGTTGAGTCCCCTTCCCTGGAGGTGTTTAAGGCATGGGTGGACGAGGTGCTGAGGGATAAGGTTTAGTGTTTGGTAGGAACGGTTGGACTCGGTGATCCGGTGGGTCTCTTCCAACCTGGTTATTCTGTGATTCTGTGATCTGTCATCGATGGGCTGGTGTGGCTGTGGTGGTAGCAGAGGTTACTCCAGGTCTGTGACCGTAATTGGTCTGTGCTGCTTAACGCCAGGCTGGTTGGTGCTGGGCTGGCACATGAGGCTGTTGTGGAGCTACAGGCTGCTGGCTGCAGTCCCAGACCCCACAGCTCTGTCTCTGCACCCAAGCCTGCAAGTGCTCATCTGCCGCCGACAAGCCCATGGAACCCATGTTGGGTGTGGGCAGCAGCATGTTGCCAGCGTTGGGGTTGCTGGGGTCTGTGTGGGGTAGCCCCCGGGGTAGCCTGTAAAGCTGTAGTGAGGCACGCCGTAGCCCATGGGGTTGTAGAGCAGGGTGTGCACCATCGCCCAGTTTTGCTGTTGCTGCTTCTGGGCCTCTTGCTGGGCAAACCGCTGCTCAAAGAGCTTCCTGCGCTCTGCTAGGGACAGCCCGTGGTGGCGCTCAAATCGGACTCTCTTTTTGTGAGGTGCTGGTGTGTCATACGTGTCCACTGGCCTCTTGGTTCCTCGCTCGTACGCCAAGGGCAGTGGCAACGACTCTCTCTGTCTCTTTCCGCAGCTCTGCTTCTCGGGTTGCTGCTGTTTGCTGAGAATGTGCTGCTTGGGAGCAGGCCCCTCATCCCTGTGGCTGATGGTCTCTCTGCCACAGCTGGTGCTGTTCTACTTTTCCACTGGCCTCTTCTCTGGGATCCGGTACACCTGCTTGAGCTGCTTCCAGGTGTTGAGCAGCCTGGTAGCTAAGTCAGTCACATCCGGTGTTTTGTCCATTTGGTTTTGGCTGTCGTTGGTCTGAGCCCAGCGCTCGACAATGGGAATAACTTTGCTCTCTTCCAGCATGTTCTTGGTGGGTATGGGCAGGAGCTCTAGTGTCTTCAGAATCTCCAGCTGCAGCTGCAGGTTGTTAGACATGCTTCCTTTCCCCTGTTCCATCTCCATCTCCTTCATCCAAATCCAAAGGAGAGATAAGCCGTCGTGCTTCAGGAAGGATTTCAGGCTGGACTGTGAGTGCATGTTCTGTATGATCCTGAGGCAGATGAGCTTCTGCTCCAGAGTTCTAATACGAAGCATCAGCCAGGTTAACCTGAGACCTTGGTTCTCGTTGCTGTCAGCTTCTCCGTTCTCCAGCAGCGCTTCCAGCTCCCTGTCCACCGAATGCTTCTTACGGGAGCGTGCCTTTTCCAGTGTTCTTCTGGCAGGTCTGATGTTGACCCTCTTCTCTCCTCCCAGGTAACCCCGGCAGTTGGCTGAGCCACAGAAGCATTTCTGAGCCTCTTTGCCGTAGTGCTGGAAGTGGTAATCAAATGTCAGCTCTGAGCCCGATGGGACTGGTTTGGTGGTGAAAAGTCCAACCCGGAGCTGCCCATTCACCATCCACTTCTGTGCCTCACAGTTTGGTTCACAGCTGTGGTTCATGAATCGAGAGCAGTTTCCTTTCTGGGTAGCATCAATTATCTCGTTTTCCGTCACAGCCATGAAATAGGAATGAATATTCTTGTTGCGGGCATATTCCTTCACGCGAGCCTTGAACTCCTTGTGATCCAGCACTTCTCCGCAGTACTCCAGGACGAAAGTGTCTGGTGGCAGATCTCTGGCAGCCCTCAGCCCCCAGCCTTTGTCTGCAGTGAGGTTCACTTCAACATCTGCGTACTCTTTCTTCTGGAAACGCCTGTTGGAGCAGTACTTGCCTTTTGGGCACTGGGAAGAGCACTCTGTCAGGAGCAGGCGATTGAGACACTGTTCTCCGCAAGCAACCGCTCCCTGGGCTTGCTGCTTTTTGGAGAGAGGAGGGCACTGGCACACCATGTCCTCCATATCCTGGTGAGATTTTTTGTTCTTCTGTTCTGTCAAGTACACGTTCTCCTCAATCAAGCCAAAGTAAGGGGGCATCTTTCCTAGCGTGGCTAACTCCTTCCAGCGCTGGGGGTCTTTGAAGTCATCCATGACACACAATGGACTGACCATGGAGGAGTTCTGCCGTGTTGCTGCCATTTGTCCCCATTCCAGTTTTGCCTTCTTCTTGTCCCTTGAGTCCACATCACCCTCAGAGTTACTCTCCAACTCTGGGTGTCTTCTTTTTCGCTGACCTCGTTCTTTTGCATAGTTTTTTTCCAAACTCTTCACCACCTCCTTCTCCCTGCCGGGCACCAGCTCCTTGTGTGAATTGCCGCTAATCTCGCGTGCCTGCACTGAGCCTTTTGCTTTCTGCCCGGGCACCTGGTGTTTACCAGAGGGGCTGGGAAAACGAAGCTGGCAGTCGTCATCCCAACGGTCATCCTCTTCACAGTGCTTGTAATCATCTGTGAGAGAATCCAGTATTTGCCCTTGAATTGGTTTGTAACTAGCTGCAGAAGGTCTGCCAGGAGACCTCGCATCCCACTAACGGTTGTCTTGCCGTACACTCCCAAGCCTGGCTGGTAAACACAGCCCGAGTAGACCCTGATGCTGCTGTCTGGGTGCAGGTAGTTGCTACTTGGTTTCTCCAGCTGGGAAAACTTGGTCCCTTCCCAAACCACCCACATGCCCCATCGTGTGAAAACCGTCCAGGCTGGAGAAATCTCCGAGGCCAGACTGGATAAAGCCACCCTTCCCTTGCCTACCTTTTGGCTTGAAAAGCCTTGTCTGATGCTGAGATACATCAGCGCTTTTGAAACTCCCTGACAGGTACGATGGCCCCTTGGTGCTCTGAGGCTGGCCTGGATCAGGCTGCAGCTTCTCTGTCTCCTTCTTGGTGAGATCAGTAGAAGTTGCTGCACTATTCTCCATGCCTCTAGGAGAGCATCTGTTCTCTCTCCATGGGCCACCTTTGCCTGCCATATTCTCCAGTCTCTCTACGTAGTTAGGACCCGCTAGATGAGTGGTCAGAGGAACACCTCTTCCTTCTGGCTGAGTCAAGAGGACTGAGTGCTGCTCTGCCTCGTCGCTGTGGTTAAGTGCTTGTGGTGATGCAACAATGGAATGAAACCATTTCCATGGGACACCGACATCGGACCCCCGGTCCTCTATGTCACTGTCCTCACTGCCTGCCTTGCTGTCCCTCTGCCCTGTGTCAGAGTAATTGTTGTGGCCAATGGGACTTTTTGGGGATAGGAGAGTAATGGACAGGCGGAAGATGCAGCACAAGCAAGGCTCACTTAGAATCATAGAATCACTAGGCTGGAAAGGACCCACTGGATCATTGAGTCCAACCATTCCTATCAATCACTAAACAATGTCCCTCAGCACCTCGTCCACTGGTCTATTAAACACCTCCAGGGAAGGTGACTCAACCCCCTCCCTGGGCAGCCTCTGCCAGTGCCCAATGACCCTTTCCGTGAAAAATTTGTTCCTGATGTCAAGCCTGAACCTCCCCTGGTGGAGCTTGAGGCCATTCCCTCTCTTCCTGTCCCCTGTCCCTTGGGAGAAGAGGCCAGCTCCCTCCTCTCCACAACCTCCTTTCAGGGAGTTGTAGAGAGCAATGAGGTCTCCCCTCAGCCTCCTCTTCTCCAGGCTAAACACCCCCAGCTCTCTCAGCCGTTCCTCATAAGGCCTGTTCTCCAGCCCCTTCACCAGCTTCGTTGCTCTTCTCTGGACTTGCTCCAGAGCCTCAACATCCTTCTTGTGGTGAGGGGCCCAGAACTGAACACAGTACTCAAGGTGCGGTCTCACCAGGGCCGAGTACAGAGGGAGAATAACCCTGCTAGTCCTTCTGTTCTTCCTCCAAAGACCCTTATTACACTTCCATCCTACCAAGGCCTGCCAGATTCCAGGTATGCAGCTCAAACAAAAGCTAAAATTGTGTCAGAGCGGTTCTTCAGAGCAGGCAGTGGAGGACAACAGAGCAGCAAGTGTCTGAAGCTGGGAGCTTGGGACATCAGTAGCAATCAAACATACTTCCTGTTGATTGGTTCTTCTTCCAGGGCAGGTGGTGATAGCTACAAGATAGACACAGTTCAAAGAATAGGAAACATTCCTACCTCAGTACTAGCCCAAGGTTTCAGGCGTGGATTCACAACATATTTATTATTAATTTCTCCCTGAGATGATACAATTCCAGTGGCTTGAGATACAATGCTGACAGCTAATAGAGAAACAGCTTGGATAGCTAAAAGGAGAGGAACGCAGCTGTCCTCCAAAGTGCTTCTAACCACAGTCTGACACTGGACAGGCCCTGAATCTACAATCTTTCTTCTAACCTATTAAAAATTACATCTGCACTACTGAGATTAAACAGAGGGCATTTGGCAAGCCTGTGGATTCCTGGAACATCAAATGGAAACCAATCAAGAAACGTGACTGCGTTTGCAGAGACATAGGGCTGCAAGGGACTTCAGGAGATCACACAGGAAAACCCAACACAAGGTGGCAAGGTCTATATATGCCTCACATGTTCCTTTCTCCAGCAGTGGTTCTCCAATGCCATCTTTGAAAATTCCCCACCTCCTCCACGTAACTGCAGCTGGCTTCAGCAATCCAGCCGTGCTCTGAGAGAAGCTTTCTCTCTTTTCCAATATAAATCAGCTTTGCCGAAAATTCAGTGTGTTTGTTCTTTTTCTTTCCATAGCAGCCATGCTTTTGCTGGTTACATGATCCTCATTATTTTGTTTTTAATAAAAAGAGTTTCAGATCTATTACAGTGGTAGGATGAATCCCAAGCTAACGATTAATCATCCCATTTGGCAACTCCTAGAAAGGTAAGTAGCCCTTAAGAATGTCACAAACAGCTGAACAGACACCAGGAGCTGCAACAGCATTTGGAAGCTGAAGAGATGCACGAGTTGGATACTCAGCACATCGATCTTGCTTCAGCAATAGGCAAGCTGTCCTTTAAAGGTGAACATTCATCCTATTTAGAAGCGCCTCTGAGGAGCGTTGTCGCAGAGAGAGGAGGTCAGGGAAGAAAGTGCCGTCTCTGCTGAGAGCATTGGGCCAGATGATTTGAGAGATCAGTGTCCCAGCATACAGGCTGAGAAGGACAAGGTAAATGAGAGCCCTTGGTGGCTTTGGCTTTTCTGATGCCTTGTTTCCCTTTTGCAATGGCATCACCACCACAGCAGAAATGGAAGCACTAACTCAAGCCCTGATGTACGACAGCTGTGGCAACGTGCCTCCTTCCTGCCAGTCGCTGTGGCAGAGCCTGTGATGTGTGAGCCACTCACGGGAGTGCTACTCTTCTTGATGCCCATCAGTATTTGACAGCACGAACATTTAAAAATGCAGAGAGAAAGTGCACTCAGCCCCCTGCACATGGCTTGCACATGGCCACGACCCTTCTTCCATGACACAAAGAGCTCAGACCCGGGGCTAAGGGCAGCACTGGAAATTTGGTCCTCGGATTCAGCACCTGCACACTCGGAGCAGCCAGCCCCTCACGGCCTCTGGCAGAAGGTGAGTTCAGCTGCTTTGTACAACAGATTCGCATGGAAAAGCAGATTACTTTAATGCTTCTTTTTCATCCTGGTTGGTGAAAGACTAGGGGGTTTTTTGTAGCTGAAAAGCTCTATGTTTTTTTTCTCTGCACCCCAGATGATAAGCTATTTGTATACTCTGACAGGCTCTGTCCTGGAGTCCCCAGCAGTATTTAGGAAATGTAAGTGGAACCACAATAAATGGACTGGGGTAACTTGCAGTGGATATTTCAGTGGGAACTCAGAAGGAAGCAACAAGCAAATGTCCACAGCAATGTGACTTTTTGGTTTGCAGGAATGTGTTTCCATCCCTTTGAGTCCCACAGGATCACTTGTAGTTGTGGGTTTTTCCAGCAGCAGCAGGAGTAATGATGCCTTTTGACACTCTAGCACCTACATTTTGGCATTAGTGCACTTATTTTTGCAAGCGGAGGTTCCCATCCGAATGCTGCCTTCATCCAAATGCTCAGTGAGGGGGGCTCCGTCAGACAAGTGTGGCCAGAGACGTCAGATGGCTCATCACCTCTCCGCAGGAGCTGAGGCTGATAAGCAGCATGAGTGTACCTGGCAGCCTCGGCTGAGCCCCCGAGGGTTTTGAGGGTGGGCAGCTGACAATGGCACTTGGAAGATGAGCTGACACTTGGGGGCATGGGCTTTTTAGGTCTGAAACAGGCACTAGGCCGTCTCAAAGGCTTGTGAGAATTCACTAAGCTGCCAGACCAGGGCGGCAGCTGGGAATTAGCAGTAGGTCCTCTTCTGCCTCCCCGGGAAGGACTTCCAGCTGGTTCCAAGTTCAGTTGGAAACATTTCCCAGTCTCTAGTACATCAGCCCTCCTGCCCAGCCCACACACCTCTGTTCGGCAGATAGGGCTTTATCTGCCCATCTCATGGAGTGAGCACAGTGCCAGGCAGCTGGTCTTTTAGGACACCTTGGCCAGACCAGAAAAGACGATGCTCACTGCTTGGTGGCTTTGGCAGGAGAGCTGCAGAGCTCTTCTTCCCTGACCCTGCAGTATGAAGCGTGGGCTTGCTTTGCCCTCACATTGCTCACCACCAGACGTAAAAGCTCTGTGTTTATCTGAGCGCTATTAGTGCCACTCTTGCAGAGCTGCTGCACAGCCTTTCCCCCTACTAATAGACCCATAATTTGCAGGGGGAAAACATCCTTTAATGCAGCGATGAATTAAACCAGGGGACGTATCAGTAATTTATCTATTTTTTTACTAATTGTTTTTAGGTATTCAGTTCTTTTGCTCCAGCCTCCGCTCCACATCTGTGACTGCAGACTCCATCCAGCTGAGAGGGAAATTATGTGTGCAAGAGGAGTCAGGGCTCTCTTCCCAGCACACGGCTCACATCGCTAGGACTCCTCCATCTGCCTCACGCTCAGCCACTTGCTTGAGGATGCTGCACCTGAAAGTCCAGTTTCTGGATGACTCCCAGAAGATCTTTGTAGTTGATGTAAGTGGGTGTCATATTTTTATTGGTTTTCTTGATGCTAAAAATTGAAGTCAATGCTGCTCGGAAGGACTGCATGGTCTCTGATAGCTTCTGGTTTTCAGCTTTGTTTCTAAAGCTGAAAAAAAAACCCCAAAAACTCAAATTCAAAACAAGATGTTATAGCACTGATTGCTAAGTGTCTTTCAGCACTCACCTGCTTCCAATCTCCCTTCTTATTGGTATTATTGATAAAGAAGGAGGAATGGCTTTTACTTATCTAGTGTCATCTTTTGGAAATTGGCTAATATGAAGTGATGATCTTGACAAGTGTTGAGTTCTTCTGTCATTTGTCTGGCTGCAAGCATAAGCATTCAACAGGAAAAGTCTGGGAACAGAATAAAAATAGGGTGTTTAACCAAACTATCCCTGGCGAGAAACATCTGCATGCATCTCTTCCCGAGCATTCAGTTCAAAACCAAAACTGTGTGGGTCTAAGAACAGTTGAGGAAAAAACCTCACTATATCTTCTTTCCTGACAGTGTCCTACAATATATTGTTATTAATAACTCACACAATAAATGCTAGCTCTGAATATTGACTGCTGAAATAGGTTAAAAATGTTAAGTATTAATAATTATGTTAGATTTATATATATGTATATTTATATATATTTATATGAAACTAGGTATAGCTTGACTATGTGTTAGAAACATCTTTTTACAAGTGTGATTGACCATTTGTGATTGGTTAGGATTTGATAATGGCAGTAGCTGAGTGAAATAACTAATTCAAGTAGATCTGTTCTAGCACTTAACACATCTCCTACGGGACCAGAGTGATTTATAGAAAATTAGTTCTTTTCAAGTTCTATTACATTTCTCAAACTACACTGTCTTCTGGTTTTACAGCGTAGCCAGAAAACTGCTTGGTCTCAGATGTTCTGCTAGGTTTCTTTGAGACAAGAATGTTGCACAAAAGAGTTTTGTAAAGCAATTTCATCCCTTGGCTCTATATGGAAGCTGTTTGATTTAGTTCAATTAACTTATGCTAGACCAAGAATCAGTTTAAAAATGAAACTAGTTGTTTAAAAATGCTCTTTTTCCATATTGATTAGATCAGGACATAGTAAGAGGCAATTTGAAAGATGCTACTGGTACAATATTGCTGCATTTTTTTGCATCTCTGCTTACTTGCCCAGAACACTTCCAGCACTATAGCTCTGCACGACATGTTATTGCAGTAAATAGCTTCCATTAGAAGAACTCCTGGTCATTTCCTTTTTTAGCATAGAATGGTATTGGAAACCCCTTTTAGGCATTTCATGCATTTGATGCTGAATGGGTACAATAAATGAGTAGTTGAATTAGTGACTTCTCCATTATAAAAAGACTGCTTTGGGCTAAGTTTTGAGCAGATGTTTCAAGCAACCCTTCCTAAACCCTTCCTGACTTTGGAAAGCTCTTTTGAATGTATGATGCTTTCAGGGAAAAGGACAAAAGAGGGAAAACACAGCAGGCCTGATTCCCCCTCTGCCTTGTGCTCAGCCTGTGCATCTATACCTGCCTCACATGGGTATCAAAACTGCCAGCATGTGCCATGAGGTCTCATTTCCAGCCTGGCTTTGCACAGGAACACATTCCTCTCCCAGTGCTGGCCTGGGAAGGTTTCCGCTCCTCTCTGCATCCTTGCTAGAAGCCAGGACCCAGCACCCTCCCCACAGCTGCTGAGCTCCCAGTTTCTTTCAGCTGGGTGCTGGGGGTGGTCCTAGCGCCCAGGACAGGGGAAATCAGGGTCCTGGCACATCTCCTCATGTCCCCCTTGCAACCTCCCTGCTGAACAATCCGAGGTTAAGCCGTGGCATGGATGGGGCCTCTGCAGGGCGCTGCTGGGCTGTGCCAGTGAGCCCCGCACCTTAGAGTCGTAGAATCACCAGGTTGGAAGAGACCCACTGGATCATCGAGTCCAACCATTCCTATCAAACACTAAACCATGGCCCTCAGCACCACATCCACCTGTCCTTTAAACTCCTCCAGGGAAGGTGGCTCAACCACCTCCCTGGGCAGCCTGTTCCAGTGCCCAATGACCATGAAAAATTTGTTCCTGATGTCAAGCCTGAACCTCCCCTGGCAGAGCTTGGGAGAAGAGGCCAGCTCCCTCCTCTCCACAACCTCCTTTCAGGTAGTTGGATTTAAACAATGCATCCCTGAGGCTGGGCAGCTTGGGAGCCTTCCCAGAGTAGCACAGAAAGGGTGAACCACTCTGCAGCCTGGGCAGACAAAGCCTGGGCATCTCTGCTAGTGGAATTCGCTACAGGGCAAGATTCAGCGGGAAGGAGAAAAATAAAGAAAAGGCAAAGCAAATAAGCACAGGAGAACTAATTTCCAAGGCTGAGTGAAGGATAAAGTCTCCCGTGGTGTCGTGTCGCTTATAATGAATAAAGGTGGGACTTTATTAATAGGAGGTGTGCAGAGCTGGCTGCACAAGAGCTGGTCCTGCAAGGGCACGAGGAGTTTTGGGGGTGGTGGCGTTTAGTGCATGGCATTGCACGCCAGCTGCAGCCATGCAGAGGACACCAGCATGCCTAGCATGGAAGGTATGTCTCAAGGTGATGGGGAAAGATCACACCAAATCTCACAGGCTGTCACCCCTCTCTAAACCACAGACCTGGGTGCAGCAGTCCATATTATGGGGAAAGCTGCAGAAATGTGGCTTTGCCATTGGACCACAAGCACTGCCAGAGTGTACTTTGGGGATGGGCGTGTATGTCCCATCTCTGTGTGTTGCGTTCACTGCTCTCTGCCTCTGGATGTGCCTCTTGCTTTCTTACTCTGCTTACGGTCCCAGCTGCTTTCACTGTGGAGAGGAGGGGCTGTGCTCGCCCCTCCTCTCCATCTTTTTACCATGTTCTACACAGGGAGTTTCTGCTTCTGAGTGTCAACCTGACCCTGCAGTGTCATCCAAGGTGTCAGACATGGGGCAGCCACCCTTACAGGTCCAGCTCTTGCCTTGCACTGTGGTTCTCCAGCACAGCGCCTGCTGCTCTCACCTGATAACGTGCGAGGCTGATGCTGCCCGAGCACAACCGAACCCCAGCAGTTGCAATAGCAGAGGTTGGCACCTCAGTAGCTCCCAAACCCAAGACGGGACATCTGCATGCAGTAGTCTGCAAGATGAAAGGCTCTGCTTTTTAAACCAGCCCCTTCATCAGCAGATCAGGTTTTCCTGGAGATGAGGCCCCTCGTCTGTCTGCCCTGGGCAGGGCTGGGCTTGGAGGAGAGTGAGTTGCTGCCAGCAGACATGTGGTGGGTAATAACCTGGTAAGAAACGCTTGCCCTTCCTGACTGCCTGACAAAGGCCAAAGCCTTTCATGCTAGAAAATTCTAGCTTGGAAATAAACATTTATAATTGTTTTAATGACACTTGTGATCTAGTAATTTTGAGGAGAACCGGGAGTGCTGCACACAAATGCTGTTATTACCCTATCACTTTTCAGCAGCCTTTCAGCACAGAGCCAGCAATTTAATCCCAAGAGAAGCTATGAAAGGCGGTTATTAGTGTGCATCACTGCCAGCAGCCAGGGTCCCTCCCGTCCCTACTGGGAGCAGCCACTGGCACGGGGAGCTGCAGCCTGTCTTCACCTCCACCACCTGAAATGCCTTAATTTACCAGCTGTCTAACCATCTAACCTGGCCTCTCTGCTCAGGTTTGCTTTTGCACTAACCTGTGCTCATTTTGATCTTTTCACAAGCTGATAAAAGAGCAGAAGAATGCTCTGCTGCTGTGGGTCGCTGCCAGGTTCATTTCTGGTGCTTTCTGGAGCATTTTCCAAAGTCGAGGGCCTCCCAGGTTTCTCCCCAACCGTGTCTCACAGCACAGCAACAAGTCAAGCAAAACACCTGCCAAGTGTTTCTGTTTACTGGGAATAACTACAGCCTGATGTAGTTATCACTGTGTGGTACCACTTAATTAATATTGCTAAAGTGCATGGATGACCCGGGGCCCAAGATGCAGGATCTCTGCAGGGTTAATTACTATTAACCGTAAGAGTAGCTCATCCTCAGCTTGCTGCTCACTGGCTGTCGGGGCACATAGGCTTACTGCACAGGTTTGAGTTGTACTCCCGTTTGCTCATAATCAAGCATGTTTGCCTTGGCCATCCCTGGTTCAGGCTGGTGCTCATCTTGGGGAGTGTTTGCCCAGACAGTGATGGTTGTGAGTCAAAAGCAAGATTTCTTTCCTCTTTCTTTCCTTTCTGATTTATTAAGTTCCTTAATAAAAGAGAGAAGTGATGAGAAGGAATCTGATTTCCAAGAGCCAAGGTAAATGGCATGCAGGGTGCAGTCCTGTCCCAAATGCAAAAACCAGCAGCATTTATTGAGTAAGGTTTTACTGTGACACAATGAGGAAAAATCCCAGAGCTCCTCTTGAGGTGAAGACAGGGAGCAGAAACTTCTCCCCCGTCTCACTGAAATCCTATCAATCACCACTGCTGTTAGCATTGCCTAACCACCTGTCTCTGTGGTGTGTTTGTTTGCTAGCAAAAATCCTGTGGAAAAGGGCTCTTCAACCTCACCTGCAGCCACCTCAACCTTGTGGAGAAGGAGTACTTCGGCCTGGAGTTTCGCAGCCAGGCTGGGAACCAGGTGAGTGCTGCACTGTACGGTGCCCTTGTAACAGCTGCCCCCATACCTGAATTACCAGGTGGAAAAAATCAACAGAAAGGTTTGCCATGATGCCAAAATTACCTTAAAAATGGGAGTTTCAAGGGAAGCCCCAAGCTGGTTGGCAGAACCCCCGGTGAGAGCCACAGCCCATGGGTTTTATCCGTAGCCACCTGTGCAGGGCTGCCCAGCGGAATGGTGTGTCGTGGCGGCTGAGCTGGCCAACATTTTTGTGTTGCATTCTAGCATGATGCTGCTTCTTTTATTCCCCCTGTCTCTCGTGCTGCTTATTCACCCAGTTCTTCATTGATTTATTTCAGGTCTGGTTGGAGCCACTAAAACCCATAACAAAGCAAGTCAAAAGTAAGTATTTAAAAGATAAGATTCTTCTATATCTCTGCTAGCGGCAGACTAACACAGACACATTCATGCAGTGTTATTGCTTGGGGTGGGGGGTTCTGGTTTCCAGCATTGACCTGAGCTCATTTTGTAGTGTAAGGCTGGGCAGTCTTGTTTGCAAAGACACTACAGTCCATATGAAATCCTGCAGAAATACTGCTGCCTTTGCAGCCTGCGATCTGCACCATTTTAGGCTTGAGCTGTTAATAACTTGACAGCTTGGCAGAGGAGCAGGAGCTGCTGTGTGCGTATGTGTGCTTGCATCGCTGTGCTGGCAGAGCGGCAGCATCGCTCGCCGCATGCCCTTCTTTCCCCTCTGCGGTTCGTAGCAACCCAGACACCTGTGCAGTCCAAGCCCTGCCTGAAGCAAGTTAACCGTGTGCCTCGCAGGCTCTGCTGCTTCTCTCCAGCCCTGAGACCCCGTGTTCTGCTGCACAATGATGCTGCGGAGCTTGACCTCAATTCAGGCTCAGCATCCCCTGCCATGGCCATGACCAATATTAACACAGTGCCCCTTTCAGCCTGTGCCTGTTTCTACCCTACAAATGATATTTTCCCAAAATACACCATGACCTGGAGATGGTTGAGAGCACGAGGCTATGCCAGTATTTGCCACAGGGAGGCTGTAGTGCAGTGTTTGCATCAATTTCCCTCTAAGGGGAAAGCCCGATGAAAAGCCTTCCCTTTCTGCAATTATTTCAGGTACCAATTTCTTTTTCCATGTCCCTTCTGGCCTGCTCTTGCCATGGTGTTCCGGGACACTTGGTGCCTACGAATTTGTCTGCCTCCCTCCATGCTCTTTGCCTTTGGCTTGGCTGTATGTTCTCATTCATCCCACAAAAAAGAAATTGCCCCAAGAGTCTCCTCTGAAGCTGTTGCATCCCAAGTGCTTAGAGGGATGGATATAATGTACAGCCTCACTGATGGCAATTACCTCAGAGCTCCAGCCACGCTCCAGACAACAAACCATGGCACCGCTCCATGAAATGCCCCTCCTGGCAGGGGTCTTTGCAACGTTAAGAATTGCTGGGGCATTTTCTTGTTAGTATTATTTAGATGTCTAACTCCCTGCTCACTTCCATTGGCAACACCGGGGCTCTGGGCAGGCTGGTTTTGGGGAACAGGATGGAGTCCCTGATGTTCAGGGCATCCTGCCCTCATTTAGAAGGGCCTGGAGTAATTTAATCTGTAAGGAGACAGCATGTGTGAAGAGAGTTGTAAATGTTCTCAATAGACATGTAAAAGAAAACTTATGAAGATGTTGTGTTTTAAGATCCTAAGGAGGTTCTTTTCAAATTTATGGTGAAATTTTTCCCAGTGGACCCTGGCCATCTGAGAGAAGAGCTGACCAGGTACAGTTCTTGTTCTATTACTTCTTACTGCACAGTCCTATATTTTTGTAATTGCGAAGCACATGGTTAATTCCTTACCTTCATCCACTCTAAGTTGTGTGTTAGCAATAGTTATCCTAAGTATTGAAAGAGCACTGTACTTAAAAAACCAAACCCAAGAGACTATCTTTTCTTGATCTTCTGTTTTCAAACAAAATCCACTTGAAGGATCAGCTGTCTTAAAAAGGCTGCAGTTTGTTAGCTGCCAAACGCTTTCGCAGTTGGGCACCGAGTCTGACTGTGCTCAGTCTAGCTCCTGCCTCAAGCTGTGCTCTGAAAGAACCTTAATTTTATTTTTAAAAAGGACATTATTAGCTCTTATGTTTTAGAGAAAGCACTGCGAACAGGAACTAAGAATAAAAGTAAGACAGTGCTTCTGCGGAACACTAGCCTGGAGAGATGCGAATGGCCTCTGAAGCATAAAGGAACGTTAACTAACTCTGACACCTACTAATGGACAGGGGCATGCTGGTCAGGGTGGTGCCCCCTCTGCAGCCTTTTGTGGGGGCTCCACACTCCTCCCATGACCCCACAGACTTGCATTCATTGGATTAAAACATGGGTGAGCACAGGGAGAGGCGCGGGCAAACACCCCGGCACATGCACAGCGAACCCTCAGAGCTCAGCCCAGTGCCTGGCTCTCTGCTGAGCCTGGCTCGCCCCCAGGGCTTGCTCCTATACCCCTCCACAGGTACCTCTTCACCCTCCAGATCAAGAAGGACCTGGCACTGGGGCAGCTGCCCTGCAGCGACAAGAGCGCAGCGCTGCTCGTCTCCCACCTGCTGCAGTGTAAGGGCGAGCGAGTGCCTGCAGGGCTGGTGCCCCTTTCTCAGTAACGGGGGCCCAACGGGGCTTGGCTTTGGCTGTGCAGCCAGGGGTTCCCCCTGCGCTGACCCCCTCGCAGACTAACCCCACTCTCCCCACGTTCTCCGCAGCTGAGCTGGGTGACTTCCATGAAGAGACAGACCAGCAGCACCTGGCGACTCACAGGTATCTGCCTAACCAAGAGTACCTGGACAACAAGATCATGCACTACCACCGGAGACACAGGTAAGGGCTGCTCCACGCCACTGCTGCCCAACAACCCAACCACCTGTGAGGCCCTTGCCTCTCAGAGAGGCTGTTCCTCTCAGCAGGCAGGATGGGTGCGATGCCAGCGCGTGCACATCCAAAATGTCATTTGTTCAACCCATTTCGGTGGCTGCCTTCTCACTCTTGCTGCTTCCCCGTGCATTTGTATCTCCAGTGGGAAGACGCCAGCTGAGTCAGATGTTCAGTTGCTGGATGTGGCTAGGAAGCTGGAGATGTATGGGATTCGCCCTCACCCTGCCAGCGATGGCGAGGGGCTGCAGATCAACCTGGCCGTGACGCACATGGGGGTGCTGGTCCTGCGGGTGAGCCTGGGGCTTGGGGCAGGGTGCTCTCTCCCCAGGGACATCACCTCGGGCTGGGGGGGAGGGAAGCGGGGGGCACACCCTTCTCCCTGGGCTCCAAATCCTACAAGAGGCAGCACATCCCGGCAGACCTCAGGTGCGGAGGTGATGCTCCGCGGCGTTGCTGCAGGGCTCAGCCCTGCCACCTCCATCAGCGCCGCCTGCTTGGCACTGTGGCTGCCCTGGCTCTGGTGGCCCTTGTCCTGTTGAGCGCGACTGTGTCAGCACCGCAGGTCGCACGGCTGTGTCACATGCGTTCACTATAATCTTCCAGCAAAAAATAGCCACCTCACGTCTGTGCAATTACATAACACTGTAATCACAGCGTAGCTGCAGAATAAATACAGACCTCCCTGCAGCCGGTGTGAAGCTGTGCTCGCCTCCCACACTAGCTAATTTCAACCTGGAAACATCTTGCCAGAGCAGAAAACAAAACCCCTAACTGTGGGTCTGCTCTTCATAATTAATGCTGCCAGACCTGGTTATTTATTCAGAGCCGTAAACACCCCTCATGCCTGATTAGAGCATCTGTGAGCCCATTAAAAGCAGGGCTCTCCCAGAAATCTGAGAGGGTCTTGGTGCCACAGCGTGGAGCAATGCAATTTTTGCCTAGTCCTGCTGTGACACCAGTGTCTGTCTCCAAATTGATGCGTAATGGTAATGAGGGGTGAGGTGCACTTGCAGACTGCTTAAACTGAGTCTAAAGGCACAGGAGGGAGCTGAGCTCTGCTATGCTTACCAGCGAATGAGAGGAGGGGGTGCTGATGTTGTATTAACTTCTCTGACTCAGGAGCTGGCGTCGATGGGATTCTCTGCCTGTACCTCTGTGAGGTTTGTCTTGGGATACTGGGGTTTTACAAATAGCTTCAATAGGCAGAATTAACTGCTGATTCTCAGTTCTCTTTTTGGAGACCAACTGATGGAGAGGAGGGTCCGCCACCAAGTCCTGGCACCCCTTCCTCAGACCCCAGCAAACGTGACAGCTGCATCAGAATCTCGCGCAGTGCCCTGCAAGCTCAGGATTTGGCCCATTGTACTTGTGCAATTCTGACTTGCTCTGTCCTGCTTTAACTGCCGTGCCTGTCACTGCAGGGCAACACAAAGATCAACACATTCAACTGGTCCAAAATTCGCAAACTGAGTTTCAAGAGGAAGCATTTTCTCATCAAGCTCCATGCAAACATCCCTGTAAGTACTGTGCTGCGGGCAGCTGCCAGGAGCAGGCAGCTGTGGACCGAGGACCAACCACATGAAGTCTCTGATTTCGAATTAAATCCGTTTCTGCTGCTCATGGGTGATTCTCCTCCCTCCCTTGAGCATGGCATGTGCCACACCTTGTTCCCAGTGGGTTGGAGCCACTGGCAGCCCAGTGCGATCCCCTGGGGGGGTCGAGAGGGCAAAGGGCAGAGCCTGGCCCTGCACCCCTGATGCTGGCATGCTTGTTTCTGGCCACGCAGGCACTGTGCAAGGACGCGCTGGAGTTCACCATGGCGAGCCGGGACACCTGCAAGGCTTTCTGGAAGACGTGTGTGGAGTACCACGCCTTCTTCAGGCTGTCTGAAGAACCCAAGTCAAAGCCCAAAGCCCTTCTGTGCAGCAAGGGCTCCAGTTTCCGCTACAGGTAAAGCCCTAGGGGAAAACCAAATGCATGGGGCCAGGAAGGGTGTGGGGATGGCTCAGAGCTTCCCTTTTTTTGTTATGTGGCTGGATGTAAGAGAATGATGCCCGACAGCTGTTTTTCCCTAGAGAGCCCCTTGCCTTGGCCCTGCTGCATCCCCTTGCCTTTCTTGGGGCACAGGGACGCTTAGGGCTGGGGGTGCTGCTCACACTTCTCCTCTGCCCCCCTGCAGTGGGAGGACACAGAGGCAGCTGCTGGAGCATGGGAGGAAGGTGAAGATGAAGAGCTTGCCCTTTGAGAGGTACCAGGGGGCATGGAGGAGGGCTGGGCCTGGGCCGGGGGTGTAGACCTTACTGGCCATTCACCCCTCCATACTCTTGACCTTGCAGGAAGCACTACGCGTCCCACTATGATGAGAGGCAGTGCCGCTCCTCCCCAGATCTCCTGACGGATGTCTCCAAGCAGGTATTTCCCCGTGGCATCAGAGAGAGGTAGTGCTAGGGCTGGAGTAAAGGCTCTTGAACATGGCCCCCAGCTAGTGGAGTTGAGCTGGAAGCCAATCCTTGACTCTGCAGGCTCCGTGCTGGCCCTGCTTGCTGTGCTTTGCCCCCCTGCCCAGCCAGGAGTCTGGGCACCCACCCACCCACTCTCTGCTCTTGCTCAGGTGGAGGAGCTGCGCCTGGCCTATGGCAATCGGGGCTCCTACCATGCCAACGGGGTGCACACCTCCGAGCCCTCACTGGACACCCGGCGCCGCAGTTCTGCCGTGGAAGTGACGTTTGCTGCCGAGCTGGAGCGCTCCAGGCCCGAAGCATCCCCTGCCTTCTTGTCCCACTCCAAAAGCTCATCTGCCTTCCCCCTGCTTTACTCCGAGCTCGAGCTGGAGCGGGCATGGGAACCCGCTGACCTCTTCGGTGCCAAGAACCCCTTGACTTCGTTTCGGCCTCACCACCAGTTCACCGGGAACAGTAAAAGCACCTCAGTGGGTAACATGCGGGAGGTGAGTGCCCGGCAGCTGGTGTATACAGACGTCCCGTGCCCCCCGTCCGTGCCTGCCCCAGCCCCGCAGGTGCTCTTCTACCTGGACAGGCCCCCACAGCCCCCGTGCCCTGCGCTGGCACCCGGCGAGGAGGCAGCGGGACCGTCTGGTGGAGGTGGCCCCATGGCAGCAAAAGCCCCTAGGCGGAGCCCAAGCGGGACCCAGCCTGGAGAGTTTCATCACCAGGCTGCGTCTGTGGCAGTGGGTGCAAGGATGGCCCCGGCAGGGGACAGCAGGTCACTGGCTCGCTCCTTCGATTACGGCCTTCAGGAGCAGCCTCCCAAGAGGTCTTGGAGCCAGTCGGACATGAAAACCATCCGCTTCCCCTACAGCTCTGAGTTCAGGCCCCTGGGGCCGTGCCCCACGCTGAGCAGCCGGAGAGCAGGTGTCTTTTGGCACATGCCGGCACAGCCGGGGCTGCGATGCGCTGCTGAGCGCTACGTGGGCAGCAGCACCGAGTCCAGCGACTCCGACTCTGACCTCCTGGCTGCCGACTACTGCTCCCTGTACGGCCGGGTGCTGCGGTCGCCCATGGCCCGCGTGCGGCTGTCCTCCGGCAGCCTCCAGCTGGATGAAGAGGATGAGGAGGTGTCTTTTGCCACTGGCGCTGCTGAAGAAAGGACTTCCAGGGGGGGCCGCAGGTATTTCACCTAGGTACCTGCCACTGGCCAGAGGGAGCGGAGGTGGCTGGCACTGACGTGGGGCCGCAGGAGGCTGCCACTCTTGTTTGCAGAGGTGCTTACTGCTTGCAAAACGTTGATGGGCTTGTGTTGTGAGAGTGCTCTTAGTTATAGAGGATGTATTAATAGACAACAGGGGAGCATTTGGAAGAAGTACTCAGCCCCTGCACTATATTTGGAAGCTAGAGCTCTCCTGAAGTCCTGCAAAGACCTTGGGTCCTGCTCAAGCTGGTGGCTGCTGGCCATGCTTGGTGTTGGGCTGATGGATTCTTCATTGAAAGAGGAGGTATAAAAAGAAGCGTCATCTCATGGAAGAGTATAAACTTCTGTTTTTCACAGCTGCAGGGAAGGGTGTTTGAGGCCCATTTGGAGAGGAACAGGATGTTTCGGAGAGGCAGCTCCAGGAGCTGATCCCCTGTGGACGCAGAGCCTGTCTCCTCCATTCTGCCTCTCCTCCCTCCAACACTGGAGGGTGTTTCTGGTCCAGGACAATGTTACACGCCTGCTGTACTTTTTTGTGATGCTTAGAGCCATAGTGGAAGCACTATTCTTCCTAGCACTATTCTTCCCCAAGAAACATCCCCTTGCTGCCTACAAATCATTTAGCAACATCCAACAGTGTGCTTGGGGAAGTGGGTTCGTGAATGGTACCATAGAGCTCTGCTTTTCGCAGGTCCATTAGCTGTCGTTTTTCCTGGCAGCAGCTCCATAACCCCAGCACCTCAGGGTCCTGCTCAAATCTAGAGGAGCAGGGCATGCAAAGGGGTCCTTTGTTCCACCAAGCCAGGCCTCAGGTAAGCAGCAGGGGGGAAAAAAGAGCTCAGGAGGAAATAAACAGGCAGCTGCTGCTCATCCTTGGGATTAGGATGTAAGACACTGTACCCATGGTGCTTCCAAACTTTCCTGTTTACTACAGAAGAGACTGCGTGCCAGCCATGGTATTTCCTATTGCTCCCTTGAAGGGAGAAGGTATAAAGATAGTTCTTGGAAGTACTTTTATTACAAGACCTTACCATTACCCTAAAGCTACATGAAATCCATTGAGGAAACTGGAGAATGAGGACACCTGTGTAAGATTTTAGGAGAGAACTGTGTTACTTTCTTCAACCCTGTAAGACTCTAAAGGATGACTTGAAGGAGAGGGACATCCCAGAAAATCCACAGTTGAGAAACTATTGTGACACGCTAGGATAGATTTCAGAATCAAGGAGGCTGTGACAAAGACAGAAAATAGGTTAAAATGTAAAAAGAAGGGGCCTTACGGGTACTGCTCACCCTGCTGTCCTTTGTTTTAGACTCTGGACAATAAAAAAGTTGTTCGTACCAGAATTTTGGGTTCTTCCTTCTGCCTTGTCAAATCTGCACCCCCAGCCCACCTTTCACCTCCCCCCACAGGCACCCCTCATTGCTCCATGAAGCTGCTGCTGGGCTGCTTTCCCACTCCCACAGCTGCTTGCTGGCTCCCTTTGCGCTTTCACCGCCCCAGTGTCTGGGGAAATGCACCAAGATCCCTGAATGCTGCTGAGCCCCACCACATTTTTGGTTAGTTTCCCAAAGAAATGCATTAGATCAACACACACTGGAAGGTTTACTTTTGCTTCTAGTTATCCCGTGCTGAAGAAACTACAGCGACCCCACATGCTGCTCTGGCAGGGATAACCTTTCTGGTTATAAAGAGTTGTTTCTTCCCTTTCCCAAAACTTTGTTCCTTGGAAAGAAGAGGAGCAGTACTGCAGTCTATGTGCATGATTTGATAGAGGAGGAAAAAAAAGCAGCAGTATTCACAATACACACTGCACACATGGTCCTCAGAGAATGTCCCTTAAAAGGTCGTACCCCGAGCCGTCACTGTTAGCTCCAGAAAGCACAAGAGACATGGGCGAATGTGGCCCAGGTCAGCTGTACCTTCAGCACGTCTCAGAGCAGACACAGTCCCACCAAAACCAATCAATGGACAGCCACATTGCCCAAACCTCCAGGAGCTGCCAGCTCTGGCATTCAGGACTACGCTGGGAAAACAGCATTGAGAATGAGAAACAAGGACTTGGGAACTATTTTTGGATTTTTCCATTGACTACAGAGCCCTAGGGCACAGCATGTGCACTGTGCCTTAGCACATCCTAAACGGTGGTCAACAATAGCAGAGGAACAAAGCAGCTTGTGAGTAAGTGACAAATTCACATCTTCAAGCTAAATCCATCACATAAACTAGCCTTCTTGGGACTGACTGGAGGAACAAGCCCAGTAAGCAGTGGCTCACATGTCAAGAACAATTGAAATAATCCTTGAGTCACTCCATGCCCGTGGTCCCTGTTCAGCCCTTCTCACTCAGAAGAGGCAAGAAGATGTATTTAAGCAATTGTTTCACTAGAGAAGAAAATGAAGACAGAGAGGGGACATGGAACGATTTGGTCTGTCAACAGTGACAGCCAGAAGCACCTGGGAAGTGTAAACAAGCAAGAATTGTTAAAGGGGAAGGAGGCACAGCAGCACAACAGCATCAAAACATTAAGCTACTCAGTTGTATTCAGACCAAAGTCATCAGGGGTCATAAAAAAACCCCACCAAAACTATCATTTCTAGATGAAACTGATCTGGAAATTCATCTGCACACCGCTGAGCAGCATTTTAGGCCTAGGCGTCCTATGGTAGGATATAAACAGAAGCAAAATGTACACTGTACAGACAACTTCACTTTGCAAGAGTACTAAGACAGGTTTCAGTGTATCTACCTCATGTCTGTTTTAAGTGTTTATTTATCTGAAAAAAAATGTGATATACAACAAGCCAACATAGATACCACTAAAACTCTGCAGAGGAAAATAATTTTATTCCAGTGTTAAGTCACAGAACAGTGTGATAAAAATCTGACCTTTAACAACTGGCAAACACATTAAGAACCCAAGTACTTTCCTACCAAGCTACAGGCATTCAGTGGAATGCAAGAACAGCCGTCTATGATGCTACGCGCTTACCATACAGAAGTGTACGAGTCAAAAACCAAGGGGTTCACGAATGGTTACATTAATAAAGGGCTCACCTTCCCAAGAACAGTAAACTTCTCTATTCTGCAATTCAGACCACTTTGATAAGACTACTTCAACATCAGCTCCTCTCAATCTACATCAACCCTAGCAAACCAAACAGGGCAAGGAGGTGGTTCCTGCATGAATATTTTGATATACCTTTCCATTAGCTATCTGCCAGCAACAGAATACTGCTGATTGAGTTACAGAGTTCATCAATAACTAACACATGGTGGGGAAAAAAAGACAACTGTTCTCTGGGAACCAGTAACAGACACTCATTTTTCAGAGTTAGATTATAGTCTGATGATACACAGACATTAGATGCAGAAATGCCATATGAAGTCCAATGAAAAATCTCCTTGAATGGACTTGAGGAAAATTAGGGAGGTTTTCCCCACGCTGCCCTGTGAGGTAGGTAAACATCCCACCCATTTCACAGGAGAAGAGGAGGCATCATAGTTCAGCACTTTGTTAGTCATATCACAAACAGGACAGGTTCCAATTTCCCCCTTAATTCAGTAACCCCGTTACTCAGAATCGTTTATAGAGTTGCATAAAGACCCCGTGTCAAGAGAGTAGAGCACCAGTTACAAAATTTGAGAATTCCATCACCTCTCCCCTCGATCTTCCACCTAAAAATAACACCTTAAGGGAATTGATATGGAAGTAAACGCATGTTTTTAATTGTGAGAATTGTATGGAGCTCTTTAAAATGAGATTTGGGTGGAGACTGCTGAAGTGAAAACCGAGGTAATTGTGGCACAGGCCTTCTTGTACCTTCACTCCACAATGCCGAGTTCACAATGAAGTTGTGTTCTGACATCTCTACCGTGTTGTCTCACAGGTCATGCACGTTCGTCTGGGCACAAAGATCCTGAAGACTCCTCTTTAGGAATGGAATCAAACTGAATCCTGGGGCTGCTCCATCCGTCTATAGCATTCCCTGTGGTGCAGCAGCTGTTAGGTGTCCTCCAGACAAGAACAGTACAGGGGGGACTCAAACCGTTTCAAAGCAAACAAGCAACTCTGTGCAAGGAACACCTGGAACACCAGTCTAGGAGGTATATCCATACCCCTGCACACCTACTAAAATCCAGAATGAAACACACAACAGAACAAGCTCATGAAAGTTTACAGAACTTAAATATTTATTTTTAAACCATTTAACCCCCAAAAAACATTGAAATAAGCTTCATCTATAAACAGATTTACAAGACTAACAACTACAGAAGCTAAAGGAGCACTACAATTTGTTTCTGTGATGCAGTTATTTTGTAAAGCTTCAGATCAACTGTATTTACAACTTTTGCTGCTTTTACATTTATAAAAATATTTATTTAATCCATAACATTATTGTTTTCAAAAACTATTTCCAGACTTTTTTCTCAGATATAAATTCTAATCGAATTTTAATCATATAGCAGATGAAAGTTTTAAACAGAAACATTTTTTTAAAATTAAAACAAGGAGTTAAAAGTAATTTTTTTTTACAGTGTAGGCACCATTGAAAATAATTGTCCTTGGCATATCTAACCACCGTCTCTCACAAGTGTCCTTTATATAAAAACGATGTAATGGCAACATTTGACTAAAAATGCAGTATTTACTTGCACACCATTACTTTTTCAATATTTGGCAGATATATTTCAGGTTCTTTAAAATTACTTTTGTGCAAAAACAAAATGTGCAGGTCTGAACCATAAAATAAACACACCCAGCCTTTATCAAAAATAAATTTACACCAACAGTTCCACAGCTAAATACTGAAAACAATCCCAGTTCAAAACTTCAGCATAATATACATACTGGGTTGAAAAAGGGAAAAAAAACAGAAGAGAAGATATTATCCATCTAGCAGTACCATAAATATATAACTGAAAGCAACTTTATAGTCTTACCTACTTTTTATGGAAAAAAAAAATCACTCTGTACTACACAGTACTATCTTTTTGTGAAAGAATATCTATAACTCAGTTATTTGCATATTAACTGGTAAATACATATTTAAAATACACTTTCAGAAAATTATAAACAAATTATGTTGATGTACTGTATTTAATGTATTTAAGAACAAAAACGTGTATAAATATCTTACAGGAGAAACAACACCACCACACAGAACGCTGGTGTTACACTTATACCTGCTTGTGAGGTATGTATCATGCGACGCTCGGCTTCTCTGGCTCCCTTCCACCCAGGCATGTATATACTCAGAGGAAAAAAATTAAATTAAGTTAAATTGGACTTCAGGTTTTGTCCATTATTGCCAAAAGCCCCACCCCCTCAACTGTATTGCTTTAAATTTTCCTACCATGATGATATAAGATTGAATTACTACTTCAAAACCCGTTCTAAAAGGTAATACATATACTGTACATCAGGATATACCTGTTGCTACATATCACCTGCAAGCTATTGACATATTGCTCTCAAATATATTTAATCATAGAGCTGCCTAAAATACTGTACCAATTTAAAATTGTAATAGATACTGTTGCAGGTTTATTTTCCAGGTCACGATATCTATATGCTGGTTGAAGCAGGTGCTACAGCAATACCCTTGCCACTACATGTTTTGAATACGCTTGTGAAAAAGCTATTTTCTCTGAAGCTTGTTAGTGATTTACAAAAGTTTAACTCATGAATACAAAAGACCCGTACATCCCCATGTACAGGAACAAAACAGCATCAAAACATACTGTACTTGCACTTTCTATTAACTAAAGTAATGGTTATTTCTAAAAGCAAAACTGCACCTTGACATTTATCAGATTAAACAGGTGAAACTACAATATTAAAAGTTGTTCTTTACAAAATAATTTCCTGAAAATATAAAACCATGTGCACTGCCACAAAATAGTTGAGTAGGTTCTTCCAAATCCTCAATCACCATCAATATGTTGCAAACATCCAAAAGGCACAAGGAGCTCATGAGCTAAGCACTGCCAAGCTTGAAGTAGTTTTGGTGGGTTTCACTGGGTCCATACAAAACAGCAGTCAATTATGTGAAGTTTCTTAGGATGAGTCATTCACAGAAAATCTACAGATAAAAAAAATGCAAAGAAGAATTTTGTTAATTATGCTGTTTCAGCTTGGCAAACAGCAGATAATTTTGCATCACAAAACCAGTACATGTCTCCATCTCAGCAGCTCAGAGGAAAAAAACCACTAGAAGTAACATTCTCGAGAAAATATTCGCTAAAATGTTAAGTTAAAGATTCTCCTGCTCCCTTACTTGCTATAAAATATGCTTATGACAGAACTGCAGGCTAAATTAAAGAAAGCAAGGTATGACACCAGAGTAAAATTGCAGCACTAGAGGACCAAACAGACATAATTGTTACTATTGGTTTTAGCCTCAAACAGAAAGGCTACATTAAACTACCAAAGCTAAAAGTTTAAAGCACAGGAGATAGCAGATCTTTCACTTAACTAAACTACTCAAATGTACCCAACGTATGAAGTTCAGTGTCAACTAACCTTTCCTGTGCATTAATACTTAAATCAAAGTTTTTGTTTTAGACTAAAACTTCTTTTTTTCCCAACATGCATAAAAAAAGTTCCTGAACTTACTTCTGAAATTTCTCCATAAGTTTCTTCACCATCTTATCTGTGATCCCTGGACACGTTGCTTCTGCCATGTTGATGCTTTTCTCAAGTTCCTCAATTGCTTTCTTTCTGCTAGCATTATTTGTGTCTTGCTGTTTGAGCTGAGCAGCAAACCAAAACAGACAAAACTTGTAAAACTTATCAGGTGCTTGGGTAATTCTTTCAAAGAAATTTTAAGCCAAGACTTACCTCAGCAAACACAGGGGTGATTATCATAGTTAAACAACTCAGGGTTTTAACAAGATCCTGATCCTAAAAGTTAACAGATAAGGATTACATTAGCATATTCCTATACAAGGTATAACCTGCAGTTAACACAAGACAAGTGATTTCGAAAGTTCAGTTAAATTCAGTGTGCTTGAAATGCATTACAAAAACAATGAGGGCACAGTACACCAACTAATGTTACATGATGCAGAAACAGATGCCTGATGACACATCCAATACCATGTCACATATTGGCAGAAAACCAGTTCAATTTTTCCTCTCTAACATTATACAAGTCTTAAAAATTTAGATCTCCATGAATAGATATCGATCTGTTAGTACATGGCATCTTTTGTATTTAAGGCTGACATGAGCAGAGGAAATGTCACAAAGAAGCATCACCTCTTAAACTATCAAAGGATAGTCAGTTCTTACAAAAAATGAGTAATTACTACGTTTTATCAATATCTTCTTTACACTGGCTTCAAAACCAGCACTTAGAAAGAATAACTCTTCAGACTGTACATACCGTCCCATTCTGCAGCTTCTTTGTGTCTGGCTTCTTTCGAACTGTAGTAAAGCTCCATTCCGGATGAGAGTTATTTTCTTTATTACTGGACTCCCTGAAGAAAAAGGATACAACGTACATAATATTAGCCACAACAAAACACTAAGCAAGCATAGGTAACCCAGATACATGACAAATCCAGACAGATTAGTTCCGTAGTCCTCAAAATAAGAAGAAAAGTGCGTATTGTAACATTAACTGAACTTTAAAAGAACAACTTCAGAGGCTGAATAAATTGAAATTTGATCAAAGCAAACAGAAGATGTTATCTACCCATAAAGCTTACCTTCTCCATGGCATCCCATTTAAAACAGTTATCTGATATCCAGAAAAGCAAGAGACTTACAGAACGTATGTTGTTCCACAGGCATTGTGCAAACTTCTTCATACACCTCAACCTTGCTCTGCCATATTTCTAATTATTTTTGGTATAACCACTAGCCCTAGACTAGGAAATACACAGTGCTTAAACAGAACTGAAACTGAGTTCAGAGAGAGAAAGTTTAAAAAGATAATGAGCAAGTAGCTTGACTTATGCATTAGTCTAAAGTTCATCCAAGGGGTTTTCCGTAAAGAAGTCAACGAAAAACACATGGAGTGCAGACAGATCTACAGAAGAGGAGTTAATTACACAGAGAAACTGCAACAAACCTACTTCAGTAAGATTGAAAAAAAAAAAAAAGCCCCAAAGAGACTAAACTGAAAATAAACTTACGAATCTGAACCATCGGAATCACTTTCATCACTACTATGTCCCTCTGCTTTCCATCTCTTAAACCTATCAATCAGTTCTGTCAGATAGGAAGTCTTCTTGGCATTTTTCATAATGAATTTGTGCTTCAGAAGTTCTTTTGCAGTAGGGCGCTGTAAGAAACACTTAAATATTTAATGTTATGCTAACATTTCATGATTTTAAATGTTAATAGGGGAGATTTAGTAAGACAACCGACTTCTAGAGCTAACTCAGTATCAGGAAATTAATGAAACAGGAAGTCAAGAAAAGCCAGTAGCACACATTTACAAGCGTTCTAAAAATATGATCAAGTCACACAGACTATACTGCTTATCCTTCTGCGCTAGAAGGTACACACCCAGGAAAATGACTAATCAAAATTCTCCAGTGCAGCATTTCCTTGTAAGAAGAATTCAGACAGACAGCAGAAGTTCTACTGGAGAAAAAGCTTTAGGATTCTCTTGTCTGTTAAAGCCTCTCTTCTGACATTATCCTAGGTTTGAGGGCATATTAGGAAGCCGCTTCGGGCACCATCATTTCTTTCAGCATTCTCCCTCCTCCTTTCAGTATTTTAAACAAGAGACACCAGGATGGAGACACACCTCTTAAAAAGTACCACTACCATTTACAGTGTGAAGTATAATCTCTAGATCTATTTCAACCAACTACCACAGCAAAATAAGCATGAGAGAGCAGAAAACAAAAACAAAACAGCTATACAGACACACACGTATATCTACTCACAAATGTTGGGTCCTTATTCAGACACGCATCAATGAATTCTTTAAAAGGTTTACTGAATTCTCCTAGTAAAGTTGGAGGATTGTTTTTCGGAATGAGAAAGAGAACTCTCATTGGATGCATATCCGAGTTGGGAGGCTCCCCTTTGGCTAGTTCAATAGCAGTGATTCCCAATGACCAGATGTCAGCCTGAGAACGGGAGAAGTTACTTTTAGTACAAAAATTAAGGGCTAACATGACTAAGCATGTAATAACTGAAGTTACACTGCATCTATATAATAAAAATATTTTTTGTCCAAGTGGATAATGCAAAAGACTCCTTCCTAATATTTGAAGGCTGTAATTCTCAAAGACCAATCTGACTTAATCAGTCTTTAATAACAAACACCTACAACATCACTTTTGCAGCACACTGTTCTAACACTGTCAGCAAGTTAAACGTGCACCTAAACAGACATGCTTCTGGAAAAAGTATTTATCTTTCAAAACATTATTCTTCCTTTGACTTTTCTTCCCCCTACAGACTGCCACAGATTTCTTGTGTCTAATTCAGATTTTTTTTAGATAGCAACACTGCCTTGATGTTACTTCTTAAACTGTAGATACACTGAGGTATCCAACCTTGTTTGACACCTCACTCTAAAGAAACAACGTAGAGAGCTGAATCAAATCGAGCATGTGATCACTTCTTTCCTAAGAGACTGCTTGATGAATTTAGCTAGAAAATCATCAACACCACCATCCTAAAACACCAAGTTCACAGCTTAAGTTTCAGAAGAATAATAAAGTGGCATTGATTTTAGCTAAAGGTGAGCATTATAAACAAATTCTGCCCTTGTATCAAAATATCTTAAATTTGTTTCCAATGTAGAGATCTTTCCCAAGTGCATCTCACAGGTAACTTGCATCTTTATAGATGAGCTACAATAGCTTTTAAGGTAAATAAAGTTGCTTCTCATTAAAAAGTATTGGACAATGGTTGACTAGACTTGGCATAAAAGTCATAAACCAAAGCTGCCCATAGAGTAAACAAGAGTTACAGTTTGCATCTCTCCCACATTCCTTTTCTACTCGCAAGAACTGAAATATCTGTACTTAATATTGAAGAATTAAAGTAAATCATTGTTTATTACTGAAATATCTTAACCAACAATTGTACATTGGAGCAAAATGCTTTTAAAGAAGAGATGGGGCTTGTAATTCTCTGTCACTACAGAAGTGTGTGAATTTGTATTTTAGTTTCTGCCATTTTGAAGTAGGGACAGAAGGAGAAAGGTTAAAATTCAGTCCCAATGCCAAAATATTCATCAATATTAGTCTAGAAATCAAAGTGTATCCTGTCCAAAACCCTTCATCTGTCCTACCCAAAGGCAGGTTCATTCCCACCAGACTTCTGGCACAGAAAGAAAAAGGAAGAGGGCATTGCTCTTGCAACACACTGAAGAAAAATGGAATGCAAAAGACTAGGTTGCCGCCAGAATGCAAATAAAGGGATGGTACAGCTGATTTATACACAGGGCAAGCAGAAGAGGAAATACTCTCACTTCAAGTGGACAACATGCATTTTTAAAGCGGAGCAGTGTGCCTCCTCAAAATGCCCTAGGGAGCATTACACAGTTGTGCTACTGAAACCATAAACATGAGAACTATAATTTCATGCCCATGCTCCTCCTTATCAGCAAGAACCCTTGTGATATGTACACAAATTCCTTTCAGTCTGAATGATCCTGGGAAAGTCTCCTGGAGTGTGACTATTTTCAGGACACCTCGGATATTCAACAGTCTTTTCTTTATGTGCGCATCGCAAGTACAGTTGCATGTTTACTATTTCAGGAAAAAAACAGTACGAAAGTATCGCTTTGCATATACCGAGATTTTTAGATTTCTTGCTCCTATTTTAGGTTGCATCCACACAGCATAAAAAGTCCAATGCCAGTACCAAAGCACACTGCCAATTCACTAACCACATGCTCTAGGTCGTGTAGTGGGAATACACGTAGGAGAAGACAGGACTGTTCCCTCTTTATTATCATTTCTAGCAGCAGTTTCCAGTCCTCAGTAAAATGAGAAGGTCTGCTTTTCTACTGCTAGTTCACATAGGGAAACTCTCCTTTGTAATGAGTTGCCCATCAACAACTGCCATGAAAAATAAATGCATAAGGTACCATAATGCTGCCATGGCTACCCACCCTGCACTTCAAGTTTTTTCCTTATCAAGACCAGTCACCTGTGCCAAAAACTTCAGCATCACACAAGTCCTCAGAAACACCAGAAATTATATCCAGAGCTGTCTATAAAAATTTGAGAAGGGAGTAAAATTTCAGCAGCCCCCTTATCTTTAAATAAGCTGATAAGTTCTGGAGGCACTCTTATTTGCAAAAGCCTTATTACTGTTTTAATTAAGTGTGAAACATTAAATTGAAATTAAAAATAAAACGAACCAACCAACCCACAACACTGAAAGAATCCAGGGAGTTTCTCTGAAAGAACATTAACATGAAAGCATCAGTTTACTTAGTGAGTTTACATGTGAGTATGGTGACGCGTAACTACTGTATAAAACCAATTTAATTGTACTTTAAATTTCATTATTTGAAATGCTGCAATCTGAAATCCACTTCTTTTTTCCCCATACCGATAGAGCTAACACCACAAAAACAAATGTAATTTCTGTTGGACCCGCAGATACAAAGAAAATGTATTCTGCTCTCATACTTACTTTGGAATCATACGCTGACTGCTGAATAACTTCAGGGGCCATCCAAAAGGGAGTCCCAACAAAGGTATTCCTCTTAATCTGCGTGTCTGTCAGCTGCCCAGCAACTCCAAAATCAGCAAGCTTAACATCACCTTGTTCTGATAACAAGACATTGGCAGCTGCCAAGGGAAAATAACATCTAAATTTGAATACTGCTTTTATGATTTGTAAAGGCTTTAACAAAATAACATTTAAGATGTTACGCACCTTTAATATCCCTATGAATTTTCTTCTCTGAGTGTAGGTAGTCAAGACCTTTCAAGATTTCCTTTAGCATGGTAGCAATCTGGAACTCATCAAATGGGCCAGCACGCAGCTTTAGAGAAAAGACACATTGAAATAAATTTAGACTTGTGTCTAATTTTTGTCTTGTTATTGATGTAATTAGATTTCAAACTTGAAAGTTTTTTTTTTTAAAGTCAAGAACTAACAGAATTCATAAAACAGTCAATTAAGAATGTCGATATTCTATCAGGAATAGGTGCCATTGGAACAATCACCTTCATATCTCCTCCACTGGTGATAAAATGAAAATGCTGTTACTTTTCTAGCATATACAGTATGCACTCCCATCAGCATGTAATGCACATGAAAAGCTTTCCACAAAATCACAGTTTCCTAAAAACAGCAAAGAGCAGATCATTTTGCATTTTAGATTAAGTGGATTAAGAAACCCGGTTTATTTCAAAATAAATCAGTCTACTGACTTTATTTTTTAAATTTAATGATGCATTTTCTCCTGGTTCCAGCATTTTTGATTCCATGCTTGCTTCTGCATGAGGAACATAACGTGCAACTAAAAGCTGCTAGTATGAAATAAGAGTAAACTCTGGGTACTAGAACTATGTAAATAAAACAGAAACAATTATGGTGGGCGATTCTGCTATAAAAAAACCCCAAACCTACAACACAGCACTGAAACAGAGAATACCATGAAATTATGGTATGGGGAAGCGAGGCAAATAAGATAAAACTTAAGTCTTTTTCTTCTAAATGTTCAGTGGTTTCAACCATCCTGTAAAAGCTATTTCACTGTTTTTGACAATTCACAGAAGACTATAAATTACTCAAAAGTGTTAGGAAGAGTAACTGTCAGCCCCTTTCTCAAAAAGTTTAAGTTCCAGAGCTACAAACTATTACACTACATGCTACACAATTACTGCGCTTTTGCATTCCTGCACTTGAGTTGATGTGATGTAATTTCATACAGAAATTTAAATAGATTTGTGAAGTTAAGCACACACTTCAACTCTTGCAGAAAGGACAACTGTTAGCAAATATATAATTAACAGTATTTCATAATATTGAAGACATGATATTTTTCCTTCAGAATCACACAAACCAAAAACTGAATTATATTATCTTACAGGAAAGGGTGGGTCTCTTAAGCTTTATAGGCCAGGCAGAGCTGTACTGACAGTTTGGGGAAACCACATCCACATACAGAGAGGACCATGCTCTTGTACTCTCTAAGCTACGTCCTTCATGAACGCTACACTATCTTAAGTAAAAGGCACTTCCCTGATTAACTGAAAATACCTGAAAATGGAAAACCCAACACCTTTTAACCAGTGTAAAATTAACTGTACTCTATGGGCACACATTTCACTTATTCCCAAGATCTAATCCCAGAGGAAATATTTTTTTATTCAAGTGTAATGCATGCTCTACTAGAGGGAGGGAACAGGGGACAGACAGACAACTCAAACCCCCCAAATCCACCACATACAGCAAGAACAGTATTTCTCCTCATACAAGAGGAAAAAAAAAACCATACCACATTTGACTGGATGCTTCTTAATGCTTAGAGACAAACAGTAAAAACCAAAAAATCGACATCAATATAACGGAGCTACCACTCAAATTCACACTTTTTGGAGCACTACAATGTAGCAGTAATGAAACATCAGATACCTCCAGCGAGCAGGTTTTACAAAGAGATTGGAAAGCACAATGAAATAAGGTTCACTAGTGCTTATAATGCAAAAAAATACTTACAAGATCCAAAGCTGACCCTCCACCCAAGTATTCCATTATTATCCATAGTTTTGTGCCCTGTAAAATAAGGCATGAGTTGTTATAAGTCCAAGGCTACCATAAAAAAAAAGAAATTATATATTTCAATAGACTACCAGCATACTGTTAGGAGAACGCAAATGCAGAATTCCATTAATCACAAAGTTGCATGCAATTATTTCTTGTAGAATGATGACAGAGCTCCTGTGCAAGATGTCTAAATGTCAATTAAAGTTTGACTTCTGTATTCAAAAAAGCAACAACCCACCACCACCACTTCCCCCTCAATCATTTTCCACTAAGTGGCATCTAAAACTACTCCGCCTAAGGATTGGAACTTAAGAGAAAAAAGTAATTTAGTTGTTGTTTAAGTTTAAGCAGCGTTTTAATGTGAGATTACGTTTTTTACAAAAGATTGCCTTTGCATTACAATTATTAATTCCAGTCATTTGTGATACAGAAGCTTCACAATTTTCATAGGAAACTTCCTTGTAGCATCACCACACCTCTCATCTGAGGAAAATACTCTGAATTACTTTTGAACAAGACAGTGAGCATGAACATGCTTCAAAGACAAGGGAAATTTAAAACCTAATGGAGGTTGCTGCTAGGTGCCTCTTACCTCCATGGTAATTGTGCAAATGTGTATCTAACATGTTCACAAGCTTCAAATTAAAGCTGCCATATCCAGCAAAAAGTGGGAACTTACAGTCCTTGAATACACGTGCACCTAAGGCCTCACATCCTACCACAAAACGTGCCAACTATCATAGAAGCAGCTCCAATTTTGACATACAAAACAGCACTACAACCACCAGCCGGAAGAAAAGGTACTGTGGGACTTGGAACCCTACAAAAATATTCAGGTTTCTGAATTTTTCAGATCAGAGGTTTGAAATTGGCCATTAAAAGGTCAAAGATAAGCACAATATAATTCCATTAAAAGTGTGCCTTAGGTGTCAAATCTTATTTACAGTAATATTGTAAAGCGGATGTATTCCTTCACTACCAGCAATGTGAATCTCAACCATTGTGAGAACACGAGTTTCTGCATTTTCTTTGTGGAGATGTCTTAACAACTAGAATATTCTTGCTACACTGATTTCTAGACACTGAATTTCCCTTCAGTATGCAGCTGCAAACAGTGGCGGGTTCATATAAACAAAACCAGAAAGATTTGGTATCTAATCTACAGGCTGTATGTTTCAAAACTGGGATCCTTCTGCCCTTGTCTGCCAGTTTCCTCCTATTTAAGAAGAAACCCAAATATTACTACAGGCTACTACTTTAAGGAATCTTGTGAATAAAAACATTTCTTAATTTAAAATAAAACCCAGTTATTAAAAATACTCAACTAAATCAGACAGGGTGAGGTATCACGCATACTGTTTCAAGTCTCCAGCAAATATTAGTGCTAGTTCCTTGTAACAAAGCACAAACTCATGGCAGAAGTACTTCTTAAAGGCTCTTGCATTCTGCACTGCATGCTGTGCTTGACTTAACTGCTTGACTAGTGACAGGAATCTAAAGAAAATTCAACAAGCAAATAAAGGTGCAGTTTCTGGAAGTACCACATCCAATTATCTTAACAAAGTGTGCTCTATTAAATTTATATGGAATTTAAAGCCCACACCATTTATGACAATCTATTCCAATATTATGAGATCAGCAGGGAAGGGCTGGCTAATTTTAGCAGTTTTTATAAAGCCCAACTTTGTCAGCTCAGAAGACCTGCAAGGAACTCCAGTTTTAGGCAAACATTGTGGTTACCAGACGTGCCTGGAGGATTTGACTGTTACTTGAAAACAGTATAGGGTGAAAATGAATAAGTACTGTGTTTCTGAAATGTCTCTAAGAAACTGCCACTATCCACTGTAACCGGGTGTGGATATTTTCTAGCCAGGCGTGAACAACCTTTTTCCTAGCTATTTTAGGTCAGCAAAGTATAAATAGACAATGTAGAACAAACAGTATCTTGTCTCAATGCTTTGCTGCACAAAGTTCTGTACAACTTTGATGGAAATCTGGATGCTACTATAGGAGTTCTCCGTATTCAAAGTTGAAAAACAGAATAAGCCTGCTTCACTGGCAAAAAGGAAGAGTAAGCCCAGGTGGCTCAAATAGTTACAAGGACAGATATTTAAACCCTTTGGCAGATGGTACAAATAAGGAAATCAATCATGAAATTTGAGTCATCAAGATTTCTCTCTCTATGGGATGAGATGGGAAGTACAGCTCAAGTATTGTACCAAGCTTCATGAATTTGCCTAACCAAAACATGCTAGAACGAGGGTAACTTAATACCCTTAATCTTTTTCTTGCCTGACCCGACAACTTAGTAACACTTTTACAAGCCATTAGGCTTGAAGAAAACACTCATTTTAGCAATCTAACATAACTCTTTCAGGAGAACCCTCCCCAGCGAATGTTCTATTTATTGAGATGCACTGTTAATTGCAATCAAAGTGCAATACAGGATGAAGAGACAAATTTAGATCCTGACAAATATGAACATCTACAGACAGCTACATCAGGATTTAAGTTATCTTCCAGCTATAAAAGTTGCATTAATGCAGCCATAAGCTTGTACAATTCTACACGCATTTGTGAAAGATAATACAAAGGTAAAACATTTTACTACCATAAACAAATGTGTTTATTATATTACATTCTTTGACCAGATATATGCTTGTACATCACCTACAAATATGTTTAGAAAAGACTACTACTCTCGCCAGACACTCAATGAAAATTTAAGAAAAAAATTACTAATATTTAACCTCTAAGATTACTTCAATGACAAACTCCCATTCAAGCCCTGAAATTCAAAATATACAGGTACCCCAAATTAGGGTTTTACACCTTTGTGTCACAGTAACTGAAAACTGGTGTCACCTTTATCCCAAGAACCTCAAGGAGGTAGACACTGCCATCTTCTACCAACAATAAGGTTTTTAAGGAGTTATCTGATAACAGACAAATAACACTGCACTGTTAGGTAAAAACGTTAAGTGACTGTCTATATTTTTAAAATCACATTTACAAGTCAGATGTAGAAGCTGTAGCTAATGAGCAGCTAGGCTGGACAACATGAGTATCTCACACTGCATCAGCTGAGCTGACTATGTTACAAATTAGTAAGTCAAGTAATTGAAATAAACTCTTCTCCTTCCCCCTTTCAGCAGCCCAAATGCCTGAAAGAGCCTGCATGTAGCTGGTAAGCCTCAGGCCCCTAGAGACTGGCCCACCCCAGTCAGTGGGATGATGAGAACAATCTGCTTATTCAAAGCTTGACTAAAACTGGTTACAAAAATCAAGAGTAAGTTACAACAGAAGATGTTCCATTACAGTCCAACATGATGAACTGAGGCCTACATGAAAAAACCTGAAGCCAACACATGGTCTCAGCTGCAGTTTCTTCAAAGTAAACACTATCAAATCTTGTAGTGTTTAGAGATTTAAACCAGATCTAGATTATTCGACTCAAAAATATCAATAAAGTTTTGCAGGCAACACGAATGCCTTTGCACTGAGGGTTTGCTTTGGTATCGAGTCAGGAAAATATTAAGTCCCTGATTTAAACAGATTCAAATGTTTCTAATGCCATCCTCAGAGCTTCAGAGAAAGCTACATGTTATTTTCAGATCATGCTCGTGGAATAGAAGTGAGCAGACTGACTCAACTGTTCTGGTTTCCTGTAAATCAAGATGCAAAGGCAAAAAGAAAACTCTTAAATTTTGAGATAACTTCTATTCACTCTATACTTATGCTCTTTTTAGCCACTACCTTAAAAGGTATTTCTAGGAATATTTTCACTGTTCTTTATATATAAAGCTTAAGAGTTCATCAACAAGCCTACGGGACCACATTTATTCTGACCTTCACACCAGTCATATCCATAGCCAACTGTCATTAATCTCTGCAACCAAGAAGTTTGCTTTGTAAGAAAGAAGATGTCTCAATTTTCAGAATTTGCCCTCAGTATTCTTTAACCTTTAATTATAAATTCACCTAGTACACATCTGTACCTATTCCACTGTTTCCAAGAGATGATAGAGAGAAATTACACTCTGAATGAACTACTACACAGCTAAAAACTTAGGCTGACAGCCATTCAGCTACAGCAATTAAGAAAACAAGTAGGCAGATAAAGCTCTCAAAATACCTGCTATTAATAAAAAGAAAAGGCAGCATAAAAGATTCTTTGCACATTTAACAAAGCTAATACACTCTTTCTTCTGAGGGATCTCAAAAAACCTAGTATTAGTAGTCAAGGATAAAACTAGCCTGAGAAAAATCTAGAGCCAAGACGCTACTTGAACAGTTGTTTTATTTATTTATTTTTAATTACAGAACTAAAATTAATCTTTTATTTGTGAATATTTATATTTGCTCGCTTGGGGAACAGCAAGTAGCAGTCTGGGATGAAAAATACTCCTGCGAATCGTAGTTTAGGTTTTTTTGTTTTGGTTGGGTTTTTTTGTTGTTTTTTTTTAAAATAGGAATTTCTTAAAAGAATGGGAAGGTAACCAAAATTCCATAGACACTTCCCCAAGTTCCACAAGTAGAAATTTTCCATCCTCAAAAGTATAAGAAGTGTGAAAAATACAGTTCAGCATTAATCTTTCAGAATGTATCCATTTAGAAATGAAATGGAAAGAACGCAAAGAGTTGTGGGGAAGTGTTGCAGCATTAACATGATCCTGACTTGCCAGGAATTTTTTAAAAGAAAGAAACCCTAACCAGACGCTGATAGTTTTATACCACTGATAGAATAACTATACCTACATACCTAAGAAAAGGGGTAAAAAGGAAATGACTCGCATAAGGCCAAAAATTGCTGTGATGCTCTGATGCTTAGGCAGATTTGCAATGCCTTGTTTGTTTTCAGTACCTATGTTGCTGTAATAATGAAAAGACCATTTCCTTTCCCTATTCAATTCATGACTTAAAGCTTTCTCCACCCACCACCCCTTAAAAAAACCCAAGCAAACAAAAAATCAAACCAAACACATCTCCACCTAACCAAGGTTTCATTTCCCCACTTAAAGCTGCTGAAATTGCTGTTTAGTTCTAAAGTTTAACTCAACACTTTCCCAAGCAAAAACGTTTTCCAATATTTCCCTCAATCTGTTTGTACTTCCAGGGCAAAGAACTGAGCTTTTACAACACAAAGTTAAAATAATAGATACACAGGTGGATAATATCTAGGACTGAGCTCACCACAAACAAACAAGAGACTAAAAAAGACTGATCGTGTCTGTGTCTGCAGTACCATTTGTGCACTGCTCCAGGGGACCATAGCTGGATGAATTCAAAGTTATCTTGAGAACCATCTTGTTCTAATACACTATGATGTGGGAAAGTAAATGCTATACCTCAGAGCTCTATCACTTAATAGCTAAGAAAACGCAAGTCCTGTGGATTGAGCCCAGTGAAGAGAAGACCAGACATCAGTGACAAATTTTATGTTCGCTTCAGCACGAAGAACCCATAGAATACTGAGTAACTAAGCAAACAGCAAAGCCTCCACAGCTGTCTTATCTTGGTCCTAATGCAAATTTAGTATTTGGAGTACAGAAAATTAAAGTACCCACTTAAAATGAAAATATTTTAAATGGAATACTTTGGCAATATAAAGATCAAAGAATCTCCAAAGAATACTACTAAATAAATTCTGCAAAAACTTTTATGGTATTGCTGAAAGATACAGTGCAAGTATGACACAGGAATATTTCTAAGATCTGTCTTTAGAATAATGTAAAAAACCCATTATACCTTAAGTAGCCAGAAATGCTGTGGGGTGGGGGTAGGAAGGAACAACCACCACACACAGAAAACCCACCAACAAAAAAACCCCCAATCCTAAGCAAACAAACACACATAAGCAAAGCACCTCCCTCCCAACATTTGAGATAGCTCTGACCATGGTTAACACTTTAGCTTTCATTAAATGGTTTCAGTTTTCTTAACAATTCATCTAAAGCACGTATGTAGATCATGTAAGCAATATTTAAAGGTGATCAGACCTGGCCAGTTCAGCAAGTTGAAAAGACTTGCTTAACATTTTGGATTTCTGTAGATTTTCACTGTTGTTTGTGTTTATAAATAATGCCTTCCGTAACACTTCACACAGTGCTTACATAACTGCAGATGTCAGTTTTCCTTTGTCTCTGGCCTACTATGCTGCATCATTACCAACATAACTCTACATGGTGTAGGGTGTCTTTCCAAATCAGAGAAAGGCTTTTTTTCTATCGCTATGACAGTGTGTTTTTCTTCCCCAGAAAGCCCATAAAACTGTGCTAGAGACTGCAGAGGCTGGAGAGAAAGCCAAGGTCCAAAAGCAATAGCAATGACACAAGGAATGCTCTATCAGCTCCGTTCATCTCTAGTCATTTTGTGCAAATTCCAGCTTCAAAGAAAAAGCAGCAAAAGGAGCAAAACAAGGTGAAAAGCTCTGTTCAAACAAAATAAAAAGCCTACTAAAAAAAAGGTCAAGCTGGCATGGTAACTATTCCTCAATACTGGAATTTTTTTCCTAGCAGCATTCAAAACAACAGGGTGTTAGCAAATCTTTGTGCGGTACTATACATTACCTTTAAATATGATCCATAGTATTTTGTTACGTAAGGACTATCACACTGACTTAAAACAGTTATCTCTTGCTGTATATCTTCTATTTCATCTTCTGCTTCCTCAAGGTCTATGATTTTTATAGCAACCACTTGCTGTGACCGATTATCAATTCCTTTAAAAACTTCACCAAAGGAACCTTTCCCAATGCGTTCCAGTTTTGTGAACAGTTCTTCTGGGTCTGCTCTATGGTTCTAGGAAAAAAAACAAAAGAGAAAAAAAAGATAAAAGTAAATTAAGAACTCATATAAGTTATTAGCCCTTACTACTTCCCAAGAAGCGCATCATCCAGGTTTATCATCACCAGAAAGCTCACATCAGATAAATTTACGTCCTGCACAATAACTTCTAACTCAGCTATTAGTTACAGGACATATATTACACAACTACGTCAAAAGTAAATGAGCCTCACCAGGGAGGGAATCATGTACAAACCTCATTTCATTTCCCCACATAAAAACCCTTTAAAATGAAAGAATAAAGCTGTTGAATATTAATCCTATCTGTGCGGTAATTCAGAAGACTTCGGAATGCAATTATTGGCACACAAGCACCAACTTCATCACCCAGGCAGAAAAGGCCAGGCTTTCTACCTTTTAACTCTAAAATGCTCATTTTCAGAAAAACTAGCTTCATTTTGAGCCATGCTTGGAGCCTGGGATTCCAGGAATTACTCATGCTAAATAATATCTGTTATTGATTTGAGATGAAACCTGAAATACTTCCAGACAGATAAAACAAAAGCCATTTCATCACAGACAGCCAGCTAATCCGATCCCTCACAAAAGCCTGATGAATTCAAAGGGCAACATTTAGGTTTCTCTTGAAGAGAAAACTTAAACAGATAATTCATCTGGGCTCCCCAGCAAAAACCTGCATCCCTCAATCCTATACATCCACTTAACATCATCGACAAAACAGGTCAGGCTTCCAAACTCTCTCTCCGGAGCGACTTCAGGTGAATCAGAGCTTTAAAGGCTATTTTAACTTCCAAAAACTCCTAAAGCCATCACGTGGGAGTGCTGGAGCATAGGCTGGGATTGACACTGCTGGGCTTCTTAAACCACAGAACTCCATGGACATCCCTGGGAGAGAGAGGTAGAACAGAGGGGCATCGGAGGAGAACAAACTGCAGGACTACCAGAAGCAAAAGTAGTATCTTTCTATTCTGAGAAAATCCTCTCACAGCCAGCAAAGTCAGCTTTACAGCTTCTGTTATTCACCAAGGCTGCCGAGGAATTGTAGGCTACTCTGGGATAAGGACAAATATTCCTGACCAACTACAGCTAATATTAAGAAAATGTCCTTTGGAAAGGCTTCACATCTGCAACATACATAATGGCCTTAGAACAAAGACTGTAGTTTGAAATTGATTTGCTTTTACCTTTCTTAATTCCCTTATCTTTCAGATTATTGTTCTACAGGAATGTTTTTCTACAACTAACAAAAAAACCCCCACACAACCCCCAAAACTTCGTTTGAAAAGTAGTCTTTTCAAAGGCAAAGATATATTTCTGCAATGCAGTAAGCCTATCCTCCTTCTCCTGATACAGAGGGTGTGTGTGAGTATACACAGTCCCAATATACACCAATACATTTTCTCAGCACAGTTAGCAGCTAAGCTTCTAATACCACAGAAATCCAGACTTCTAACGGTATTAACACTCCTGAGCAAAATGAACAAATGTTATTCTCTATTCTTTCAGAGATCTTCATCAAATGGGAAAAAGGTTTAGAAGCTTTCAAAGTTGCCTGGATGAATAATTGTGGGGGGTTTGGTTAAAATAAATACTGGTTTCTATGGGAATCACCTCTGTTGGGCAGCAGATGGTAACAGCACAATAGACAGTGTATGGACTCCATCATCACCTCTTGGAAGATAACACCTATAAGCGGACAAATCAGGAAGGGGATCTATTGCTCTTCCCCTCCCTAAGCCAGTTTCCTCAGGCAAAAGCAGCAACAAGTATGACAAGCACAGGCACATTCGCATGCCAACTTCGATCTCTGCAGCATGAGTAACAATACTAGCATGAGCGTGACAATACAAGCCTTCTGCATAGCTTAGTAAGTCCACCATTTCACCAGTCCAGCACAAACACACAGACTGTGCTAGCGTTCAGTAAAATCACTCCTCTTGGCCGACCATGTGCCATTCCTGCATGTCTTGATGCACATACGTAATACGCACACACAGAGTCATAGGATCACAGCCTAACTTGACTTGGAAGGGACCTCAGGAGGTCATCGAGTCCAACCGCCCAGTCAGAAGCCCCAGATGAAGAGCACTATAATGTAATTTTTGCCAGTATACCTGCAGTAGTTGCACGAAGTATCCTGTCAATACAGCTTATATAAGCATTTTCTTTTCATTCCAATGAACACGGCTATGCAGTGCCCTGGCTGCATTCCGCTACAAGACTGACCAGCTGACTCACCTTGCCATCTCTGACCCTTTTTTTACATACCCATTCTCCAAATTCTGCATTCTTCCTTTGAAACTAAGTTAAAGCACATTTGAGTATCTAACTTGCAGGATTATACAGATATCTCATAAGACACACAAAATTAGAAGAAACAATATATTAGACTGCTTCATGATCTGTCAGTATAGGACAGCTTTTTCACAGAAACAGGCCTTCAGAGAAGGTTCATTAATTAATTTAATTTAAAAGTACTGAGTGCAACTGGCTGAAAAACCAAAGCTTCAAAGAATCTTCCACAGAAACTGAACTTAGTGTCTTGTATCTAAGAAAATTCAAACCAGAATCTTCTAGGTCTTCCAAAGCAAATAATTTAACATAGTCGTGTGAGATTTCTTCAAGGTAGTCCGTCAACATGAAAACATATATCCTGTTGTCTTAATAGTATTCTAAAAGCTGACCCAGAAATGCTGATACAGCATCTTAATTTTTAAGCATCTCCCAGGTGTTACTAGGAACAGAAGTTGCCTTAAAACTGTAGCAGTACTACAGAATAGTTCACCTGCATTGGGAGACATCAAGCAAACAGGTCTTTGGTAAAGATGCAATAATTAGCTCAAAAGTTTTATACAAGGTTGGTAAGAGAAGACTAGAGTATCTACTCTCATGTTTTTCAAGTATCCTCTACTGCGGCACCGTAACATGTAGTGGTATCTGTGGAAGCTACCAGAACTACCTGTATGTTCAAAAATTTCAAGCAATTGCTCACTAAAATAAAAACCTGATCTTCATAGCCAGGGAGAAGTCAAAGGTTAACTATAATGAAAAGAGCTACCTCACAAAAAGGTTGAGGAAAAGGAGGAGGCTATGTTATGGCAAAACATTCAAAACCAAATGAAACAACCCACCACCAAAAAACCATTCCAGTAATTTGTTGTACAGCCTCACAGTTACATTAGTCTGAAAATGCCGGATCAGAAACATATGCCAACTTTGCTGCTGAAAGCAGCACGCAGTGCACCATTTCTCTTCAGTCCCACTGACTGCACTGCCTGAATTATAGCTAACAATAAAATAAAATAGCAATTATGAGGCCTTGTTTATTATCTGCAAGATCTCCAAGACACCTTTTATAGCGTATGAACGAACACCTGAAATACAATAGTCAAAAAAAGACACTTGAAAATCAACAAAAGAAAAACAGAATAAAAGACACTTAATGTACTCTCAGCATTTATCTGACTCTTACAAAATACTGCATCTGGGTTGAATATCTTGAAATCATAGGTAACGGTAATCAGCTCATTCACAGACATTTATCTGCGTATCAGAAAGAAAACTTCTGAGGTACTTTTTCTGTTCACACCCACAAAACCCCTGAAATTAAGAGAGAGTAGGATTGGTAAACCTGACAGGCTATGGGACTTTTTAGAGTAATGTCTTAATCAACAAATACATTCTTTCTAGTTGAATATCTTTCCACACACTATCTGCATGCAGTTTCAGATATTTTACATATATATTAATTATGCACCACACATTCTATTATATAACAATATATACTAACATATATATATTTCCATATTTGACCTGCAAAGGAACATTTTGCTGCTTTACAATAAAGTCACTATAGGTAGTGACAGATTTTATTTTAAAATACTATTTTTATGCCTATTTTATTTTAAAATCCTATTACAATTAAAGTTACTCACATAAACAGTGCCACAGGCACATGTCTATATACATAAAAATGTAACTAGTTTGACACTAATGAAGGCATAAGTGCAGATCCATTATTACTTATGAAGAATCAGAAAAAAATGAACCCGCAGACATTCAAAACAAGGGTGGAACCTATAGACATCTTTATTCTCCACCTTGTACACACATTCCTGATTCACAGCGATTTTTGCATGTAACTGAACTGATGCTACCCTCTAGCCCTATTCAAAACTCAAATATCAGGATAGCAGATACTCCATTATATTTATGGGAACTGTATGATACTGAAGGAAATTACTTCAACAACACAATTTGATTTTATAAATTATCAAGCTTATACATTATCAAGCTTTCCTACACAGTAGGTAGCAAACACTAGATCCAAGCTTTGCAGTCCTTAAATGGGACATGATCTCCTTTACAGCCTTTATGAAACATTTCCCTTATTTACTGAAAACCTGTGAACTTCAGTATAAAGAAATAAAAAAAATAAAGCAAACCCACCCATGTGGCTTTGTTTTCATCAAGTCAGCCACAAGGTGAGCTAACTGAAAATTCAAAGACCGTTATGACTTTAAAAATCAGCATTCAAACCCACGTATTCTGAGATTTTTAAGGAAAGAGTCACCTTCATCTTCAAACCACCTCTGACCTGTGGCAGATGCAAGCTGTCAGTTGTATGCTGTGCTGAAAATGGAAGCTACTGAACTCACTTCCTCTATTCTCAGCCATTCTCCCACTTTGGTAACACAACATGAAGCAGCTTAGGAAATAGCATAAACACACAAAAAGAAAGAACAGCAACACATCTCTCAAAGATTAGCTTTTTGACACAGGCAATCACAAAAATCTACACCAATTATTTTTGATGTATTCTGCACTGAGGAAAAGAGATATAAGGAGAAATTTTTCATGCTAGTGAGCTTCCCTGTAAGTGAACATCCTTACATTTCAAATGGAGTCCCAATTCGGTTCCATTCTAGGTATCAATATCTTATAACCACCTAGTACCTTAAAACCACCCCTCAAACCACTGCATACAGCTGCGTATCCTTCAGTCTGCTCACATTTGAGGAGCACCTACCAAGAGTCAGAGGAATTAAGGAGGGAGGGGGGCACAAATCATGTGTGTAGGTCTTTACTATAATTTGAAGATGTAAGTGGCTGAACGCTTGATAGCTAGAAGGATGGACACCCTTAGATGGAGACAGAAGTCAGCTCAACAAATCAACAGGTTCTGGTACCCCAAAGCGTTCCAACTCTATTCTGCATTTATTGGAGTTCAACAAGCTGAGCTTTCAAAACAATCTCCTTTGTTGAACAGTGCACGACAAGTGATTGCTGAGTGGGTAATTAACCCACCCCAATTAACTACCACCTGCACACCAGAATAGAAGTCAGAAGATAGAAGGCTACTGCAACTCCTTTTTGTCGAAGACCATTTGTTCTCTCAATTTTATGAACTGCTTTGAAAAAGAGAGACTACAAAAGCCACATCTAATAGGAATACGGAAAAACAACCTTTTATGGGCTGCAGCCTACTTTTAGCAGCACGCCTTCCCTTTCAGCAAGCAGCCTGCTTATCAGTACAAAAGCAATTTTTTTTTTATTTTGCCACACCCATTTAAAGGAATAACTACGTCAAAACTCTGCCAGCAATAAACTGTATCATTACAGCATTTAGACCATTTTCCTAATATTTAGGGGTTCGGTATCTACAGCTAAGTGGCTACATAAACTTTAAAAGTCTCCTCACTGCCCTGAGATGCCATTTTAGCATTATTTTTCTGTGCAAGTTAGAAAATAATACACAAATTTTTCCTCCTGTAAGATTGAACTGATACTAAAATCCAGATAGAATAAAAATAACACAAGATCCAGCATCTTACCTTGCCAGTTAATAAACTAGAAAGCAGCAACAAGACCTCAAAGTTTAACACACACAAGTATCTTTGTTAAAACTCTACTGACGTAGTCATCACTTATTTTCAGGCTAAACAAAACTAAGGCAAGGCAGAAACACACTGGTTGGAAAAGGATGGCTCCAAAACACAATGTGGGTTAAAGAGCAGGCCACAAATTTATTCACCACAGATACTCTGCAGGCATAATCACTGCCTGCAATGAACCCCCAGTGGGGGCCCACGACTAGAGGATATGGCACCATTCCATTAGCTTTGTCAGAGACCATTTTGAGAAAGGAAGGCAAACAAACCAATCTACTAGAATCCTAGATTTCTGTGCTCTCCCCAAGGCTAGACAACCACAAGCTTGAAAGCTGTACTGTACTCTCCTTTCGAATACTGGCCCCTGATCCTATCAATCATACTGGACCTGAAGCTATAAGAAGCACACAATGAAAAACCAGAAATACAACTCCAAAATGAGCTACAAAGGAAGCAAGAAACCTACCCTGCTAGAACCAACCTGCCCGTTGCAGGAAACTCCTTTTTCAATTACTTTGCAGTTCATTCATGGCATGGCAAAGCATCTAATTATATAAACAGCAAAGGGAAGGGGGAGGGGAGGAAGAGAAACACCCTGAAAAAAATACAGATTCTTCTTGCCAACTAGGCTGGAAGAAAGCTGTGCAGGAATGTAAAAATGTTCTTGCTATCACCAGCTGCCAGATGACACCTTCCTAGGTGAGAGATCAGTAACAAGATCATCTTGCTCCCCTTGTAATTCTTTATTTGTATTTAATTGAGTTAAATCAGTAGAAATTCAATCTTTTTCATTCAGTGTTTCACACTTAAGTACTTCACAACATTCATGGTCATTTCAAGCGCACAGTGTTTTTATTATTCTGCATTCAGCTCCCAACACAGAAGCCCTCACAACTTGACATCTAGTAAAGCATAGACACCATCTCTTCCACCCCCTCCAAGTCAACATTATTCAAATATTCAGAACATATCACTGTATCCAGTTGAAAGGAAAGCCTGCAAAAGATGAGGGAGCAGGAAGGAACAATAATAAAAAAAAAACCAAAAAAAAAAAAACCCAACAAGAACCAACCACCTACGTTCTTCAGGACTGAACAGATGGTTCTTGACTTCTGGTTCATGAAAGCAGTGAAGCCACCCTGGGCTCTTCAGCTCCTCCTTCCACAGCTCAAGTGTGAAACCTACAGATAACTAGCATTCCTCATTCCTTGTTCTCCTTCATCAGTGCACACAGAATTAACGCTTATCCAAGACAGATCATGCCACAAAGCTTTTCCAGATACACTGCCTCAATCAAGACCGTTCAAATATAGATTTTGGCAAGATAAACTTGGCTTCGTACTTCTGTGAGTCAACTACGCAGTTCTTAAAAGCATTCTTCATGAAGAAAGATCTAAGGTGCCGTGCTCTTTCGCAAGCTATGGACCTAATCAATATAACCTACCTCTGCAAAACCTCATACACCAGATATGAGGAAGAATGAGCCTGGTGAGCTACAGTTATCTTGTCAATCCTTTCATTAATAGATCCTCCAATTCAGCTCTTTTTGGCTTTCACATTTATTTGCCTAGCAATCCCTCTGGCAGAATGGATTTTGGAGAATATCACTAGATGGGCACCATTCCCGTGAGATTTAAGTCTACTTCAGAGCAAAGGAGAGTGCCCAGAGAACTTCACTTAATCAGCAGACCAGACTTCTTGTAGAACAAGTCTGAAAGTTTAAATTTAAAGAACAAATGACAGTTTTTTAAATGAAGTAGAAACTGTTGAGGCAGTATTGGTAATTACTGTAAGTCAGAAAGAAACAGCAGGATTTGGAACAGTGGCTTCTGACATGAGATACCTCACAAACTATTTCTTCAAAGACAACAAACATGCAGCCACTAATCACATCATGCTAGAAAACTATTTGTTACAGAAGAATTTCAAAATCAACTTTGTACTGTTCATCTCCAAACCCACCCCTCAAGCCCATCCTCAAACTCCTCTGTTAATTATTAAATTCAGTCCCTAAGAGTAAATGAAAGACAAAACAATAGTTTCTTATCACTTCTCAGAGTTCATGACTTCTTAAATCTGAAGGCAATCACCAAAGAGCAAACAAGTGGTAATTTACTAACAGGTTTAAAACACATCCTTTCACTTCTGAAGATGACTGAAAATCGTATTTTCAGGGCACTGAAAACAGCGAAAACTAAGGCTAATATGCTTACCTACCTTCCCTAAGGTGTGTCATAGGTCTTGTAAGACAAATACTGCTGCAAAGGCCCACTGTCTTCCCAGTGTACCACAAACTTATTACATCTAAAGATCCCCTCAAACTTAGCACCTAAAGAATTTTGTTTCTTTTTTTCAACAACAAATTGCAATATATTACTGAGGTACTGCTCACTATATACTCTCCTCTTTGAGGAAAAGGACAAAAGGGAAAAAAAAATCTTTCATCAAGACTTGTAAAGCACGACAATGAGACACAAGATTTCAAAAACAGCCCATGTCAATCTTTTCAATGTTAAATTCAACAGAAAATATCCACTACAGAATAAAAGAGCAATTACATATTTTGAAAAGCCTGTTTTCAGACGTAATGTTTTTACCTTTTGGGGGAAATTATTCTCTGCCCAAAATGTACAGTATATGATGGTACAGAACAGCAAAGAGACTAAGGTGAGAAAAGTTGAGTTTGTTTCGTGTGCTCTCTGCAGCTTCAGCAGATTTGCCTCTGAATTCCAGGTCAGTGCACTTAACACGTGTACAGAACTGTAAGATCTGCACAAAAAATACTTATAAAAGACTGCTGTGAATTTTTTCTCCTAAACCCGATAAAAGCGTCTGTTGAGTTCCAGCTGATTATACCTAAACAGCTCCCATCTATCACTTTCCAGAGCTCACACTATCCTTCCTCCTTTGATAACGCTAAGACAGTACAAGTATGACTGAGCCCTATTCTTCTTTGTCATCAGAATAACTTAGCACAACGGACAAGGTGCAAGAATCAAGTTCAGCTAATAAAACCTCAGCTGAGTTAGCAGACTACTATTAGGTATGACAGCTTGTACATCAAGCATGACCAGGAAAGAAACAACTATTGAATTCCAGAAATATTTTATCACATAACTGCTTCAAGGAGCAAAGAAGCAAGTTCTTTACAGGCCTTAAAATACTATCTTCCTGCAGTTTGCCTGCACTGTGGCTCAAAGCAAAAACCAAGGAACTGAAATTGGACAAGGCATTCATCACCAAATCACTGGAGTCCATCCTAGTTTAATCACAAGAAATCCCTGCTTTCTAGGCACTGTACAAGTCTCCTTGTGTCCTGCAAGTGTTAAGCTTCCCAGTTTCCTTTAAGTGATATCTCTAAATAAAGCCTTTTCAAACTCACTGTGGAACCACCTGGACGTGACTCAGTCCCTAGGAGAGGAAAGAGTTAACAGATCCTCAAATGCACCTTTCTTCAAAGGTTCAAGTTCCTCTGATGCCCACTTCTAAACAGCCACAGACTGCTTGCTCTTAACACAAGTCATATTCTTTCAACTACAATGCATAAGGTTTACTAGCAATCTGACACGCCTCCAGACTAGCAGTCAGCATCACACACAGAGAGCCCATTTCTACAGGTGTAGTAATTTCAGAGAAAACTAGAAAACTTTTTTTTTTGTCAATAAAGAAAGATCATTTCCAAAAGTAAATGCTACTTTTCCTTTAACCTTCCCATACCCATCCGATAACTAGACTCTAACCGATCTGACTCTGCAGAGAGAGACTCTCCTGCTGCCAGGCTCAGGTTGTTCAGCAAGCAGCACCCTACAGCCAGGCTGTTAACTGGCATCACAGAGAGCAAAGCTCACCTTTACTTGGTAGTTTGTATTTAATCAAGCAGTCCTTCAATTCTGAATCAAGAGTACACCGGCTGACAGGTCACATGCTTCTAGCTGCTCTGCTTTTAGAGGAAGTTAGGCTTTTTATTGCGAGATAGTCTGAATGCCAGTAAAAACAGATGGAGATCAGGTCTAAATAACCTTTCTGGCTGCACTCAAGACTACTGCCATACATGATCAGGGGATATCAACAAAACCACGAGAAGGTAAACAAAAAAGTGTTTCAATAAGTAGCACAGCTGAGATAAACAGAAATAAAGCCCCAAATCAGTTTCCAAAAACGTGCATACTGAGAAGAAGCACAAATGAGAAGAACATTTCCATCAGTTAATGAAAGAATATTTCACAGTTTTAAGATAACAAATTAGAATAGCGAAAGAGAAAGTTCATACATAAAAACTCTACCAGCTAAAAAAGGCATTTATTACTTGAGCGATAATCCATCGCTGACATTTAAGACTAGTTTGGAATTTTAGGATGCTGACAGACAAAAAATTCCTCACTGTCCACCTTAAGAAGGCTAACTGTTGCTAACCTACAAGCTAACAGTTTCCAGCCTCTTTTATTTGCAAAGAGGTATTGGAGTACAGTACGATACGCTGCCACTAATGTAAGTTTATCAGAAATGCATCAACCTGGAATTACTGACATACTTTAAACTTTCTGATCACTTGAAACAAATATAACCCCCTGAACTATGCACTCTGACTGCCAGGACTGGAAAAAGTACAGGTAGGCTCTAATATCTCTCATGCAAGCCACATCCAGAAATGCTCTGTATGAGTTCAACAGGATTCCTTGACGATAGTGCCAGTGGACAAGTTTCTTAACTGTGAGATCTCAAAGCATTCCAGGCTAAGAACTAGTTTGAATACTTATATCACAAGGAACAAATTTACAGTGACATTACTGAATAAAAACCTCCAACCTGACATACAAACTGTGTTTCATGTAACCAGGACACCTAAACTATGCTCACGCAGCTCCATCAATCTTTAATTCTCCTCTCTAATCTTGGATTGTGTGTAAAATCCCATAATTCAGGGTATCATGCTCAGCTTCAGACTAGTTATTTTATACACTCACTGAGTACTTTGATTTTATTGAATGGGCTTAGAAGCTTGGCAGCTAGGTAAATTGACATCATACAACTGGATCAAGTGGAGTCTTTCCAAAGAAGCAAGGAAAACGAATGTGTTCAGGAAGTTGTTTGCACAGGCAAGAATTGTTAGGTATAACAAAACCAAGTTTTAAGGACAAACAACAGGTTAAACAGAACACAACCACTACATAAACAAATGGTTCTGAAACTACTCATAAGAGTGACAGATAATACTATCTCTGGGTCTTCCATTGTTGCCAGGGTACTGAAAAGCAGACTTTGAGTTCACCAAAATAACTCTATATGACTTTCTGTAACTTTCCATGTTTGGATTATTGTTAAAGGGAACCTGACTGTTCATAAGATGAAAGATCTTAAAAGAGTCAAAATAGATTCTGTTATACTTCGGTGATGAACTCTCAAGGTCCTCTTTCTGGAGTATGAGAATTACCTAACACATTATTTATGCATTTTTTTAAATTTCTTTTTTCTTGGTATAATGAAATAGAAGAGGAAAGTATAAGATGACAATAAAATTGAAAACTTCAAGCCTGTAACACATTTTCTGGCAAAGTCAGTTTTCAACTGTGATAGTCAATAAAATGCTTCCCTCAACACTGACTATAAAACAAGGGGCTTGACATTACAGGTACTTTCCCACAGTGATACCTTTAACACAACTACTAGATCTTCTTTCATCACAGAAGAGTCTTTATTCCTTCTTCAATCGATCAGCATGTATTAACTTAAACACTGAGCAGAAGCACGGATGCTTATACCATCACCTGGAAAACCCTGGCTGAATAGTTCAGACAGGTTAAAACAAACAAACAAGTCAACCCTTACACCGTAGACTACCACATGCTCCTAGAACAGTTTTGGTTGAGTTTTTCTTTTTAATTAAAGTCTACTGTATTACGACTCTTCTTTTAGAAGAGTGAGCAGAATAATTTTGCACCAAATTCTATTTCTTCTTATTCTAAGACTTTCAGGACTTGTGTAATAGTCTTCATAAAAAAGGCATCAAGGGAGAATGTATTTTAATTCTATGCAGCTGTACATATCTAACAGTTAAAAAAAATGCTTTAAACATACCGGCATGTGTTAAGGGGTCTGGGTTAAACTAACAACAATACTAGTGGAATTCAGTACGCTATTACATAAAGCTTATTGGAATAAAAAGGAAAAACAGAACCTTAAATAATTTCAAGGTCCTTTTGAGACGACGGAGCAGCTACAGAAAATAGGACAGCAACACATTAAGCAGATATAAAAATAAGAAATTGACAAAATTGTATTTTGAAACAGAAGTTTCCCAAATACAAACCCTAAAAAAAACCCAAAGCATGTAAATAGGAAAGCTCAGGCTAACACTTCTAAATCTTCTATCAGAAAATTTCTTTTATAATGTGCCAATATAACAGTAACCCTGACATATTCATGGAACAAGGAGGCTGAGAAAATGTGGTTCCTGTCTTCTTATATCAACAGAAAGTTGGTAGGTGACCTAAAGTTAACCTTTCAGAAAGCCTACAAACTATTAGAAATCAGAAAGATAAACCAGGCCTTGGTATCATAACTTGCTGAAATAAACATATAAACACTGTTTACGCATCAATCCTACACTTCCTAGATAACTGAACAAGAAAAATTTTAACTTTCTGTTCTGAACGCTGTGCTTGAGTACACAGAGCTTCTACGTCATTTGAACTGAAAAAACTTCCATTATAAAGGCATAATCACCTAAGAGAAAGCTTTGTCTGACAAGCAAAAACGAACATTGAAATAAGTTTGGTTCTCAGGTCCTTTACACCTAACAAAAGACCTCTGACCAAACTTATGTTAGATTGTCCAGCCAAGTAAGAATGAGGAGTCAGAGGCATTCTGCCGTTCCTAAGAAAATGCAAAGCTTGAAAATGAGACCAGGTCTCATCCCCAGGCGAAGAGACATCCAAGTTTCTGACAGCAAGCTGCCCGTTGCACCCTATCTCCACCGGAGCTGGAGTTTATCACCTTCCCATTAATGGCGAGGTCCTGGGGAAGCCCAGGGCGGTGGGGAAGCCCTGCGGGTGGCAGGCTTGCCAGCCAGGCTGGTAGGCTGTACACCCTGCCATTAACTCCATCTCGCCTTTAATCAGTTTTAGAAGCTCCTACGTGCTCCTGGATGCACGGCGGCCAACCCTGAACAAAGGGGGAAGGGGGAAAGGGGGGTAAGCTGGGGAAGGGAAGGGAAGGGAGGGAATAGGGAAAAGAAAGGGAGAAAAGGATGGGAAGGAAGGGAAAAGAAAGGGAGGGGGGAGAAGAGGGGGAAGAGGAGAAAAGAAAGGAGGCAAAGCAGGGAAGGGGGGGAATAAGAGAGGGGGGAGGGGGCGAATATAAAAAAGGGGGGGAGATAAAAAAGGGGGGGGAGATAAAAAAGGGGGGATAAAAAAGGGGGGGATAAAAGTGGGGGGGATAAAAGTGGGGGGGATAAAAGTGGGGGGGATAAAAGTGGGGGGGATAAAAGTGGGGGGGGATAAAAGTGGGGGGGGATAAAAGTGGGGGGGGATAAAAGTGGGGGGGGATAAAAGTGGGGGGGGATAAAAGTGGGGGGGGATAAAAGTGGGGGGGGATAAAAGTGGGGGGGGATAAAAAAGGGGGGGATAAAAAAGGGGGGGGATAAAAAAGGGGGGGATAAAAAAAGGGGGGGATAAAAAAAGGGGGGGATAAAAAAAGGGGGGGATAAAAAAAGGGGGGGGATAAAAAAAGGGGGGGGATAAAAAAAGGGGGGGGATAAAAAAAGGGGGGGGATAAAAAAAGGGGGGGATAAAAAAAGGGGGGGATAAAAAAAGGGGGGGGATAAAAAAAGGGGGGATAAAAAAGGGGGGGATAAAAAAAGAGGGGGGATAAAAAAGAGGGGGATAAATAAGGGAGAAAACAAAAGGGAGGGGGGAAGTGGGGGAAAAGACGGGGGTAAAAGAGATCGAGGGTAAAAGAGATTGGGGGGAGGGCGAGCCCTTCTCCCCGCCGCAGGTCCCCCCCGGCGCCCCCTCCCGCTCCGCGCCCGGCGGGGCCGCGGCCGCCGCTTCCGGGCCCCGCGCCTCCATTTTGGGCCGCGCCGGGGCTCACCTGCATGCCGGGCACTTGCACCGCCACGGGCGAGTGGGCCATGGCGGGGGCGCTGCTCCCCTCTCTCGCTGCCTCTGCGGCGGGGCCTGGAAGGACAAAGCGGCGGGGAGGCGGCGGCTTGAGCGCGGGCCGCGCCGCTCCCCGCCTCTGCCGCGCCTCGCCCGCCCCGCCCGCTCACCTCGCGGCGCCGCAACGAGCTGCGGGGCGGAGCGGAGCGGGGTCCCTAGCGCCGCGCTGCCCTGCCCGCCGCGCTCCCCATGCCCGGGACCCCGAGAGGCGCGCGGAGCTCACAGCGCCATGGCGGGGCCGCGGCTCCGCGGCGGCTTCCGGCTCGGCTCCGGCCTCGCGAGGCGGGGCCGCCGCTGCCCCCGCCTCCTCCGCCGAGCGGGGAGCGGGGTGCTGTGCCCCGGGCTGCGGCGGGGGCTGCGACAGGGTCCTGTGTCCCCTAGGCTCTGATGAAGTCCTGTCCTCACGCACACACTGTGACAGGGTCCCGTGTTCTCCCAAGCAGTGATGGGGTCCTGTCCCCCCCAGGCTGTGACAGGACCCTGTGCCCCCCAGGCTGTGACAGGACCCTGTGTCCCGAGGCTCTGATGGGGTCCTGTCCCCCCCAGGCTGTGACAGGACCCTGTGTCCCCCAGGCTCTGATGGGGTCCTGTCTCCCCCCAGGCTGTGACAGGACCCTGCATCTCCAGGCTATGATGGGGTCCCATGCCCCCCAAGGCTGTGATGAGGTCCTGTCCCCCCCAGGCTGTCTCAGTCTCTTGTCCTCATACACACGCTGTGACAGTCTTGTGCCCCAAGGCTGTTATGGGGTCCCATGCCCCCCCTCCCCCCCAGGCTGTCACAGGCTCTTGGCCTCATACACACCCAGTGACAGAGTCCCATCCATCCCAGGCTGTGACAGAGTCCTCTCCCCGCAGGCTTTGATGGGGTCTCGTCCACCCTAAGGTTGGCACAGGGTCCTGTCCTCTCCCCTAGACTCACAGGATTACATCTTCCCCAAGCTGTCCCAGGCTCCCGTCCCCCCAGACACTATCCCTACAGGCATTTAAAAGATGGGTAGATGAGGAAATGGCCTCAAGTTGCACCAGGGGAGGTTCAGATTAGACATCAGGAAAAAATTTCTTCACCAAAAGGGTTCACAAGCACTGGAACGGGCTGCCCAGGGAAGCGGTGGAGTCACCAGCCCTGGAGGTGTTTAAAAGATGGGTAGATGAGGAGCTCAGGGACATGATTTAGTAGTGGACAGGTAAGGTTGGACTCAATGATCCCAAAGGTCTTTTCCAACCAAATGATTCTATCATTCTATGACACGTAGTCTCATCTCCTTGTACCACTGCACTCCTGCATCCCAGGCTCCTGAACCCCAGAGAGGTCTAGGACAAGTCTCCACAGCCAGCTCTCTGTAGAACAACTCTACCTGGCCAACTGTCCACAGGGAGCTGCAAACCCTAACCGTAACCCTCCCTGCGCGGAATTATCTCCACAGAGAGTTGGCCTTGTAGAGTTGTGCTATGGAGAGATGGCCATCTCTGAGCCCAGAGACATGTAGCTGCAAATTATTGAGTAGATATTTTGTGGGTTTTATTTGCTTTTGTAACACAAAGAGGTGCTGTCTTCTTGACTCAGGACTCTCCGAATGCGTGCTTCTGTCCCTCAATGCCACCTTCATCCCCAGTGGGGTGGGCTGCCCCCCATGTTCTGCCAGGGCCTGGGGAGGAGAAAATAACAGTGTTTTCAAATGACATACATGAGTCACCTCTTCGTGTATGTGATTCACATTCCTGTACACAAAAGTTTTGCCAGTTACTCAAGCAAAGCTAAAAATTAACATCGTTTATGACGCTGGTCTTCATTCCTCTGAGCAAGAATATAAAATACAAGGGCCCATCACAAATATCCTCATGGGTATGGAAGGACCTCTCTCAGATTCACAGGTTTATAGGTCTAAAAGCCAAGGAAATGTAAGGTAAGCTGGATATGTTGGATGGCTGGCCATGCCAGAGCTACCCTGTTCAGAGGGTGAGTCTCTTCAGAAAGCATGTAAAGGAGGGCCGTCTCCCTCCCTTCTGACTGCAGAAATATTTCACTACAGCAAGGAACACAAAACACCTCTGTTTAAGGTAAGGTTGTGTTAAAACAGGCTAAAGCCAAGAATTTCAAAGTTAGGCAGTCTTTCCGTCCTTAACTCACTGTGGTTTGAACCGAAAAAACAAACTCACAGTGATGTTAGTTAAGGACAGGCTTGGGGCTCATGGCAGAATATATTTTTTTTCCGACTTGCCAGTTTATTAAGCCTTTACTGTTATTAAAATATTTACTTTCTTCTACACCTTTTAAAAAATAACATGACTTTAAAAGGCTTCTACGTGATAGTTACACGTCTAAGCTACCCAGGAGCCTTTAAGGAGTCATTTTAAGGGTGGAATATTTAAGGTAAGTAATTTCTGAAAGCTTATTATATACTTAAATTAAGAAAATGTTTTGGATTAACAAATCTTTAGGAAGAAAGAGGAATTTCTACTGAGAAAAAGCTTTCTTAATTATGTACAGTAAATGAATGAACATCCGCTCATGGAACTTTTGAATCCTCCCCGCTTCATTCTGCTTAAACACACTTAAATAATTTCTCCTTTCAATGTTCTTTAGAACACGACCCCTGAAAAAAATCCTGACAAATCAAATACGAGGATTTTTATTTCATGCTACTAATGCATTACCATCCCCCTGCTCCTCTTCTCGCTCTGAGGCTCTGCTTTTCTTTTTCTATCCATTCCTTACCTTGATTTTCTCCCCAGAATCCCTCTAACTGGTTATCTCAGCCTTGTCTGGATTTTGTACTCTCTCTCATGTATTTCCTCTTGAAGACATCTCTTCACTTTGTATTGTAGAGAGCACTAGTTGCCAATCCACACTTCCTCATTTGGAGCCATATACTGAGGCTTTTGGTCTTTAATGCACTTCTGACTTACATGTAGCTTAACATAATAAGAAAGGGACTGTAACAGCTTTATCTAATATAGTAAGAGCAAGACAATTACTATGCATGTGATAAGGTGTTCTCCACAGTTATTATACCTGTAGTTATCCCCCACCCATGGCAGATTGGCCAGGAGAACTGCAGTGAAAACACAAAACAAAATGTTCTGCAAAAAGGCAGCACTTATTTATACCATACTCGCTCAGAAAACCTCAGGATGATACAGTGAGTGGAGCCAGGGAGGAAAATCTGTCAGGGAATCTTAAATAATCAGCTAGTCACGTAATGACTGAATCACCAAGCCAGGCTGTGAAGTGAGGTAGGCTGGCAACATAACATCTAAGAAAAGGGTTGTAATATTGTATGGCACTCTGTAATTAGCAAGTTCTAATTTGTGCATTAAGTCAGATGGTCAGTTGCTGATATTGCTGTATGATAGATCTTCCCTACTCCCTCTGGCCCCACCTTGTAAATACCAGTTGTTGCTGTTTTCCAAGACTTAAAATGTGCCTATAATTCACTTAGGACCGTTTGTGGGACCTTGCAGTAGCAATGTGACTCAAGTCAGACTTTCTACTGTTTTATACATTTAAGTACTATTTTTGTGTTGCTAGTGTGAAAATATAACTGTTTTTACATCAGAAGACTGCAGGGAGCTAGTAAAAACCCTGGGGTCTTTGAGAGTGCCTGCAACAGGTTAGCTGGTTTAGACCTACAGCAAAAAGTAGTTAAAATTTCTCTCAAACTTCTAAATATAAATCAATAGAATGCAATTTCTTGCACTGCTAATAGAAAAAAGTACCGCATCTTGTAGCACTCCAAGGTCTCCTCAGAGTAATTTACTGGGGTGAGGAAGGGAGTGGATGTCTGATGTAGTTCCAGCAAAGCTGATGTGAACTCATCGTTAGCAAAGACCACATCAGATTCACACATCTGCTTAGGAAATGCGACACACAGTTTCTATGTATCAAGTCTACACGTAGCGCAGCTAACGTGTTATCATATAAAAGTGAAATACAGCATCCCAAATTGGTAAAAATCAATGCCTTTCATTTTTTACATTTTAAATACCCCACCAAAGATGTTGTGAAGGTTAAAAGGTGACTGGGATGAGGGGGAAAAAAAGGCTGCATATTTATTCTATTAATGAGAAAAGATGTAAAAGGAAGAATGAAAACGGTTTTGCAAAGTTATAATATCCCTGTTATTTGACATAAATTCATCTCCAATTCACAGGCATTAGGGAAATCACTTTGTCATCGACACAACTTACTCAGCAGCTGCAGAATTTCCAGCACTACCACTAGAAACTACTGATACTCACTAACACGGGAGATCAACGTAGCTCTCCCCAATCCCATATTTACAGCTTTGATACTTCTATATGCAGTTAAAAATTTTAAATTATAAAGCCTTGCAGCCAGACAAGAAACAGTATCATCACACATCCACTTTTGCTGTCCACTTTCCTTTCCATGCCGTATCCATCCTCTTTGCCTCCCATCATTTCCCAGCTCCTGCAGCATCCAACTGACCTTCCCCGTTGCCTCTGCACTTTGGACATGGCTGTTTCCAGCCTTCTGCAGCAGGTGAGTGCCAGGACGTAAAGAAGAGGTTCCCCTTGTTCCCAGCATGGTGACAGCAATCCCAGGCCACCAGGAGACTTGGGTGGCAAAAGCCACCTCCAGCTCTGTAATTCTCCAGAAGAGCCAGTGCAGTCATTCTGCAGGACAGCTGGTGCAAGGAGCTCCTTCAGCACAACTGGATTATTTAGATAATTGAGTTTCCAAAGTCTGCCAGTGTCAACTAAGTGTTCATAAATGGAGATTTTGCACATAATATGGCCAACCTGTGCATTTTCTCCAGAAAACAACAGTGGCACATCCTTGACAAAAGGATGATGACTTTACCACATTCCACGTCCTCTCTCAAAAGCAAGGGGCAAAATGGTATTTCTTAGCAGAGCAAAATGATACATCTTCCTGCAATCTTCTTAGAAATAGCTAAACTATTTTATAATTGACACTCCCTGTACTTCTAAGGAAAACAACCAGGCTGAGGTAAATGCCTAAGATGGGAAAGGTGGGTGAGGGAGCCTGGTTCACCATCTTCAATGCAAGAGCTGAGGATCATTAAATCAAACAAGCAGGTGCCAAGTTCAAAACAAACAAAAGCAGGTACTTCTTCACACAGGATATAGTTAAGTGTGCAATGCCTTGCTACAGGCCAAAAGTGACTGGACAATTCAATGGAAGAAAAAAAACAACATTGGGAAATACTGTTTATAAAACTAGCACCTCTGGTTGAGGAAGTATGTGAGCTGCAAACCCCTGCAGGCAAGTGCAAGCATTGCCCCCCTCACTCCATTCTCAGGTGCTTCCCTATCAGCCCCTGCCACTGGCTCCAGCTAGAGATGAGCTGCTGTGGTAGATGGACTTTGTTCTCACATGCTGGGCCTGTTCCCATGTTGAAGTTTCAACCTGGAGGGTTAACGTCTGGCCAACCAGTACCCAGCTGAGGCAGGGAGAACTGCCCTGCACTGGTAGGCAGAGCTGCTTGCTAACGGGACCAGTAGGCTTGGTGCCCATGGTACTAGATGAGTTCATAGCAGTTTCATTTCTTTCCTGGGAGTTCTTCATAAGCTTTAGTTTTCTGTAACAGGAAAAAAAAAATAAAAGATTGCTAGGTTGTCTTCACACAGGTACTAAGCTAATAGTGACTGTGTATTGGACCAGAGTGGTGAATGGTGAGTCACTACATAACTAAGGATTATGACAAATTGACTGGACTTCTCACAAGTTCAAGGGCAAACTTTCCACCTTTGTCACGAAAAGATTCTTGTACTGGTTAACTTTTTATTTCAATATAGTATTTGGCTTAAAGAAGCCAGTCTTCTCTAGGATAGTCCTGTGTGTCTGAGATTGCAACGTGAAATGCGCTTACTGTTGTGTTTCTGACCTCTTTATTACAAATATACTTTACTTACAATTCCACCTATTAAAAAAACCCATATGCACACACAGAGAGTAGTTTAACATCACAGAATATTAAATAATGTTCTAATATATTCTCCCTGCTTGGAAATATGTTTCACTCTTTTAAATAAGAGTAAATAAGAGCTCTGATGCTTAGCAGGAAACCAAAATTTCAGCAAAGCTTGCACTCTTGGAATACCAAAAACCAGTTTGGCCACGACAGTGGAAGGGGTGAAGGAAGTGAGTGAGAGGCCCTGCCACTAGGCAAACATAATGCCAGCCCCACCAGCACAGCATCTTTGCATAGCCAGTACAACCATTTTTAAGTGTTTGGGGTCTTCTGGGGGTAAAATACATAGAGTATTTATAGAATTAAAAACATTTCTATATAAGGAAACACCAACAAGGAGCTGGTTCTGGTGGAATTCCTAGACTAACAAAGCACCAGCTCCAAAGGGGTATGATGCTGATAGCCCCAGGCAGGGTGCTTGTGGGGGCAGGCTGCTCCTAGCACCCACTTCTGCCAGCATCAAAAAAAAGGGTGGGGAGAAAGAGGCAAGAAAGGTTACAGGAGAGAGAGAAAAGAGGAAAGAAAGAGGTACTTTTTAAAAGATTCCAATGGGAAAACTAGGGAGGAAATAAAAGGAAGGGGAAAAGAAAAAGAGAAAAACTACACTCAGGAAAAAGTTGTATGTCTTTTCAGTAGTTCTCACCTGGAATTACTGTCCTAAAGAAAGGGATCTCCTTACCTTTTTGTACTACATCTTCAATCTTTTTCAGTGTCTGGCTTCTATTGCTCTCAACAAGAGGTGGTCTCATCAGCTCAGCCCCTAGCCACGCTGGTCCAGGTCTGCAGCAAGGCAGCGATGATTTGATGAAGACAACTGTGAGGAAACAGAGACAAATGAAGTGCTGGGAGTACTAGCTGTGAGCAGGAGACTGCTTTTTCCCAGCCTTGCCAGGCTTTCAGCAACAAAATGAAGCCACACAAACACATGTACGTGCACACATACAGGTGCATGCATACAGAGACGTGCATGCAAATGCACACCCATTTTCAGCTAGTCTCTCCAGAGCCTCCACCATCCCTCCTGAGAGGCCAGGGCCACCAGCTTGCTTTGTGCCGCTCTGCCACATGCCTCTCAACCCCATTCCCCTCCATGCTGGCTGCAGCAACAACGCCTGCCTGTTGGGCCTTGACAGCGCTTGGCTCCCGGGAAGAAGTATTCACACACAATGGCAGACTGAGAGAAAAGTTGAAAAGGAGTCAAAGCCATCACTGTTGAAATAAACATCTGCTCTACATTCAGTATCGTGGCAACAGGGCTCACAAAATGCACGGGCAGCTCTCCAAGGGCTCCTGGCACATCACAACTATCAGTACCTGCTGAAAACAGGCTGGTGGGGAGCACTCAGAAGAGAAAACTTTGGTCTAAGCTAGAAATAATTCCATAGTTCCCTTGGAGAAATACAGCTCGGAAATCACCCGCTCCTGCAGTGATGCTGGTGGATAAGAAGAGATGGCAGCAAGCACCACAGCTCCTTCCACACAGATGGGGCATGTGCTTATCATCTCAGTCCACAGATGGTTTCATCCCAGTTGCCTTAATGAAGCAAGAGGAAGAAAGAAGCAGAATGCAGCTGTGGAAAAGCACTGGAGCCCATGCAAGGGGAGATGTGTGTTTGATGGTTCTCCGTTAACATCCCATTTCCTGAGAAGCAGTCGAGGTAGACAGAGACCTATCATGTCTGCCTCTGCCTGCAGCTTCTGCAAGACAGAACTGGGATGTTAAATGCAAAGCTCTTCCCTCCCCATTTCTAGGTTTGCACTCCTATAACCCTGCAGAGGCAGCACTGTGACCCAACAGTGAGCCAAATCTAAACAGGGCAGTGAGCTCTAACCATTGGCACAATATTACTTGTCACAGCAGGTGGACCCAAGTGCTGCATTTATCATGTATACCCTCTGCTATTGATGATAATCCCTTGGTAGGGGGAGGAGAACAGCTTGGCTCATGGAGACCCACCTGAGCCTCTAGATGGAACTTAGTAACAATGACAATGAGTCTTTTTAATGAGTGAATTGGATGTGATTGAGCTGGGAATCCATGTGAAGGGACAGCCAGACAATACCACTGTTACTGAGCTCCTTCTCAGAACAGAAATGCATATGAAATGCAGCAATCTGATACCTTTCTGGGAGAGGGAACAGAGAGATTTTTGTCTTTGGTCCAGTTTACCCAAATTCCTCCCAGAGCACTAAGTGACAAACACAGCCTTCACTGAGAGCTTCAAAAGGAAACTGCTGTTTGCATAAAAGACTTGCTACATTGAGTTGGTTGTTAAAAGGGAACTTGAGCAAGAGGAGGGAATGGAACAAATCTCTTGGAAAAATGTCCACAACCCACTGGATTGTGGGAAATGAGGCTAAACATCTGTGTCCTACTTGGGCTGTCACTTGACAACAGCAGGCATCTGACTTCAGGTGCACTGCTAGACATCACAGATGGTTGCTCCTGTGTAGAGAATATCAGGTGCTCAAGACTTCAAAAAGGACAGTAAGAGGGAAAGAGAGGGCACTGAGAAGCTGACATGAGGACAGTTTAGAGTTTTGCTGCTTGTACAGCAAGATACAGTAAAAGGATAACAGAAAGAAAAAGGAAACAGAGCTACCAGAAAATCCTGCTAGGTTTTCGTCTCCATTTGAATGTGTAAGTAAGGTGATCTGGAAGTTTTCCTGCCTTCACAATTCTTGGTTCCAGAAAATGAAGCCTCAAGCAACACTGCAAACCAACAGAGCTGCCAGCACGCTGTGACTAGCTGTGGGGGCAAACGGGGAGATGACAGAGTTGACAATTCTCAATCCCCATCCAGCAATCAACCTGGTACAGGCAGAGCCTTGTAGGCAAAACAACTCTGCAAGGGCTAGTGTCTATCTGGATGAATGGGTGAGGCTGAGGTACCGGCATGGTGAGCTGCATGCACCTAAGTGCATTCAATGACAGAAGTTGCAGCAAGGAAGGGAAATTTCCAGTATAACCCTGTGTGTACTGAGTCAACTTTCTACCAACTAGGAGCAAGAACAGAGCAAATGACTCATAAATACACATCTCTCCCGGCTGCTTTGGAAGCTCTCCTCTATCTAATCTAACTTCTACGTACACTTATTCCTTGTGCTGATGAGGAAGTCAGACAGATACGTAGATCAAGGCCAGCAAGGCTACTGGTGAGACTGTAAATGCCATGATGGTGACAGTGTGACCTGTGTGCTAGAAGGCTGCATCTACAAAACAACAGTTGGTGTATGCTACTGCTTGACCAACTTTGTACCCAGGAAAGTGGGCGTATTTTTAAGCAAAACAAATAATAGTGAGACTTAAGTATGTACCACCGTCTACCAGCAGAGGCTGAGCAGCACAGTCAGCCCAGGAAACTGTCACTGCAAAGGTTAAAGTACAAGGAGGATATGAGTGAGAAAGGGAAGAGGAAGCATTGCAGACCCTATTACCATTCACTGCTAACGAGCTGCAGAATACACGGACCATTGGTTCCCTCTTTCTGGACATGTGAATGAGCAACACAGCAAAACAACCTACCAGAGAGTGAGAAAGGGACTCCTGGAGATGTGTCAAGTGCACTCCAGAGCCTGATGTTCCTGCTATGTTTGGAGAGGCTGCCACAGGGTGAAATGTTTACTAGACTGACTCAGATACTAATGGGAGTCAGGGGAAAAGTGGGAGAAGAGATAAACAAAGAAGTCAGCGCCACAGAGGAGAGCTGAACTTTCATAAGAGGGAAGTGAGGAAAGCTTGTTTATGAGCTGCTTTGCCAGGAAGTCCTGCGACTAACCTTATTTCATACACTGATTTTACGGACCAAAGTTGTATTTATGGCACGCAGGACAAAACGCACAACAAAGCTGTGAAAAGATGGGCTCATTCTTCCTTTGTAACATTATAGTAAACTCCCTGAAAACTCTCCCACCATTAGAGCAGCCCACCGGAGCAAGGTTTTGCCTTTGCAGCTCAGACTGTTGGGCGAAGGCCTGGGAGCAGATTTTGTAACCCCAGGGAGGAAACGAACCCAGCAGAGCTGTGTGTTCTTGCAAGAAGAACTGTTCATTTTTACAATTTAAAGAAAGAAAATTTGACACGCTGTAATTCTGCCCAGTGCTGATGGCCTCAAGCTCCACCAGGGGAGATTTAGGCTGGACATTAGGAAAAAATTCTTCACAGAAAGGGTCATTGGGCACTGGAACAGGCTGCCCAGGGAGGTGGTTGAGTTCCCTTCCCTGGAGGTGTTTAAGGGACGGGTGGACGAGGTGCTAAGGCACATGGTTTAGTGTTTGATAGGAACGGTTGGACTCAATGATCCGGTGGGTCTCTTCCAACCTGGTTATTCTATGATTCTATGATTATTGCTCCTATGCAGCACCACAGGGCATCTGTTCTGTTTCCATTCCCCCTCTCCCGCACCTATCTTCTCCTCTTTGAACTCAAAGGAAAGCAAGACTATACCATCCTACTATTTCAACAGCAATTTATGGATCACATTGAAAATGTACAGGATTGCATTGGAGCTTACTCTAGCAGAATTTCTGGCTTTCTACCCATACCACAACGTGGGCTGAAGACCACAGATGATCTAGGAGTCTGTGCAAGCCAAACAGGACAGACACGAAGCACAGCGTCACCTTGAAAAGCCTGTGCTCATGGCAGGACAAGTCAAGGAAGATGCTGACAGACTGAAAAAAGGAGAAGAGGGAAGGCTCAAGGGCAACAGTGCCAATGCAGAAAGATTATAGCAAAATAATGCTTGACTTGGCTAAACATCAACTCGCAGAGAAAGGGAGCAAGCCAGCCTCCTGGAAGGGTTTGCATAAACCAAAAGGATGAACAGGTTGGCCTAGGCCACATAGGCACGCATAGCAAAAACAAACAAATAAATGAAGTGATTTTCAGAAGCAGGCTAAATAACAGAAAAAAATGTAAACGGTGGAAGAAGGTAACAGTCTGGGCATCAGGGCCCAGTGAGCAGAATGGGGTGTATGTGGCATCTCAGCTCCATCACTGCTGTCTGCCCACAGTGCCTGCACCTGTGCCACTGATGTGGAGATGAGGGACTGGTGTGGGTGCTGCTGGGTAGCTTGAGCAGCTGCCTTCAACTGTCCTCCCTACCCTACATCCTAATGCCAAGGAGAGGAAACCCTGCAGAGTGCTTTCCCTCCCTTGCTAGCTCCCAGGGGAAGATGGGTCACTGATCTGTAAGTGTAAGATCAGAAAGGACAAGTAACTTACCCAGGCTGACCCAACATAGTAACAGTCCATGGAGGTTTCTGCTTCATCTGCTTCCCAAAACCTTTTTGCAGCCATGAGCTCCTCGGAAGCAGCATCAAGCCCCGAGAAACAGGCCTAGCCATCAGATGTTTGGTCTGATGCCCCAGGGATTAGGAGCGTCCCACCTGTCCAGTTTATTATCCTTGATGTCTTCTCTGGCACATCTTCCCAATCCTGCAGCCTGGTGGTTTGCAGCTGCTCCGATAGATGCATTCCTGGCTGGCTTGTCCCAACCTCATGAGCAGGTTTTGAACTGCCTGCTGTTGGCAAGGTCATACTACCTCAGGGATGGACAACCACTGTGACTATGTTTTGATCTGTAGTGCTTTCTTTCACTTCTCCCTGATGTGGTAGGTAAAGGGGGTGGAAACCGCCTTGTTCTCTGGTGTAGGGCTGTAGAGGGAGCAGGGACATGCCCAGCAGCACCTCTGGCAGAGATGCACAGCATGATACAGACCCTCAGGAGCCATGGGTTTGCCCTCACCAGAATGCTGGGATTCCTCACACCAAGTCCCAGTGGCCCCCGTGCCTGTATCCTTCCTAGTCCTCCTGCTCCTGGCACGGGTGGTGTCACCAGGAACTCATCATGTTCAGGCTAGACAGACACAGCACTGCTGCAGCCTTGCTGTATGGCTGCATTCAGCTCATTATTTATAGCTCAGGTAGGTGGAAGTCTCTCCTGGTGCTTCCCTATCTGATGTGACATGTTTTGGTGGGCAGGTAAGGGCCTGCTAGCATATCCTGCTTCCCATCCAATACCTCCCTGTCCCCACCAGGGCTCTGCAGCCCAGACTATCCAGTGCTGCCGTGCTGTGACAGGGACCACACTGAACCTCACCTGTGGCTGTAGTACTTCCCCTGGATTTCCCCAACACTCTGCATGGGGGTTTCTGTAGGTGGTTTCAGTAGATGTTTTGCTGTACTCCAGTGGTGCCTGTATAGGTGGATCCCATTTAACCCACTTTGATCACTATACTTCTGCTATCAGCTCCAGCACCTCCCCTTCTTCCATTCGGAATGTGCCCATGCTGGTGCTCTTGTAGCATTCGGAGCTATTTGTGCCAGGTGGACATCACTGCTGGTGCTCTGTCAAAATGAAACACCAAAGCTTACGCGCAGGTATGCAAATATTTGTATGCATGGCCCGCAGCCCCTGCTTTCCATCACTGCAATAAACACCCTGATGCATCCCACAGCTTCCTCAGCCTTTCAGTTTTGTCCTGGTTATTTCCTCAGCCTGTGCCAGGGAGGGACCTGAAGAGCAGGCCACAGCACAGAAAGGCCCTGGGGGGTTCCTTGGGGTCCAACATGGGTGACTCTTTGCCCTGGACTGGTTTTTGACACCTGCCTCCATGGGTGCAGACCTGGGTGTACCTCTCCTTGCGGTTTGCCACAGGTGATGCTCAGCATCTCCCACCTCGCTCCAAGTTTCTATCGTGCCTCCAGCAAGTCTGGCCCAGCACTCTACAGGATGGAAGAGGACAAGGGAAGGGTCAGAGTCATACCTTATTGGGTCAGGTCATGTGGAGATCGGAGCCTCCCTTTCCAGACCAGCTCCCAACCAGGGGTCCATTCTCAGGGGTATCTGCCATTCTCATTGCAAGAGACACTCTGAAGAACAGTGCCATGCAAAGGTCCTGTCCTGGAAAGCCATTCCACACAAGTGTCTCCAGTTTCCTCTGCTTTGGGAGAACAAGAGAAACGTGGGAAGCAGAGCAGCAACTGATGTCCTTGCCCAGCGTTAACCTTGGTTATCTGGAAGAGGCAACAAAACTACAACCAGCAAAACTGAAAGCCCATCTCCTGAAGAGGCAGTGAGCACCTGGTGGAGCAAGGCCTCTCCCCTAGTTATTTGGTAGATATTTATCACATAACACTGACACCAGCACTGCCTTTGAAGTCAATTTGTTTAGGAAACAAAAATGAGAGAAATAAACCGAAGTCACCCGAGGTGTCTGTGCAGGAAGAGGAAGCTCAGGAGTCAATTAGCTTCCCTCTGATGCCTGCAGTGGGTGGCAGTTTGGGGGTGGAGGAGAGATAAGGCAGCAGATTAGCTGACTTTCATTCATTTGCAAGTCAGGCCGGTTCAGCAGGATTTCTTGGCTGCTGACATCAGAGCACTCCCCAACAGACGAGGCAAAGCCGACATACAACGTTTTCAGGAAACACCAAAGAGATGGTCATTAGTGGGTTATTAATAAAACTTCACCCTTCTCTCTTATCTCAGGCTTTCAAATAGGGCCTGAGCATTCTGCTCTACCTCTGAGGGAATACCCAAGCCTATACATTTACCAACTCAGGCTGTCCTGGTGGAGCAGCCCCAGGTCCTTTCTTATTCATTTGTCCCGTTGCACCAATTTCTCTTAATGTGGCAGCAGCAAACCTCACATTTGTTCCCGGTTGATGGATGCTTCCCTGGTTCCTAGTGCTGGATGCCTGCAGTCCAAGGGGAGCCCACAGTTCAGAGGTAACGTGCTGATGGGGGAGAAGTGTGTGCTGGCAGAAGAGGCTTTATGGGTGTCATGTGCTGCACAACCACAGTGCTCAGTGCTCATCTTCTGGTACTGGCAGCCCTACAGCAGGATGTAGCACATGGTCACACCTCTGAGAATAGCTGCCAGAGGTCACAGGCTGCTTGGTCCTGCTTATTAGAAAACAAAAATTCAGTTAAAACAAGAAAAACAGATTTTGTTGAAGTATCAGAGACTTACTATTGTCTGGGAGCAAGGATCAAAGGTGGCTGCAAGAGCCCTCTCTGTAAGAGGGAACATGAGACCTGCTCCTGGCAGTGGTTAACTCCTGGGTAATGCAGACATAGGAAACTCTCACCCACTGTGTTTGCTTAAAAAGTATTAAATCTCAGGAGATGGATCAGTAGGCAGCTCCTGGCAGGTGCACCTTGACCAAAGACCCTTCTGGTCTCTTAGGGTGATGCTGAAGTGCCTAGATGAGTGTTGTGGGCGACTGGATAAGTGGGAATCACAAGAGGACTCCTGCACAAGAACAGGAGGTTGACAGGAGACTGTAGACCAAGGACATTCCCAGACAGAAGGTCCCTGAGAAGTTCATAAAATCACAGAATGGTTTGGGTAGGAAGGGACATTAAAGATTATCTAGTTCTAATCCCACTGCCATAAGCAGGGACATTTTCCACTGGATCAGGTCACTCAAAGCCTCATCCAGCCTAGTCTTGAACATCTCCAGGGACAGGGCATCCACTACCTCTCTGAGCAACCTGTTCTGTGCCTCACCACCCTAACAGCTTGTTCTTAGAGCTGTTAAACCCTCACAGCCAGACATCCTCCAGTTCATTCAAAATCCCTCTACTCAAGACTTCAAAAAATCAGTCTGCCAAGGCAAGCTCCCAGCATTGACCCCCATTCTGGCCATGCCCTGGAGTACACACATACACCTTGGAGCACACCTGCATCCCCCAAGCACTCTTGCCCACCCAAAGCACACCTGCACATCCAGCCTGGTGGTGCCAATAGCCACAGGGCTGCTGGTGCCTGGGAATGCCTGGGGTTAGGGGCTAGGGGCGCACTGGGGGTGCCAGGGAATGTGCAGGGCTGGGCTGCCTGGGCATGCATAGAATTGTTCGGTTGGAAAAGACCTTGGAGATTAAGTCCAACTGTTCCTATCCACTACTAAACCATGTCCCTGAGCACCTAGTATACCGGTCTTTTAAATACCTCCAGGGATGCTAAGTCTACCAGCTCCCTGGGCTGACTGTTCCACTACTTGAAAACCCTTTTGGTGAAGAAGTTTTTCCTGATACCTAACCTGGTGCAACTTGGGGCTGTTTTGTCTCATCCCATCACTTGTTACTTGGGAGAAGAGACCAGCACCCACCTCCCTACAACCTCCTTTCAGGTAGTTACAGAGACAGATAAGATCTCCCCCCAGCCTCATTTCTCCGGGCTAAACAACCCCAGCTCCCTCAGCCGCCTCTCCTAAGGCTTGGTCTCCAGGTCCTTCCCCAGCTTCGTTGCCTTCTCCCAGGGGGTGCCCGATGCGGAGGGGACAGGAGGATGCTCGGGTGTCCCGGGCAGGACGGGTCTGCGGGGCAGCCCTGCCCCCCAGTGTCTGCTGCAGGCAGCTCGCTGGGCTGCAGCCAAATGCCCTGTTAAAGATCTGTGTAACAAAAAGAACCCCAAAACCAAAAATCCCCACACCAAAAAACCCCAAAACCAAAACCCCAAGAAACAAATCAACCTTCCCCCAACAGCAGCAAAACCCAAACCAGCCACAGAAGCATCCCAAATGCATGCATGACAAAAACTCCCCATGGGTGATGCTGGTGGTGGCATCTCCAGGCTTGTCTAACGATTCTCTTGCCACTGGTCACCTTGCAACCACACACACCAGTTCACATCCAAACATTATGTTGCCACTTCTTGCATAAACATGACTTTTTGGAGATGCAGGTGGGACACTGAGTGCTTCCCCTCCTCACCAGAATAATTTTTGGACCTTTGGGCCATTTCCAGCTGACTTTGTTTAAGGGCTGAAAGGGCTCCTCCATGGATCTACATTCAGCTTGTGAAGATGGGAGAGGGATAAGCCCTATGAATGTATCCCAGGCAAAGGACTACAGTACATCTCCTGGCTGCCAAGAGGCTGTGAGGGACTGCACAGCATAAACCTGCACGAATCAAGGCTTCATTGGTTTCAGTGCTTACAGCCTTTTTCTCTGGCGTGGAAAGTATGACACCATTCTCCCTGTCCACTCTCTGAGCTATGAAAATAAAATGTAACAGGAGCCTGAGCTCTCCCCAGGACCCAGTTATCCTCCAGCATTAATAACTACAGACACATCCAAGTTGCAGCTGGCAACAGCCTTGCCTCCAAGCACCTGTAAACGAGGTGCAAGAAACACCAGGGCCTGCCATAAATCTTGAAGTGCTTGACATTTTCCAACAGCTCCATGTCCTGGAGATAGATAGCTGCGCGTTCCCCTAGAAAGCACAGCTTTAAACTTTGTTATTGTTAAGGGAGAGCCAGGAACTACATGATTGCACCTAAAAGGCAAAGAAGGCAGGAAAAAAAATACCAATATGATGTGACCACTTGTATCTGTGTTGTATCAATCCCAATAGGTCAGTTTGGATTCTGTGCTTCTTGGAGATACAACATGCAAAGCTTTCAATTTTATCTGGATTTAGCTTTAAAAAGAGTTGGTATTATTTTTTTTTTTTCCCCCTGATAAAGTAGAAGCTTTTAGTCCTGCTACTCAAGATTCAAAACAGGACCACAAAATAAAATGCATTGTTTTAGCTTACATGTGACAGTGAGTTTCCTTAATTGCCTCTCTCACTCATTCGGAGGCATCTCATAACAGTTAAGCAATACATTAAAAACATTAAGTGTGTAGCAATTCCTGTAGAGGCCGCACACAACTCACAATAGCAGCAGGGGGCTCGGTAAGAGGATCTGCTGAAAAGTCCATCCTTGTATCATAAGCTATGCATGCTGAAGAAAGTAAGCTTGCGGAATAAGCATGTTATCTTCCCTAGCAAGAAATAGAAGTGGAAATACAACTGACAAGTGAGGAGATAAACGTAGCAGAAGGACAATATAAGCAGAAGCATATTTATAAAATCATTCAGAAAACGCCTTCACTCTGTCATGTCTGTTATTCAAGTATGAAGAGAATCATGGTCATATTCCAGGTCATTCAAGAAAGACACTTTAATCCCATTACAAGAGGAAAATTTCTCCCTTGCACACTGATGTTAAAGAGCTGGGTCAGTATAGACAGGAGGAAAAGCTGAAAGCCTGGGAGCAGCCGTACCTTGGGGAGAGCACCCTGGGATTCCCAGGGAGGAATTGCAGGGCTGCAGCAAGTGGAGCTCAGCTGCTTCCAACTCCCTGCCCTGGCTGGCCCAGGCTGAGCAGAGCGAGATGGGAGCAAGATCCTCAGCTGCTTCTCAGTTGATGGGGCTGGGAACATTATAGCTACTTCTGCTCTGAACCAGCCAGCACTGCATCCCTTTCTGGACTGCCTGCCTGGGCCTGTAGGAGGGAAAAAAAGTTTGGGGAAGGTCTGCTCTCTGCTAACACTGAACCTCTTGGCTGCTTCCTTGTTGCTTAAAAAAAAAAAAAATTATAAAATTACATTTCCCAATCCCAGACAGGGTGTTACATTTCCTCAAGACGAAACAAAGCTGTACAACAGCTGAATCAACTTCAGGTTGTGTAAAGTACACCTCTGTCACCCAGGGAGAGGTATCCACTCTAATCCCAGTGCTACAAACATCCACAAATCTACACGGACCACCCTATCATTACAGTACACTTGCAGCTCTAGAAGTCTTTGTATAAATAAAATGAACACTACAAGACTCATGTGCATTAAAAGAGGCTGCCATACACCTACCCCACTTACAGATAAAATAAAAAGTTGCATGTGTAAATAAAACCATTTAAACACCAGTACCATGAAATTGCCTAAGAAGTTGAAAAACTATTACCGTGCATCTTAGTTGAGCACAACAGAGCCCTCCTGAACTCTCTGGCTGCTGTTTTTCAAGTCCACTTCCCATTTTTGTTCTACTTCAAGAGTACAGCAACAGAGCAAAACAAGCAAACAAAAAAATTGCGTTATGTGCACTTTTAAATATCTTTCTTAAACAATTTTAAATTTACTGTTGATGAGTGTGCAGAAATACATGGCATGTAAAGAAAACAAGCCTGAAAACTATTTAGGAGTGACACCAAACCACCTTTGAGAGCACTCTTAGCAGAGCAAAGCTACACTTCAGAACAGGTTGACGTGCAAGCTGGCAGGGCTCTGCATCCCAGGCACTTGTACCATATTTGGTAGAGTAATGAGGACAAAAGGCCAGAAGGAAAAGCCTGGCTTGGCAGGCAGAGACAACACAGCCTGTTTTGTATGTGCTGTAATTTGTGGTCACTATCTCGGTGAGCACTGATGCCTCTTATTTGCTCTGAGCGTGCCCTTCCTCTGTCCTTCAGCTCTCACTCCACCAGGCTCTTGAACCACAGCTTCCAGCATGACTGAGGGCATGAAAGCAACAGGCTAACATGAGTCATGATTAACAGGAGACAAAACAGACAAGAAAAGAGCCTTTGGATACCCTACATGCTAAAGGAAGATGAAGTGCAGGCTCACGACCCAATGGGAGAGATCAGAATGAGCTGCAGTGAAGCTTGGTGCAGTCATTATTTCCTTCTTCTGAATTTCTAAAGGATTATCTATGACCAGAGCAAATTAACTTTAACAAGCAAATAAACACACATCCAGACAGTCTGGAGAACACTCAGATAAAGTGGACATCTTCAGATCGGCATAGACTTACTAATTCTTCAGCACATAACGATCTAAACACTAATGCAACCTGAAACATGAGCTATTTTCCTTGAGGCCTGCAGCAAACTGAAGTCTTCGAAGGACAAACGTATTTTTTGTCTTCAGAAATGAAGCATCCAAGAAATTATTGGTCCATTTGTTCAACTTTTATCCCTAGGGCAATCCTGGAACAAAGTAAACAATTTTTATCCCTTCATTGCATTGTTTACTGGCCATCAAGAACAGTTTGTGCCAAACCAATCCGGTTTTCCTTTTTGATATGCTACTGAATGAGGCAACGTCCTTCTAATTAGCTTGAGGAAATACAACAGTTAATCACTGAGATGGATATGCAGCTAGCTGAAAAAACCTACCCACTCGAAAAGCACTTGACCACCCAGCAGGGCAGTAAACACTGCTATTTTGCAGGAATCTGTTGGGTTTATCAGCTTTAATGAGGGTTTTAAACAATTTGGTCACGTGAAATAAGGCACTCCATAGATTATATCAAAGGAAGAATGGTTAGAAAGATGTCCAGGGACACAATTAGAGTAAAAAGGAAAAATTACAGCCATTTCCCAAATAGCACTGCAACACAAGCAACAAAAACGCAATTCAATAAAACTGTGACAAGAATTTCTCTTAGGCAGGAAAGATCAGTTTTGCAGTAAGGAGTGACTGACAGGGCAGCAGGATTGCTGAAAAGCTCACAAATCGCAGGAAGCCACAAACTGAGGAGCAGCTCTACAACAGTCTGTTGCCACAGAAAGAGAAGCTATTTGTTCTGGATGAACTTGCAGAAAGAGGACCGAAAGACAAATAAGGCAATTGTTCTGCTCTGGTTTGGGACTGATGCAGTCCAGCTTAGATAGCAACACACTCAGCTCTAGAGAAGACCAACAAGAATGATGAATGGTTTAGAAAACACAACTTAAGAGATGAAGTTGAAAGATTAAGGCTTTTTTTTTTTTTTTCCTAAGCAGAAAAGAGCAGAGACAGAACTCAAGGCAGCATGATCGGAGCACAAACCAAATGCTAAACAACCATGGTCCCTGGCGAGGAGAGGAAGGAGGAGAAGGCAACTTAATTTGTAGAAAAATCAATTTAGGTCAGTTACTGGGGGATTTTCCTAATTAAAGGGGAAACAGCAGTGGGACAGAACATTTGGGAGACTATTTCACTACAGATTTTTTTTCACAAGGTGGACAGATCTCCACTAAGAGCTCTCTGTCCTAGCAGAACACAGGGCAGATAACACGTTAACAACTCATCCAGCCCTACCTAAACTTTACTAAATAGGTGATCAATACCATTTTACATACATCCTAGGAACAACAACCAGAAAACTACACACCTAATAAAGATGGCCCAGCACTTCCAAGGCTGCAGGAATTTTGCTCTAAGCCAAGCTCAAACACAGCTCTTGAAGTCCCACAGACAGAAAGGCAGATGCTCTTTCTTCTGGCTGGCATGTTACCACTTTTCTACCTTTTATTGCTCCCAGGAAATCCAGAGACAAAGTCTTGTAGGCAATAAAAGCTGTATGAAAATCAGCTGTGGAAAAATGTCAGCTGATGGGTCTGCCTCATTACCTGCCGATCTAGTCAGAGTTATCTACAGCTGAATATTCTCGTAGAACTGATGAGATGTGAAGTTAAATCTAACCAGCCATACCCTGAATAACTTTCTCCGTAACTGACTTTGACATTTGAAGAACAGAGCAGTTTCATGCCTTTCAAGAGTACCTAGCTGGCATTTCTGAAGTTTCTACACTGACATTTTGTGTGAAGGAAGGAAACTAGTGAGGCTAAGAAGCTTTGAAGCGCAGGAGGGAGAAAGGCTCCAACAGTCAAACCGGATAGACTCAAGCTAATTTTGGTGTTCCCACTGACATTGTCAAAAAATCAGTGGATTTTGTTTCGACTTGCTACATTAAAACACGTTAAGGAGACGTGGCAATGACATAGATAAATGCCTTTAAAACACCTCATTTATTGTACTTCAGACTTTACAGAATTAGAGTTTGTTCCTAGTGTGAAGCACATACTTATACTCTGTTAGTTTGGGTTTTGGGGGGGTTTCTTTCTTTTTTTTCTGTTGTTTTGAGGTTTTTTTGTTGTTTGTTTGTTTGGGATTTGTTTGTTTGTTTAGCACAGAAGATGTAGGGCCAGCTGTTCTCTTGAAGCAAAACATGAGCTTACCTTCTGGTTCAAGCTGCTTCTAACTTTGATCTAGCTTTTGTCCAGGCTCCAAAAAGTGACAATGCCTGAGCTTAAGAAAACCTCTTTCTCACTAAGCTTTCCATCTAATCATGCTCTTAGCCAAGTCCATTTTAGCAGTTTGAGCCAAATTAAATAGAGGAAATCTTCCATGTAATAAGCTAGGAGTATGATTACTGGAAGTACTGGTTAACTGGAAAACATCTCTTTGTAGATTCTTTGTTCAATAGTCATCAAAATAATTGCAGTGCTTTGGCAAAAGCAAAACAAGGAGCAGAGAGTATTACTAGAATACACTGGCTGTTTTACAGCACTGTGGTGATAGCAGCAGTAGTCTTTCCCACTGAGTTATTGCCTTCAGAAGACTTCTTGGCGATTATCAGAATACAGCTGCAGAAGGATTACTTTAGTGATAAATAACACAAGGTTTACAAGCAGAGAGAAAGGATTTCATTAACCTAAGCAATATAGTGGGAGAAAAGGAACCAAAAACCCCCCTCCATAGTCATCAGCAAGCTTTCAGGCTCTTACAGGCTTCAAACATGAGGCAGAGTTTCCGGACCTGAAAGAAAGTTTGTCTCTCTCCTGTGCCTCCCACTCAAACCCATATTGCTTTGCTGTGGTGACAGCGTGGATTTAGTAAAATCAAAGCGATCTGAAGTCTCCTACTTTCACCATGATTCAACATAGCTAGCAGAAAGTTCATCCAAATTTTAATCTAGTTTTGTGTTTGGATTTTAAGTATTATTTAGAAGCCACATTTCTACAGCTGGCAATGCAGCTCAGGGGCATTATTCTCATAAAACATTTTTTGCAAACACTGAGTAAAACTGAAGTATTTGAGAATTACCTTAATAAACCTTCGATAACCCTGGTAGATCTGGCCCTCCCAGACCCACCGTGCCCATTCCTGGAACTGAAGAGCTCACCTACTGCCCGACAATGGTACTGGGATCAGAAGAAAGGAGGGAAGATTTCTCCAGAGCCCTGACCATACCTGGGCTTCCACTCACCTACCTCTGCTCTTTCCTGGGTGAGGGGAAAACCCTCCAGAGCTGAAAGTCTCTTTTTTTTTTTTAAAATGAAAAGTAAATCAACGTTTCCCTTCTAGGGGAAATTCTGAATATTTGAAGTTCCAATTCAGAACTAAGTTTATTGAATATTTTCCAATGAACGGAAATACCCAATTGGTGAATAGTCCTACCTAGTGAGCACCGAAACACCTTGTTTTACAGTTCAAAGTGTTCATCTAATGACTCATTTAAAGCTATCCAACTATGTCATGATATACCTTATTTTTTCTGTGAATTTTAAATTACTTCAATTAAACTGTTTAATTCTTCTAGCATACCAAATGTAGAAAATTTAATTTATTAAACATAACTTATAAAAAAAGGAAAAGGTCACATATGGGGAGTGATTAAAATCACTATTGCTACAAAAACTGTAGATTGGAAAAGAAAAATCCAAATGGACTTGCTTCTTAACTTATTTATTCCTTAATTTTGAATTATCTGCTCACTGACCTGAAGGGAACAAAGTGTGCTTTCGCTAACTCTTTCAAAGAAGCCGTGTGTTTATGTGGCACTTGAAGACATTTGGCTTTAAGCAACCAGGTAATGGCTTTCATCTGTTAAGCAATCTGGCATTTTTAATGACTTCAGTAGCTAACAAAGACATAAAATATTGGAGCTATATTTGGTAAGGCTATAGCAACCTCAGTCCAATTCGAGTCTGAGAATGTATAACCTCTCTACAGTGTTATAAAACAACATGCCAATGTAAGAAAGTAGTGTGGCATTGAGTACACAGAGGATGAGAGCACAAGTCTTGAGCACAATTCCATCTCCATCTCATTATCCCAGCCCAAAAGAGGACAGCTGTATCATCCACCACTGATTGCATGGTCCGAGTTCACTTTTGAAAGAAAAGAGGGCAAAACAACACTCTGTTTTACTTCTCTGGGTTCTACATGCCTCAAACGTGGCTTCTTGTTGAACCATTGCCATCTCTTCTGTCTCAATTTATCTTCTCAATCCAAGAACAAAATGCCATCCAATTATATTGGAAAATTTTCAACGTATTTATTAATTCTTTAAACAAACTTACAGATCAAGGAACAGCAATGAAGAACAAACAAACAATAGCAAAAAAAAATTCAAGCTAAAAACCTCTAACCATAAAACACTTTTAAGATTAAAATATATTCAGACATTTATTTACATTCCAAAACACAGGCTCAAGAAATCCACCCATTAGGAAGCATGTCAATTACTATTATTCAGGAAAAAAAGAATTACCCAAACCATTTCTATATGGTGATTTAAACCATCCTCTCCATTTAAGTCTTCATTTTGGCCTAACACCTTCCAGTTGTTTTTTTCCACTCCTTTGGCTGTATGATTTTTTTGGTTTTGTTTTGCAACCAAATACACTTTGATTTTATCATGAACACCAAAACAAAATTGAAAAGAGTTCAGGGTAAAGTACCGAGCATCATCTTCCTAGGTTGCTATATGGAAAGCCACAAAACTTTGTATTACACGGTTATGTTTACTTATCTTGAAATCACACATTTCTGTTTGTCTAGTGGTCTATGATGAACAACATTCTAGATGAGGTAGATTTAAGAAATATTTATATCACTATAATGACATAAATGTTGCAGGAGAGAGGGAATGAAGTTGGCACAGGAATTTATTACCCTTCTGCCCATGCTATTGCTTTACCTCTGGAATATCAGGTAGTACCGCTAGCTGACACTGTATAACCTGAGTTTTGTTTTATCTCACTGAATTCCCTGAGGTTTTATTCTCATTTGCCTCATTAACGATTTTTTATGGGAGGGAATACAGGGCAAAGCATGTAAATTTGTAATTAAAAAGCAAGCGCCCTTAGTTTTAGTTCCTGCCATACAAGATGTTCTAAAAATGTACCATTTCATTTCAAATTTTTGATTGAATGGAGTTTTGAGGACATTTATCAGGGAGGTGCTAAGGGATATGGTTTAGTGTTTGATAGGAATGGTTGGACTCGATGATCCGGTGGGTCTCTTCCAACCTGGTTATTCTATGATTCTATGATTCTAACCATTAACAGCTTGCATGGATCACTTTCTCCCCATGACGTTACTTTCTGTCTCCAGCACAATCAAGGCACTGCTGTTAACATTCTTGCAGCATAGGGTAGAAACTAATGCTCAAAATTCAAAGTGGAAAAATGTCACAGTTGTGCGAGAAAACATCTGTTGAGCTCTTCTGGACAAAGCAACTTCAAAACAAAACCATCAAAAAGTGAACAAATCAAGTCACAATTTAAAAAAAAAAAAAGTCACCAAACTGCTGCAGTGAATATAGTAAATTTTATTTTTTTTTTAAAAAAAAATCAAATCAGCACCTTGTTTTAAATTGCTTTATTCCTAGAGAGAAAGCTCAAAAAAAGCCTCATCGCTATAGAAAGAAAAAACTTTATCCCTTAGAAAGCAAGCCAAGGCTGCCATACTCTCTTTCCCTAAATCCATCAGCTCAGCAGTAAGGAGAGGTCTTGAAGTCTTTGAATTAATTCAGTTTCAGCGGTTTAGCACTTGCTAAACAGTTTGACCACAGCTCTTTAGACTCATGCATCTGTCCTGGTAATTTTGCTGACAGACTCAAGATGACTTAGTCTCCAAAAATCAGATGTTTTCAGGCCAATATGGCCTAAGTAGAATCACAGTCTGATAAGACTGAGTACAGTTATCTGCCACTGTATAACACAAGTAAAAAGTTCTATTTATCGTTTTAAACAAACTATAATTAATCCAAGAAGTCCACGAAGGCAAGGCATCTGAGGACAGGCACTCGAAAGGATAAAAAAGTAAGCCTTTTCTATGAATAGTCTGAATACCATCTGGAGAGCGGAGAGGCTTTTTATACACATTTTTCAAGAAAAACCCTCTTATACGGGGGTTTGACCTGGCCACAGCCAATGCACATCAACCAGAAGCTTACAAAGATGAGTCCATAAATGGTCTCTGGAAAGCACTCTGCTCTGGAGCACAGGGAACAGACATCCACAAACAATCCATGCTCTGGCATCCTACCTGGTAGCAGGTCCACGTTGTAGCGCTAAGGAGCAATCTACTATAAACAAGCCTCACTTACCTGCTGCAAACCAGAGCCAAAAACTTCACAGAAGTTACAGTGCTTGCTCCAAAGAAACGATTTATAATCTGACTTAAGGCACAAACACAAGTGCAAATGACAAGTCACTGGGCAGAGCTGGCTGGAGCCAGAATGAGAGATGCTGCTATGCAGTCAGATGAAATTTATGTACGTGCTCATCTTGAATGATCCAAGATGAATATTTCTAGCAGAGACAGAGGGAGGGCCACTTTTAATGATGTATCTTTTGAGCATCAAAAAAGTAGGGCTCAGAAAGGACCCAGTAAGGTGAAAGCTGGCAAACGTCTTGCACGCCTCTTCACATCTGCATCGTCACTTGAGGTATGGGAGCAAGAATGGAAATATTTCTTCATATTTCACCAGTAAAGCAGAATTCATCGGTTTTGTTTTTCAGCATTAGCGCACTCTGGAGTTTCTGTTATAACCAAGGAATGAATTTCTTCTTCCTTAACTAACCTGTCGTAAGCGTTCACAGAATCATCCTTTGCACAGCTCTGAAAGAGAACAACAAAATTTTTAACAGTGTTTCTTCACGGTGAGCATTGTTTCTTCAGCCCAGTAAGAGTCAGATTGACCCATTTCACAACATATAGCCTGTATCAATGTGAAAAAGCCAAAGTCACTGAGCAAAGCATGTTTATTAGGGTCATAGCTTAGGCCTGGCTGACAGAAGAGTTGTCTTCTCTGGAGACAAGGAAAAAATGAAGGTTGGTTCCCATTTTAAGAGTGCTTCCAATTACTTCTAACGGGTGAAGCTCAGGTAGGAAGATGGAGAAGTGAGGATGTACCTTATTTACTTCATAGTTAACTATGTAAATGTAGAAATGCTAAAAATGCAAATTTCTGTAAGTCAAATATGAACAGCTTTATTCAGAATCATAAATATGAACAGAGAAAGACCTGAATGGGAGAAATAGTTTAGTGGGGTTGCAAAAAAAACCCAAACCAACAACAACAAAGCCCTCCATAACCAATAAAACCCAAACAAAAATGCCTTCAAACTCAACCCAAAACACATTTAAGGTACTCGCAGTCTGTGAAATAACAGAATAATGCAATTCTATTAATGTATCTAGAAAAACATACGTAATTTGAGTGGAAAAAATCCCTCTCAGCTTCAGGCACTTGTTTCTGAACAACTTTTACCACTGTAAATACTTAGTCTGCTATAGACAGTTTGTTTTAAGAAAAAAGTTGGTTCTTAGAAAAAAGAAAATTGGAAGTCTACAGGCTCCAGTTCAACTGATTAGCTGGCTCAACAGCTTCTTACTAACCTGGGAATCCTCATTCTGCTCTCCAAACATGCGCTTAAGAATTTCCCTAGGGTCTGGAATTGGTGGAAGAATTAATATCTTCAGCCTTTGGAAAATTAAAATGAAAAGCATTAGATGAAATATTTATTAATTTAAAAAACACCACTTCAGCGCCATACTTCGGTGCTGTCAGGAAAGTTTGTGGAGTCAGGTTTGACATCACTGGGCAGCTTTGATTCTCTGCAGCTGTAGCCCAGTTCTCATTTTTATTCCCCAAACCAAACGGAAACAGCAATATTCACACAGACAGATTCTAAATAACCTTCACTGCTGACAAAGACAGCAGCAAAAGTAGACATCTTTAAAAATCTGGGAAAATATATAAAAGTTTAATTCTGAATTTGGACTTCATTGCTTAAATAGGAGGAAGAGCTGTGCAATGATAATCCAGCTGTAGGCATACATAAGCAATATTACACAAGAGCAACCAGAGCACGTATATCTATAAACCTATTTCTAATGGCTGAGGCACAATGATATTGCCATCTATTTTTTGTTACAGATAAAATAGATACTATTGAACATGCCACGTCACGGACACTTCCCTTAAGAGAGGTGAATTTTAATACAAGCCAAAGATCAATCGGAAGTAATGGATTGTAAATAAAGGGAGATAGTTATTTACCTTTTTAGATAAACTAGTAGAATTATCGTAGATAGTGCTACTGTTAGTGGAATGATGATTATTAAAACAAAATAGAATGTAGAGTCCACCTTCTCACCTGGAAAGCAAAAATTGTAGATATTTAGGGATGTTTTGGGAGGCTTTTTAGGAATAAAGACAACAAATCAATTAATTATCTAATTAATTCATAAACAACGTTTTTCAAATACACTAGCACTTTTACAGGCATGGACTCATTTTTCAAAGCATCATATTATAATGTACATACATTCAATAAGAAAATGGAACCAAGGGAGACTCGGGGCTGAAATACTGACAGCAGTGGAAAGGGATCTTTGCACAGCTATGTGGATGGTAACCCCATCAACACAGACAGCAGTGCAGGCAGTAACTGATGGCACTGCTGAAGGACTAGAACTCTCTTGCCCTCTTTTCACCTAAAATTAAAAAGATACATAGGAAGAGGACCTTCGACTCTCATTTACTTAGCAGAAAAAAGGTATCAGATGCTTTACAGATAAATAAGGTGCAACAAATTGCAGGAACAATTGTCCTCACCAATACTCTTTTCTTCACTCCAGTCACTATAGAGCTTGCTGCTGTAACACTCAGGCTTTGGTTTTGCTCTCACTTTGAAGATGTACTTGCTATTAGGATCAACACTAGGAATTGACGTGTAATTACTTTCAACCTAAGGTTAAAAGAAATGGTTATTTGCTTTGTTCAATTACCAATGTATTCTCAGTCACTTACAAGCCCACTTTCATTATGCAGTTAATGTATTCTGAAGGTTTTGACAGAGGAGCATTTTGTGAATGCCAAACTTTTTATAAAGGGACATAATAGCATTTAACCAGCACAGCCTCTCTAGGTAGAAATTCCAAAACTAAGATTTAATCTTATTCACTTCTACATTTATCATATAGCATTTGGCATCAATGATTAAACTAAGATCAGTATCTGCAACAGTACCCTTTTTTTTTTTTTCCAGAGACACATCTGTAATTTACACTGCCTTCCCCTGTCAGGACTGATCTAGCTCCAACCGTACCAGAGTCTTCTGGGATGCCTCTACGAAGAGGCATACGTATACTAGTTGGGATTGAACTTCACTTATTTTTCTTCCAAAACGCCAGTCTCCTCAGGAATGTTGATATTATTCCAAGTTTAGGAAAAACAACCAAATATGCCCCTCAGGAGAAGACTGTTACCGTACTTCTAAATTTATCACACTGTTTACTATTCTTATCAAACAATACAATCAGTTTGGCTATGCAGATACAGGCATGATACTGAAATCGATGTTTTTTATGCATGCATTAAAATCAGCATATCTAAGAGTGCACATCTCCCTGCTAAGTCTTTATATTCCTTTGCTTTTCTGTATAACATCATGTTCTTGTGCGCATCAACAATTAATTTAGCTTTATGGTAATCAAGTCAGATCATTCAAGAACAAGACAGTCACCTGACCACCTGCAGACCAAGGGCAGGAAAACCCAACACCAACAGACCAAAGTGAAGGAGAAGCAAACAGCTATTTCTTTAAAAAGCACTACTTAGTTTAGTGTATACTTCTTTATCGGACTGTTCTTACACGTTGCAGCTTTGCCATAACAAATGATGGCAAGGATTCAAGACTCACATGAATTTATGAATTGTGTTGTATAGCTATTACTGCCAGAAACCTACTGTATAGGAGAAAATTCTTATGTCCACACACTTTCCAGCTAGTGCACCAGACCCATTCACATGCAGCATACACCATTTCTCATTTCTAAATGGCAAATATTTAATGTACTGTGAACAGCAGTACAAATTTTAAAAGATAAACAGGAAAAAAATATCAGTTAGCTGTAAGTAATGAAAAATTACTTTAATTTTCTGAGCGGTGTCCTTATCGCCGTTGTGATATACAACTTCATAAAATAAACAATTTTCTGGAAAGGTGTCTGATTCACTCCATTCTACATATATTTCATCATTCGACTTTGACAGTGTAACTTGTCTTGGCGTAGCAGGTTTTACTGAAATGCGAAATGGACTAATTAAGAAGTATATTTCACTGCTTAAAAAAAATTTTCAAGTCCTGTATTACACAATATTACACTTATACCAATTTAGGAAGAGGAAAAAGTTAACACCAAAAAGTCAAGAAAGAATAAAAATAACTGAAGAGTAAGAGTAAAAATTAATGGAAAAAGACCCCCAAACACTCAGGCCCCCTCAAACAAATCCTGTCTACATAATTCCCAAATTAAAGATCAATAGAAGAAGGGAGAATCTAATCATGTTGTCTCATCCACAGCTTACAAGGTGCAAGCTTCTCAAACACAACAGTATAATGGCAAACTTTTTTTTTTAAACTAATTTTTAAAACACGGTGTTAAACTTACCAAGGGTGGTAGGATTTTTGCTTGCACACAGAGGCCTGATTTCTTCAGAATCATCTTTAATCAAAATGCGTATCGCTGGGTAAGTACTGGTGACTTTCGGGAAGCTAAAATTGAAAGCGCATCCAAAGATTTCTTGGTGCATAGAATAGTTGTTGCACTTCTTATGGTTTTTCAAACCATTAAACCTATAAGAATAAAAATAGTTTTTAAATTTCAAAAGAATAGGACAGGAACAAGTGAGCTCATTTTAAACTTGTTCAAATTCTAAAAACTGATTGTGCATTAAAGCTGTGCTATAGCACATGTAAAAGCAAAGCTAAGTAAAGTAAAAAGCTTCTCATTTATCTCAGGCTTTAGAAAGAAGAATATTATAATTTTAAAGAGTGTCAAGTAGCAGAAAGAGCAGTAAGTTTGTTTCATATCCAAGTACCAAATACAACGTCTGCTTTCAGCTTTGGTTCACATTTTTCACATGGGAAAACCATTTCAAGGAAAAAAAATATTTAGAAAGCAAACTAATTTGGATCACTTTCTGTCAACACAATTTCACTTTTATGATAGAATGAGCTAGTCAGTCTCCTTCAGCAGCATCTCAGGTAATCACAGCTCTTCGCTGAGTTTCCCTTGTTGCCTGCATTTGCTTTTCTAAGCGCAATAACAGAGAAGCTATGACAACCTTCTTCCTTGCTTCTCTTTCTTCCTCAAGTCCCAATAAAAAAATATGCCAGTAGCTTTCTCTTCTAAGAAAACAGATTTATTTATTTATTTTAAAGCGATACAGAGTAAATCTGAGATTCATTTTGGAGAACAACAGGACTGCTGTTCCCCTACTTCACATCTCAACACGTAGGGGCTGGGAAAGTCGAAACTGTCGGCCCTGTTATCAGGACAGACCCCTTTTTATCCACCATTGTCATCTCCCCACCCTGGAGCCCATGAAGTCGGGAGGCAGCCAGCACTGTAGGGATGCCTCAACCTACTCTCATAAGCCTCTGCTTCAGCAGGTATCACTGTACACTGACTAGATGCATTTGTTCTAAGCTAACGTTATATTGATGTTCACTTTGGATGAAAACATAAGGTTTTAGAGAAAAATATCTACGAAGAATATAAAAAGGAACTAAGCAATATCTTTTCAGGTAATTGTTTACTCATCTCTGAGAACCAAAACAAAACCAAAAGTCACACCTCACCTGCAATATGGTAAACATAACTTTCAGTTCAAAAAAACCCAAACATTTTCTTAGTTTTCAGCTTTAAAATCAGAAAAGTATTTTTCTTTCTGGGCAACATGAATTACAACATCTTGCTGTCACTGTAGCTACATATTTCATTAAAACTGAGAAGTTAAAATATATAACTCTAATCTAAAGCTTTATTCCAGTAAGTGTGTATCCATGTATCCTGAAATTCAGATCTTCAGTGTCCCATTGGCATAGATCTTGTACTAAAGAAAAAAATTTCTTTGAGTTGCATTTTAGAGGGAGAACAGTCCTCCCTGCATTTAACTAAAGCAGCGAGTTTTCTGTTGTTTGCTGTCTAAATGCATTAAATTGAACAGCCAGGCTGTGAGGCCGCCACTGGAGAGGGAGAGGAAAAAGGTTAGTTAATTCAGACAGAAGGCTGATTTAAAACTACAGTAAGGGGCTTTCAGAGAGAGAACTTAAATATTTCTACAGAAGCTAATGCAATCTGGCATTTCGCAAGCCCCATCAACACACAGAAATACGCAGAGATTAGCGCGTGCAGATACTGCTGCCAAGTTTTTGCTCACACCACAGTTCTGCTCCTTTGGAACAAGAGTCTATTTATGGCAGTCAGCTGGCAAGCATGGATGATAATGATAAAAAGATGTTCTCCGTAGTTTTCAAGGTGAATCAATTATTTATGACATTGACGATACAAACAAAACTACTGCTAAATGTTCTCAATGCTTTCAAATTTTCCAATTATTTAACAGCTGGCACATATATTAGTGAGGGATTCTGACTTAAATGGCCCATGTTTATTCGGCTGCCAGGAGAGCAATTAATATTTGGCCTAGTGCAGTTCTCAATTCTTCCCTCTTCAAATCCACAGTTGGAAAAAATTAAAAGCAACAGCAGTTATTTTAAAATAACTACAGAAGCAGCCAACGGTTCATGTAAAAGTTATCAGTTCCTAAAAAGACTCAACAACAGCAATCTCTTGACCCTTCAGCGGCAAAGTTTTCTGTTGGACAGGACCCAACATTAACTTGTACGCAATGCCCTGGGATCTTTCAAAGCAATGGGAAGCAGATAAGGAAAATGAGCAATGTAAAACTAAAGATTAGTGCTAAACCACTTAGGAATTGGGAATGAAAAGTTCATACGAACCAGTAAAACAACGTATAATTGGTATCACTGCTTGCCTTCTCCCCAGGACGCCACGTACAAGCCATGTACTCCAAATTGTGCCAAATACAGCTCAAGTCAACAGCAGCAGTGCCTGGAATACCTGCAAGGCAAGTTGGAAAGGTGTCTTAAGATTTATTTTGCCTGTAAAGCCTTCTCTCCAGCATCCAGAAGTAAAACATCCCTTTTTGCATATCTTAAACTGTCTGGAAGCCAAAGCTTGGTTACACCTCCGCCTGCACTGCCTGTCTCAGCACAGCCAGTAATGAATTCCAGTTGTTTATTGCTTCCAACAGCCGAAATCACAGCAGGGCAAGTTTTAAGTGCAAGCTAATCATAACAGCAAATCTCAGTTTGCACCACATCTGAATTACTACTTAGAGTTATCTGATGCCAAGGACACAGTGTTGAGTCAGGAAAATATATTGTTCTAAAAAAATGGATACTTTAAAAAGGAATTAAAGGCAATCATAGGAATGGCACTTAGCTTTGTTGTAGTTATTGCAACCATCAACATTAAAAATAGGCAGCATTTAACTGCAGTACCTTCTCCAGATACAGTGTAGTTTCTCAGAATTCTGAATATGGAAATACCTGTAGATCTTAAATACGGACATAAGCAACAACGGAAGAAGTTGAATTTTTAGTTGACAGCCATATACCCCTAGACATTCAACTTCAACATACTGAAAACCCAAATTATGTAACACAAATACAAATGAGTACATCACAATTGTGAATAGAGACATCAATGCATCTCCCAGGCAGAGCAACTACTGAATAGGGACTTTCACATTCAATCTTGCATTTTCATATGGTACAAGTTCTTTATACTGTATTATCAAGTTAAGGCATAGTGGATATTTTTTCCTTCCAGCAAGCTGCAACATCTTCAAGAACTAAAAAAATGTTAATTTTATCAACAATCTTTTATTATAGCAGGTAACAGGCTTTTATTAACAGGCTTTTATTATTAATTTATTACCCCAAACAGCATCCAGCAGAATACCTTTCTCCTTAAAGTCTGCTTCCTCACAATTTTGCTACATACTTCTTAATGTCAAGAAACAAAAAATAGTTTTCCTTATTCATTTTGCACTGCACAGTACGCAGACATCAGACATCTCTTTTTAAAAAAAGAACAAACACTACTATAAATATTTAATTAAGTCACTTACTTATTCACAAGTTTTTAGATTTGCTAGATTCATCCCTCTAGCACTTACAAATCTAGGGTTATTTTAGGGACTTCTGTTTGTACAGAAAAATCATACAAAATAAACTGGCTTAGATGATAGTCATAAAGTCAGCACGCTTAGTACAACCTATGTTATCTCTTATCTCACAACCTCAGCACAGCAGAGACAAGAGGAATGACAGGAACACGTTGTTTTGGAAGAACATTTATATTCTACAAGATCGCCCATAAGTTTTTAAACGTCAGAAGAGTCGTTGTGTTTAAATGCAGTATAATCATTCTGTTCAAGTTCTAGTTTCAACGGAGCCCTAGAGTCTGTTACTTCCCTATTTGTCTATGTTATATTTCTACAACATTTTGTTAAAATAGCAGAGGCAACAAGCTACGTCTCCTCAGGCCAAGAGAGGCAGGTACGTCTCAGGTTTGGCCACTGCAGGTGTTACCTTTTGGCCGAAGAGAGGTCTCCACCCACTGGCTGGGCTCACTGGCATTATCGTACTTGCATTCACTTCTCACTCTGAAACGCATTTCCTCATTCAAGAATGTCTCTGTCACACGGAAGCGACTCTTACTCCACTCCTATGTTTAGATTGGGGGGAGAGAAAACCACAATATTTGGTATCCTTTATCAGACACATGAGAATTACTACTAATGTAGGAACGCATCGCAGCCCCTCAGAAAGAGAGCGAAGACTTCTTCTTCACCAGGCACACTCAAAACTCACCAGAGGAAAACTTCCCTTACTCCAGAGCCCTGTAGACATGAGCAACGGCCACAACAGTGATCAAGAAACAAGTCTAATGTGGGAGAACATGGTCCTGCAGTATCTTCATGGATAACATGCAAAATATTGTTTGTACTACAACTATATGAACAGGAGCTGACCTGCCTAGCCTTTGTATTTATCACACAACTGTGTGATGAACAGAGGAAAGAACATTTGAAAATGTAACCAAAAAGCAATGAGAAGCATTTGAATGGATTTAAGGAGCAAAGGAAAATTATCAAAACAAATCCACAAATGGCTATTAAATACAACGGCACCATATCAGGCCCAAGTAGTCCACCTTCCACTTCCAGAAGAGACTGTGTGTTTGTGTGAGAAAAAGGCTTGCCCTTTTCTCTCACGCTTCTTAAGCCTCTTTCATTGGGCTAGAGGATGTATTTTACTAACTCGAAACAGGATTTAAAAAAAAAAAAAGCTTCTTTATCACCAAAGAATGGTGTAACCACTTGTATAAAAAAAAAAGACAAATATTGGCACTAATGAGAGGGCAAGAAAATCAAACAGCAATGAACAGACTGGGTTCTGCAGGCTGGAATGCAAAAAGATGCAGCAAAATGATACGCAATCTCCATCGTCTCATGTGAAACCGCTGTCCCACAGCTCTATCACTGCTGCTGACCATAACATCTGTTAGACCCTTCCACAATCTCTTTCAGCTCATTAACCAAACAGATGCTCAACTTGTTAATTTGTTAATGAACCCATCAGAACAGGTAAACAGATTTCTGCCGAGTTTGCAGGTTCAACTGCTTCATAGTCCGATGAAGGTCATTAGAGAAAGGGGTGTCAAAAATGAAATATTGCCCTTTTAGCAGCGCTAAGCCACTAAATCAGCCCAGCTCTTTGTGAAACCAGAGCCTTACTTCAAGTCCATGACACCCTGGAGCTGTCAAAAAGAGTACAGCAGTCCCTGTGAAGAGGCCATTGCAAACATCAGACCATAAAACTGTGACAGGGCTCAACAAAACACCCTTTCGAAAGGCACTGTATCGATTTTAACCATATGCAAAATAGCAGCACCGCTGACCCCTTCGTCAGTGCATATTCAAGGCTTCAAATTCCGACGCTGTGGAATTTTGGACTGATAGCGTATTATCTTACTGACAATAAATTGTAAAAACATTTGTCCTACAGCCCCTTCAGTACCATGACTTCTCTCAGTCCTGACCACACAGCCATTAACTCACACCAAGGATCACATCTGGGCTGCAAACCATCTAACATCGAAACAAAACAAAGCCCCAGATAAAGTAGATTTACAATTTCTGCTCCAGGGAAGAAAAATGTTCCATGCTTTCTTCATAACACAACCCCAACAGATAATTTTAAGTTTATCTGGGGACAGGGACAGGGCAAACGCGAAAATACATTCATATTTGTCATTACCTCCAGAAGTCACTGTACTGTCAAATCACATCACCCACCACGGTTAATGTGTGAGTCTTTTAAACTAAGTTCAAAGTGAAGATCAGCCTTTGCAAATTCACATTCAAGTCTCAAGGATGTAGACTGACCTGTGTAATATTATTTTTTCCATAAAGCAGCAAAAGCAAGGACTAAAACAAGCCTTCACAAATTATTATTATGGTACTTCTGCGTTATCAGTAGCAGCTCAGTTATCAGAGAGCAACAGACGGATTTTTCTGATCTGAAGATCCCACAGGGTGGTATGACTAATTTTTGAGGGTTTAATCCCATGCCAAGAATTAAAGGCAACATTAAAACTGTGGTTTTGTATATGCATATATGTATTTATGCTTACATACACACAGTTTTATCACAATAAAACATTGACTGGTGCACAGCAGTGCTTAAAGAAGCGATGAACTTACTCTTTTGTCCTGAGGAACCTCATCAATCACAATGTCGCTGGAATATTCCAAGCCACAGCTATGACTGACATTCTCTGGAGGGCTCCACGTCCAATTCAGGGTGCAGATTTGGATAAACGAGTAGTCCAGATTGGATGGAGGTGGAAGAACCTTGGCTTCTAAAAGAAGACATTATCAGCCTAATGATCCTGTTGGTCCACGTTTTACCATTAGTAGATATTAAACTCTCCCACAAAAGAGAACATAAATGACTTCTCAACTTCATCAGCTTGTATTTGTATCAGCTACAGCCCACTACATTGTTTCTATTATTCCTGTTATCTCAGTTCATTAATAATTTAAATAATGCAAGCAATACACACACAAAAAAAAAGTCAGTGAAAAGCAATTTTTGAGAAATTTCAGCATGCAACAACGTAGTGGATGTGGTAATGAAACTTATGCTCGTGGGAGGAAGACAAGTCTCATTTTCCGTGTCTTTTGTGCTGTGAATTTACATCATGCATGTTGAATCTTTACTAGAAATAGCATTAACGCTTTTTGGAGCAAGTAATACTTTACCCAAAAATTATCCACCAATGCAGTTTTAGAGAGAAAACTTTAAAAAGTCAAACTTGCAAGCAACAGCTGTATATTGTAACCACAGTTCAGCCTAATCCAAGCAAAGCCAGGAATGTCAAAAAACAACAAAGAAACCACAATGTTTTTTCAATTACTCACCTACTAAAAGTTAAATTCTATGCTATCACACAGTGAGCAAAACCAGTGAAGGACAAATAGCAATTTACTGCTGGCATACTTCAGTAGGACATTTTTTCAGCTCTCCAAAAGCAAGACAGAAGCAGAGGAAGAGCCGTGACTCAGAGATAGTTGCTGGGATAAATCTATTTGTGCATTGACCCTTCCGTACTCTTGTGCACTGAGTCACAACCCACCCAATATCCAGTCACACAGCTTGAAAACAAAGAAGGGAAATATGTCAGAAAACAGAAAACTGCCAGGAAAACTTAAAGTATGTGTCAGATTCCCGTTCTAGAAAAAATTACCAACTGGTAATTCCCCAAGAAAATGAAAGTGAATTTTGTATTTTTTAAAGGGCTGCACTAACGTGTACTATTAGGAGATATTATGTAAGAGGTGAAATCAAACTGCTTCTCAAGGGTGTATACAGGCTTCATCACTGAGGTGCCAGCACCTATTTGTCTGTGGAAACAAAGTCCCCTGCTATGCAGGAGTTTCACAAACGCTTCAAATTGGTATTAACTACTGCTGAAGGTCTTGTTCATTCCACGAAACTCGCTCATCCCAGGACACTAGGATCTACCTGTTCCGATATTTGGGGGAGCACATAGGGAAAGGGCAGAGTAATTTTCCCAAGACCTGTTTTCCCATCCAGGTCATGACGCAGCTCTGTTTCCTTCTACTAGCACAAGGAAGAGGGCAGATGGAAAGGCAAAACAGCTTCTCTCAGCAAGAATTCTACTCAAAGCATCCGTGACACCATTATCTTACATTTCTCAAGATTCAGAGCTGCCAGAGCTTGAAGAAAATTCAAACTCTCAGAAAATTCTCAGACCTTTGCACAGTTAAAGGATACGCAATGGTAGAGAACAGAGATTATTACCATCTGTGTGTTTGTGCGTATGTGTAGATAATGTACGCCTAACAGAAAATGGGAATAAGTACTAGGATTTACTGTTATAGTCTGAATTTGGTTAGCTTTTTTTAAGATTTAAAGCATTGGAGATTTTTGTTCAATTTTTTGTTCAGCGTTACAGCTGACCTCGGAGGCAGAGACATTTTTGTTCTTATAAAAAATAGTATCCTCTGAGAAAACCTAAACCAGTCAGAACACCTTTGCCTGTTACCTGTTCAGCTAACAGAAACACAAAAACATATTACAGGTGTTAGGAACAGCATCAGGGCCTTAAGTTTGCAAATACTGAATCCTTTAGGTCATGTGAAAAACAAATATGTTTTATTCAACAAGACTACATGGCTCCAAGCATTCTGTCTCTTCATGATCACACTTTTCATTATCTAAAAAAGTCATAAAACATTTTTAAAAAGTGCCATCCCCGATAGCCATTCTGAGGTTCTTCACATTTTCTTTTAATAGGTTTGATTAGAATTAATTGTGGTTAAGCTTACAGATTCCCAACTGCACAAAGTAAGAACTGTGAATAGTAAAGATTTAGAAATAAATGAATAAATTGTATTAGCATAAAAAGTTTAAATGTAGAACATTTTAGATTATACAATTCTGAAATTCGTGCTTTAATGTTGCATTCAGCTGAAGATTTGCCCTTCTTCATAAGCTTGGCCATGCTCATATATCTGCTGTATAAAATATACAGAGACTAATACTTTTGTTATTAAAACCTCCTCACTAAAGCAATTTAGCAGGACGATCCAGAGACCAACTACTAAACACAGACATTATTCCACTCTTAAAAAACAAAACCCCAGTGATGCTGCAAAGAACAAGAAGTGCAGCAGCAACCAGCGATGAGCTTAGGCAATCCTGAACAGGAAACATCTTAATTCTAAAAGCCGTAACGTGTAAACACCAACTAATACTCGGCATGGAGTATTGCAAAAGTGTTGCAAAGCTCATAAAATACTATGTATTTGTATTTTGCTCTCCTGTATTTTCATCAGGTCGAGTTCATAGCTGGAAACAGAGTTTTAGTGGGTTGAAAAATTACGATTTTCTAATGTTTGACGCTGTATTTTTGCATGGTGTTAGCAAAGACAGAATTAATAGGGCTTCGAGCCCGCTTCTTCTAAAGCCCCCTCAGCCGCACACGCATCCCTCCTGCGAGGAAACGCTTCCAGAAGCGGGGAAACAAAAAGAAACGGCAAACGGGATGGGTAAAGCGGACAGAAAGGGAAGATGGATATTCCAACAGCTCCCGCATTCCGAAGGGGAGAGCAGAGCCCGCATCCCGGGATCGGGGAGCGGAGAGAAGAGCCCGCATCCTGGGATCAGAACTGGGGGGAGAGGGGAGCCCGCATCCCAGGGATGGGGGGGAGAGAAGAGCCCGCATCCCAGGGATGGGGGGGAGAGAAGAGCCCGCATCCCAGGGATGGGGGGGAGAGAAGAGCCCGCATCCCAGGGATGGGGGGGAGAGAAGAGCCCGCATCCCAGGGATGGGGGCGAGAGAAGAGCCCGCATCCCAGGGATGGGGGGGAGAGAATAGCCCGCATCCCAGGGATGGGGGGGAGAGAAGAGCCCGCATCCCAGGGATGGGGGGGAGAGAAGAGCCCGCATCCCAGGGATGGGGGGGAGAGAAGAGCCCGCATCCCAGGGATGGGGGGGAGAGAAGAGCCCGCATCCCAGGGATGGGGGGGAGAGAAGAGCCCGCATCCCAGGGATAAGGGGGAGAGAAGAGCCCGCATCCCAGGGATAAGGGGGAGAGGGGAGCCCGCATCCCAGGGATGGGGGTGGAGAGCGGAGCCCGCATCCCAGGGATGGGGGTGGAGAGCGGAGCCCGCATCCCAGGGATGGGGGGGAGAGAAGAGCCCGCATCCCAGGGATGGGGGGGAGAGAAGAGCCCGCATCCCAGGGATGGGGGGGAGAGAAGAGCCCGCATCCCAGGGATGGGGGGGAGAGAAGAGCCCGCATCCCAGGGATAAGGGGGAGAGAAGAGCCCGCATCCCAGGGATAAGGGGGAGAGAAGAGCCCGCATCCCAGGGATGGGGGTGGAGAGCGGAGCCCGCATCCCAGGGATGGCGGGGGAGAGGGGAGCCCGCATCCCAGGGATGGGGGGGAGAGCGGAGCCCGCATCCCGAGGATCCGCGGGGGGGTGGAGAGGGGAGCCCACATCCCGGGGATCAGGACAGGGGGGAGAGCAGAGCCCGCACCCCGGGATCGGTGAGGGAAGCGAGGAGCCCGCATTCCCGTCTCCCTGCGCTGCCAGCACCGCCTTTCCCGGAATCCGCCACGCAAGGGAGAGAAAGTCATTGGGTTTGTTTTTTTTTTCCAGGCAGAGGCAGCGCCGGGAGCCGCAGTCGGAGCCGCGAAGCTCCGCGCCGGCGGTGCCTGCGGCCTCGCCCCCCGCCCGCCGCCCCCCGGTCCCCCCGGTCCCCCCGGTCCCTCCGTACCCGCCGCCGCCCAGCACACGGCGAGCAGCAGCCGCCCCGCCGGCCCGTCCATGCTCCGCCGGTCCCTCCGCTCGCACTTCCCGGGGCGGGGGAGCCGCGGCCCGCCCCGCAGCGCGACCGGGCGGCGCCGCCCCCGACACCTGCGCTCACCCGCCCCTCCCGGGGTCCCTCCCGGGGTCCCTCCCGGGGTCCCTCCCGGGGTCCCTCCCGGGGTCCCTCCCGGGGTCCCTCCGTAAGCTCGGCCGTACGCTTAAAAGACCCTGTTTGGGGAGCAAAAGCTGTTTTTCAGCGCGCTCATAGAGTCAAAAGATCCTGTTTGAGGAGCCAAAGCCGTTTTTCAGCGTGCCCACACTCTCAAAGATGCTGTTTTGGGAGCAAAAGCCCAAGTGACAGGGGACAGGACGAGAGGGAATGGCCTCAAGCTCCACCAGGGGAGGTTCAGGCTGGACATTAGGAAAAAATTCTTCACAGAAAGGGTCATTGGGCACTGGCAGAGGCTGCCCAGGGAGGTGGTTGAGTCACCTTCCCTGGAGGGGTTTAAGGACGGGTGGACGAGGTGCTGAGGGACATGGTTTAGTGTTTGATAGGAATGGTTGGACTCGATGATCCGGTGGGTCTCTTCCAACCTGGTTATTCTATGATTTCAGCACAGTCGTAGACTCAAAGATCTCATTTTGGGACCAAAGCTATTTTTAAGCGCAGTCATAGAGTCAAAGATAGGGTTTTGAGAGTTAAAGCCGTTTTTCAGCATGCTCATAAACTCAAAGATCCTGTTTTGGGAGCAAAAGCCACATTTCAGCGCAGTCATAGGGTAAAAGATCTTGTTTTGAGAGTCAAAGACGTTTTTCAGCATGGCCATAGACTCAAAGACCCTGTTTTGGGAGCAAAAGCCGTATTTCAGCACGGCCATAGACTTAAAGGTCTTGTTTTGGGAGCCAAAGCCATTTTTCAGCGTGTCCACAAACTCAAAGATCCTGTTTTGGGAGTTAAAGCCATTTTTCACTATGACCATAGACTCAGAGATCTTGTTTTGGGAAGTCAAAGCCGTTTTCTGTCTACAATCAGATCCCTGCTGAGCTCCTATTTGTACGGAAACGTGCCCAAAACATTCCTGTTCTTGCACCAGGAAATAACTGTGTTAGCACATCTACACGTTCTCTTGGTGTTAGAGCTAGTTATTTGACACACCCTCCCACACCACCCCGGCTGAAATCCTCTTTTCCAAATCCCTCCTGCAAATTCAGGTCATTTCAATAGTTCTCATCCGTACTGGAAATGCCTGTTGCTCGTTTTCTGATCGGCTACTACAGAGACTTCTTTCTACAAACTTCCCCAAAGGCCTTTTGCTTCAGCCCCTTCCATACACGATACGGTCCCTTGCAGTTTTGCTCTTACTTTTACTGGCGTGACGTGGCAAGTAGTTTTCCTAAATTTTCACGGAAGTGGGAACGTCACACAAGTGGAGTTTTGATACATTCCAGGATAAGAAAACTTCTGGGATAAGGCTTTTATCCAATCTAGTTTTCTGTGGTAGCGAAATACAAGTATTATAAAAATAGTACAGATCTGTCAGAGAGGAAACTTTGGCTTGACTTCAAGGCAAAAATTCATTAGTGACAATTACTTATTTCTAAGCCAACAAAACGTTTCAGTATTTACTCAGTGCTTCAAGGAGTTTTGCAAGAGTTCATCTGCTTTTTCAGACGCTCATTTTAGAAAAAGAGAAGCGGATCTTTTTATGATAGGGTGGGGAATATCCTGAGTTGGCTTGCTTTTCTGCCTGTTTGTCTTTATACTCCTGGGAAACAAATAGGATTTAGCAAATTTCCGAGCTGCAAGGGACTGCAATTATGATAAAATGAAGATTATGGCTTTCAGGATGTGGAAGCTTTAAATTGTGTGACTTGGGAACTTTAAGCTGTGTGACTACGATCAGGCTGTGTGGCTACCTACAGCCAGCACGTACTATGCCTGCCGGTGATCTTTGTACAGTAAAGCTGGTCCAAGATACCGTGACCTCTCTCTCTCCTGCTTTCAGTTTTCTTTCTTTCCTTCTTTCTGTTTTGTCCGCTCTTTCTCTTGGGAGAGCCAGAGCCAAGCACAAATCCAAAGATTCGCCTGCTTTTGGCTGCCTGCCTGTCATCAGAGGCAGCTGAAAGAAATTTCCCCATCTCTCTCTTCCCGGAGCGCTTGGCTTGTCATCACATTCCCACCCTGGTGCGTGGCAATCACTACTCCTGCCAAAGCCTTTGATCCCTGCCACCTACCCGAGACTTCCCATTTCTCAATCTCGTGAACTCCCGTCCTGCATTTTTCTGTTGCAATCTTCATGCTCGCTCATGTTCTTTTGAGACAATACACCTGCACTGGAGTGACTGCAACCCGGGCAGACACAGCCGAGGTAATTTAAAAATTATCTGTTAAATGAGTACTTGCGGGATGGCTCCGAGCTTGCTGGAAACTGATTTATGATCATGCTGCTGATCTGCCCGTGCTGCTTCCACCCACGTAACCAAAGCTGGTGTCTGGGGCCATGCAGTGAGTTCGACGACGCATTGAAAAAAAAAAACCGACTAACATTTTATTTCTGCACATTTTCCCTAACTCAGATTAACAAATGATGCTGATGCATGGTGTGACTGCATAATTATTGAGTCCAACAAGAGGCAGTGGTAATTAGCAGCATAGGCAGTGGGGAACGGTCATTTTTGGGAGTGGAAGAGTCCTCAGTTGTCCCACGCTGATGGTGAGATTCTTCCTTTTTAATGTCTGATTTTGCAGTAGCTTCCGTCAATACTGTCTCTGCCGATATAATTACAGGCTCCTCAGAAGATGACTGGGGTCAGTACAAAAAAGGGCTGAATTAGAATACAGCTGAATTTGAGGCACAAAAATCCAATATTGTGAGCTGAAAAAACCCGGTCTGACTCATGGGATCTGTCCCTTTTTTGACCGCGGTATTTCTGGGGAACATCTAGTTTTATGATACGTGCGTTCAAATGGCCATGAACACTGCAAGTTCTTTCCAAGCTGCTGCCCATGCATCACCAGAAATCAGAAATTATGCAGAATATAACCGATATGCATTGAAGAGCACTTCTGGGTAGATGTGGAACTGTGTGCTTGAGCAAAAACTGTATTCTTCTCCAATAAATTGCTCCTTTAAGTGCATGCATCAACTTTTCGGCTCACAGTTCCCTAAATACCAAGGTCTATTTAATTAATCTATTTATTTATCTAAGGAATAACTCCTTTGCATGTTATTACCTGTCAAGTGAAGAAGGGCAGGAACCTGGTCCTACTGCTGTTTGGCCAAGGCTTGCGAGAGACCTGTAGAGGAAGCCTCATCGGGAGAAGACAGTGGTAGAAGGTGGCAATGTATTTTTTTATATATATATATATATATATATGAGCCATTTCAGTTGAGTGAGTTAGAGTACAGTGACAATACGTGGGTTTGAAAATTGGAACTACAAAATGGAGCAAAAATGTGATCACAAACTTACGGAATATTCTCTAGGAAAGTAGTGTGATTTGCTGGGACTAGTGATTCACACCTGATTTCTGTTTGTAAATCTGTATGGATTTCTATGTCTGTCTTAGGTTTGCTGATGAGTCATCTTTTCAGGATCCTCTGAGCTGGATGTGTGGCATTTGTGCTCCTTTGGGATTTCTAAATCAGCATCTTCTATTTGCTGCTGCATAATTCAGTGTTAACAACTTCACTTAGTGTACTTGGGTATTCAGATTTATTACCGTCATCTTCTTTAGAGGCAGCACATGCAGTAGCTCATTTGTCTACATCTTAGCCCTGTGACTATTGAACCAGTGTTAGCTTCAGATCACTCATCCTGTTCTATGAAGGAAAAAAAAAAACTCCTAAGTAAAAGTGTTTATTGCAACCCTTATTTTTTCCTGGTATTGTACTCTCTTCTTTTGACCTGGAATAAACTCTTGTTTTATCTGGATCAACTGAAATGTGATTTTGCCTTAGCTTCTTGTCAAACTTAGTGATTTGTCAAGACAAATAAAACAATAATAAGGAGAGCAATGTAAGATCATATTACTCGGCGTCAGAGGTACATCAGTTAACAACCGAGACAAATGGAATGTTCCATTCTGTCATCACACACAGAAGGTTCAACAGGGCTTGTACGACACACGTATATGCAACATGCACGATAAAAGCACTTCTGTTATGAATATGTAGTAGCAGGTGTTAAATTTACATGAAAAGAGAGTAAATTACATCCAGAATAGCTGAAATATTATGCGTATTATCTTAATCGGTTCACCATTGCTAGACACAAGTATATTATTTAGAAGTTAAGTACTACAGTCTGTGGTTGCATAATAATTAGCTAAATACAGTATTCCCAAATCCTCTAAAAACCCCTTGTTTAATTAGAACTCAGGTCAGTGAACATCAAATGAACACATGCTACTCTCAAGTGCGTAAATTGAGTAAGACGTGGTTTAATTTGTATGAGACTTCTAAGGCCATGATTCTGATTTCCACTTGTGTTTTCCACCAGTTCTTTCGGGCTGTGTTACATCAAGTTATGGGGTTATTTTAAAGCCTGCTGTGAAGTCCATGGGAGTCTGTCTTCATAAGGGAAAACAAATATATTTGATCTCCTTTGAGATATGGGGCATTATGCTTACGTTAACTCTTATTCTATATCAAAATACTATGTAGTTCAAAGTATTCTGAAACAAAATAAACACGTTATGCACTACACACATTCTCACGTCAATGGTTTCCCATTTCTTGGTCTATCTCATGAAAATTTCTGTTTTCAGAAGAAATTTAAAATATCAAGTAGTATGTAAAGGTATATACTTAGCTGCAGTAAATTCCGTGTTGCAGATTTTTTGGGGAAAGAAATGTAACTCCAAAGTGATTGTCATAAAATACTACTTTCTAATCTCTGCAGAGAGAAAAGCAGCAAGTCAAAGCAGAGAGTAAACGTGTACAGTTATGCTCACTCTGTCTAGGTGTGTAAATCTCTAAAAGCATGTTCTCATATATAAAGCGTTGGCAGACCCTGTGTCCTGCTTGCAAACAATTTGGCTCTAACACAGACCATTGTCCGAAACAGTCCTGATACTGAGAGTAGCCAAGTACTCCTAATCCTCACCAACAGATCCCAGTTCTTCTCCCTTTATGCAAATAATTTAGCGATTGCAAAATTACCAGTGCATCCCTTCTGAAGAATTGACACGTTATGCAGCAGTTTTACAGCAAAAGTAATTAGAGGTGTATATATAAAATATGTATGTGTAGCTATATTGATAGATAGAAAAAGAGCATGCCAGGTTGTAATCTGAAATACGTCTATACTCATTTTTAATGATGAAAAAACTCTTGTCGTTCCTTAGGTAGTATAAGAAAAAACAAAGTGTTAATGGGCAATAAATATTTGTATTCTTCCAAAAAAAGGTAGCAAATAAGAAGTACCCAGTGTGAAAAAAAAACCCAGGCACATATATAGTATGCTCCCCAGGTATATCTATCAATAAACTATTTAAACTTGAAATAAGAATAAAATTTGGAGGACTTCTTTAAGCTGGTACAATTACATAGGAGAAAAATAGTAAAAGAATATGTGAACATTTTCCTGGCACTGTTGTCCAGATACAGCTGTAAAATAGTAAATTACCTGTCATTTCTAGATTGGTGAAAATGTAAAGAAAACCCAAGCTGCCAGTCTTGCCACAACCCATCTAAAAATGAGAAATATATTCCTTGTGAGATTTTTCTGTTAAAAATCCAGTCACACTACCTGCAGGACAGGAGGCAAGTCCTTAGGGTTTGATAATTTTTGTTGTTCATCAGAAAAACGCATGGATTCTGACCTGTACTGATTGTATATATTCTAATTGGATGGGTATTAAATACTTCTTTTGGCTGAATTACTGAGACAACTTTCCGTTATATTAAACTGAAATGACAGGATAACACCAATGTGAACAATAAAGTGAGAAGTTCAGAAAAGAATTCACTTTGGATCACTAAAGACATAAAAAATACGAGTAAGAATTTCACTGGAATTCCAGTAAAAATAAGGAACGGCAACTGAAAATTCAGCCAATATTGTTTTCTCACAACATTAAAGACAAAATCCCCATTTTGCTGCAATTCCAGGAATATGATTGTTAGCTATAGCATTTAAAAGAGCTATAGTCCAAGAGCTGTTCGATGTCCACATTTTATTATGCCCAATTGTGTTAAAAATATGCCTTTAGCAGCGTTTAACTAGCTTCAAAAAAATCTTGTAACGTATCCACTATTAAACAGCTTCACCGCATTTTAGTAAAGCAATTTGGAGAACTCTCACTACCTGCCATTAAATATTTTTTTTTTAAAGATGAAAATCAACAAGGTAGCAACCATATTTAAACTCACCAGTCTCTCTTCCTCTTTCTTTTATGCTAAATTTAGAGGTTGCTTGGCATACAAGCACATACAAGCAGAAATAGGGCCTTTTTGTTACACAGGCACATCTGTATTTTGCTTGCAACAGCTAATGTGTGAATTTACAGATTACAACATTATTTTCCCAGAAGACAATTAATTTTAGGTATTTAGAATCAGGCATAGTAAACATTTTGAAATGTGGCCCAGTTACTATTTGAAGATAATTTTTGTTACAGAAATACTAAGTTTAACATTTTATAGACACTATAGACAGGCTAAATACCCAGCAGGAGTACTTTTATTATGGCATTTTGTTACATATCATTAAAAACCCTGACCTTCCCATGTGAACTATTGGAACCATATTTACAATTGATGGGATTTTGAAAAACATGGATGTTAAAAATGTTGTAAAAGAATTACCAGTCTGTTTTTTTCTTCCTGCATCTGAAAGTGTCTTATTAAAACCAGACAGAGATAATGTATTAAAGCTTTGGGGAGGGGAAGAAGAAATAAAAGAATTCTGGAAAATACATTTTCTCTAACCACCTGTCAGACAGAAATAATGGGCTTTCAGAAAACAGATCTGTTCAACAAGAGGGAACGTGCATGTCATATGATGTGAAAAAAACCTCAGTTTTGTATGTGTTATTTTGATGCACTGCAAGAGGTTTTTTTAAAGCACATCTCATTTCTGAAAGGTGTTAAAGCACTTTATAATTCCCAACACACTATAAGGTGTCCTCGGAGTTTGTATTTGTGTGAGACCGTGAGTGGCAAAAAGAAAATCTCATATCAAATGACCAGTCTCTTAGGTTGTCCTCAGTGAGTAGAATCCACCTCCCTGTAGCTGTGAAAAGGTACCCAACATTGAAATCGGCTACAGTAAACTCAGCTTTCATGGAGGTTACTTTAGAATTATCTGCTTAGAGTACGTATGAAAATTATCATTTCTGCATTAGGTTTTACTTATTCCATATTAGGGAAAGTTTACTCTCATGCTGTGAGTGCAATAGTGGCATCTGGACCCCAAGTTGGTTTTTAGAAGCAGAAGGTCTCTTACTAGTGACTGAAATTTCTTCTTCATGTCCCCTGTCCAACAAAGCTTTCAGCAGCAAATATGATAAAATGCTAATTTCTCTATGCTCCTTCTATTTACAAAGCAGTTTTACATTTTATTATATTCCATTGTACAACTTTACATAGTACCATTATAATTTCAGTTCATAGTTCAGCAATTCAATACATACTTAGGTTACCGCCTTTCCATGTCCTGTTATACATTTAGCTTAAAAAAAAAAATAGTAGAAAACAAGCACAGTGGTGCAATGTCCAGGCACTTTCAATGTTGCTCAGCAAAATAAGCAAGCACCCTGTTTGAAAGCATGGCAACTTTTTTTTGGGGAAAAAAAAATTGAATCTTTCCTCATCATGGACTTTTTTAAATATCCTTTGTACAGTTCCAAGTATTCCTGAGAAAGCTCTGTAAAATATGACTGATATGTTTATATCTCAGCAGTGGGTCTGAGTGAGCAGTAACTTCCGTCACCAGATGTTCCGCTGATTGCACAGAAGACATGTAAGGAGTCATGCATCCATGGCGAATGCATTGTATCTTCATGGTAGATCTAGACAAAACAAAACAGCCACAAATTCAGTAAAAGTACCAGTTCATAAGAATCAAGCTGTTTAAAAAGGTATGCAAAAGAGAGAGCCAACCTTGTCTTCAAAGCTGTTTCACAAAGGCAGCGTAACAAAGAAATGAGAAAGAAGAGTAATTTAGCAATTTCTGTAGCATTCATATATACACTGTTCTGTGTATTACTGGATCCCTTTTAGTTACAACTATCCCGTATAGGCAAGAAGCAATTCTCCATATGGCATTTATTATATCTCAGCAGTAACACAATTCTAATAGTTTCTTTGTTAGGCACAGGGAGTACCTGCAGCTGGATACAGCAAACACTCACCACATTGTGCCACGTGCAAGATTTTGTACTTTATAACCTAAAGGATGGTCTAACAGCACAGGATCTAACTGGACTGCTCAAGAGCTGATTAGGTATTTGGGTTTCACTCTGTGGTTCACCAGTCAACAAGTTAATTAGCCTGAATTTTCGTTAGTGAAACTTTGATCACTGGCCATCATAAACAGTTTTTTGACGCTGAGTTTTCTGCTGGTCTTCAAGGCTTCCTGTACCTTTTCCGCTGCATTTTATCCTTTTTTTTTTGTGTGCGCGCGTTTACATTTCTCTAACTTAAAATATCTGTAGATAGGTCACAGGCTGACCGAGTGAGCTACCCATCTGTCCTGCCATCTCAAACAAAGCGCGCTGTCTGTGTTTTTCTGGGGCACTGACACTATCTAGAAAAACACCTGTTATTTGCAATGAGAAACTTAATGTAATATGCTTCTTAAGGTTAATTGAGTAATTTTGCAGAAGAGGAAAATATATTCCAGTAAGTTTAATTTGTTAGACACTTAGGTCATTTGATGGCAATACAAAGTTCAGGTCAGCAGTTATCTACATAATGTTGGGCAACCATAAAGTATGCTGCTCGTAAACACGATCTTTAAAGCTGTCGTTTGATCTAATACAAGAAGAAAGTGAAAAGTGTATCCTTCCCAGTGAGACCTTCACTTTGATATTTTGGTTGCTGTAATATTTTGTCCATTAACTGAAGGCAACATCACTGTGAATTTGTAAACCTATCAAGATAAGCGTGCTTTAACAATGCTTCTTTGTTTTAAGATAATCTTAACTATTGTACTGACACAGGGCAGAACTGAGTGATTTGGTTTTGATTTGAATATTGCAGAATTGAGAAACTATGAAAGTTCCAGCAGCTGCATGCAAATGAAATGTCTTGGAAAGGTTTACTTGCAAACAGCTTAGAGTAAGCAGGTGGCAACTCCTATAAACGAACATCGCTGAGCAAAATTCAGTAGTGAAGTACATATTGCATACATGAAAAAAATGAGTATGCAAATGTATAAAATTAGTAGTTTGCACACTAAGAAAATTGTGGTCATCAGCAGAATAGCAGGGAAATCTAACAAATGTAAGGGGGATGTAGCAGTCGCCTATTCTCAAATGGATCCCCCCTTATACTCCTAGAACAAAATTCAGCCCCACCATGATACTGTACATACTGTTTTCCTGAAATTATATTGTATTCTTCCAAAACATGACCTTGTTTGATTTCTGTAAGCATTGCTTTATCATAAATAAACCTAAATCACACATGGCAGCCTGCTTAACTTATTGTGGAATTTGCCTATGTATTTTTAGTGACTTAAAATGTTGCATTTTTAATTAATAGTCACACATGGATTGTAGGATGAGTAACTGGGAGATCCTGAAAACATTCTTCTAAATTTCAGGTGCTATGAATCACAATGCAGTGTGTACCATTCACTTTATGTTCCTGATACTACAAATCTACCAAGAGCTTTCTTTTTTCATAATGATGACAAAATTAAAGAGCAGAGCTTCAGAAAGCCAGTTTTTATCTAATTTCACAGCACGATGCTAGCTAGAAGTGCAACTGTTCTTTGAACCTCTGACCTCTCTGATGCTACTACTCAAAAGTATTTTCCTAGAAATATCCAAGAAAACATTAAAACACAGGCCAGATAAATTAGTACAAATATTTTAACAGTGCATATATAGAGCATGTTGGCAACAGGCTAAAATTGAAAGAAAACATCCTTTAATGAAAAATAATGAAAAAAGGACCTTAAGATGGATATAACAGAGGAAATAGAAATTTTGCCAGAGAATTTCAACCTGTGGCTTATCATAGGATTCTTACAGTGCAGAAAAGATGAGCAAAACACAACACAGGATTTCTGATGACCACAGCAGCCAGGAAACTAATGGCATGTGTCACCAAAGACTCCACCCTGAAGCAAGCTGTATACCAGGCTGAGACTTACAATCAACAGAAACCAGTCTGAGGAATCCACCAAGTGTATAATTTAGTTCTCACATACAGTTACTCGCCTTTTTATATTTAACTAAACAGCATGACGAGTGATCAAGTTTTCACTTCATTTTCAATGAGGTTTCAGCACTAGCTAGTTTTCAAGCATAGAAAACCACCTCTGTAGGCTCCAAACAGAGTACGTGCCTGTTCGTGGATGATGTCAGAAAGCTCCTTCACCATATCCCGAAAGTTTGATTTTAACCCTTCATGGTACTCCAGTTGATCCTCCTTAATGAGTCGTTCGTTGAGCTCCAGAGCAATTCCACAGGCTTGTATAAACTTCCTGGGGAGGAAAGGAATGAACTTTGGGCATTGCAATAGTCAAAGTCTTCTACCAAGGCAAACAACCAAACAGATAAGCAAATCTCTTCCCCGCAATCCCCGCCCCTGACTCTTTTCTCCAATGTTTGGGACAAGTCACTTTCTAAGAGGATCCGCGGCACAGTGGATCAAGGAATGGGGAGGGACTGCAACACAGGACTGGGCTTTCTGCTAGAGCTCCTCTGAGTCTGTATCCTCAGGAGATGGGACACATGCACCTGTGGTGCAAGACAGTGGTCTCACACCTTCTCCCCAACCTGTAGCACCACACATAGCTTGGAGATTCCAGGTAAGCCCAACAAGCTGCATGCAGGGTCACAAAATGGAAGGAAGCCATAGTCAGGTACAGAGGGAAATTAATAGAGCAGGGCTTGACAGATCTGGATGTATGTGATATATAGCACATGTGCTTGAGAGGTCAAGTTGCTAACAGACACACCCTCTAGAACAAAATTGAGATCATGGGGAACTGTAATATTATCTTGGTTACTGTTACTAATTTCCTTAGCTTCATTTCAAGCACAACTGGGATTTTGGGGGATTTTTTTGCATGAAATAGAGATTGTGTTTGTCCTTCCGTTTGCACTGCAAAGCTGGAAAACAAAATCACCTTCCCTCTCCCTCTGACTGGGAAACAATGCACAATATGAAAGATCCCTGAACTGTCAGACCTCTGGTTTCCAAAGACATTACCCTGTCTTCTCACTATAACCTCAAATATGCACACAAACCATTGGCACAGGCGTTCAAGTAAACCATCCCACGGAGATCACAGCCCTAAGCTTGGCAACTCCTGACAAAAAGTTACACCGGGCTTTTTTCCACGTGTTTGAGCACCCACAGCCCTGTGTGACCTGGATCTTTATAAGGGCATCTGAGCATTCAGCATCTGCTGATTTTGGAGACAGACTAAAATAGAAGCAAAGCAGGTACCATGTTCCAGCTAGCTGGCTAATTTTTATTACATTAGAAATCCTACCTGAACATTTCTTTTAACTCATTCACCTTCTTAGCAGGATATTTGCTGGACTGGCTGTCACTTAGGAAAGCTCTGGCATAGGCCAAGGGACCGGCATTAACCTAGAACCAAAGTAGTAAGAAACCATTTATGGTAGAACTTCTTTTGAGTTACTTAAAGGCAATTATGAAGGGAATAACAATTTTTTCTTTTACAAAAAACATTAGCATCCTATTTGTATGTCATCACCTCTGCATCACTAATGCCATTTAGGTTTTTTTAAGACTGAAAGATAAATGGAGATAAAAGGAGAGATGCAATTTGTTTCCTCATAACTTTCCTCTTATTTCTGTTCGGAAAAGCAGTATGGTCCGAGTCTTAAAGTCATTTATCAAGCTTGAGAAAAGTCAAGTTCACAAAAAGGCTATTTGTGCCTGATATTTACAGTACAGTCTTCAAGAACTAAGTGTATATTTCAGCATTCACCCACAGCCAACTAATACACAATTACATTTGCACTTGACACTGTAAACATTACCAGACAAAATACTAATTACCATGAGCCACCTGCTAATGTACGTGGCCGGACAAGCTGCGCTAGCAGGCTGACGGCTGCAGTGCTGCAAACAAGGGAGTTAATGATTTCTGGAAAGTAAATACGTTGCATTGTGAAAAGATGAGTCACCTGGAGATGTGTATGTGAATGTAATGGACACTGAGCCTTACCTGCACAGAAACACAGCCCTGCAACTTGAGTTGCAGCTGGATCATGTCAACATCACCACCAGAGCAGAGCTTCTGCAGCTCTGCTGTCTTGTCTTTTATTTCATCAGTAGCAACATCAATTGGTTTTAAATTAACCTGATGTTCATAATTGACAGGAATTCTCTTCTTTACATATGGAAAGGAATTCAAAGCTAGCAGAAAGAGCAAAGGAAGTTTACAGATTGAAAAGTCATGCAGCAAGTAAAAGTACTCTTCATAGAACATATACAAGCAGACGCTTGCCCTTAGGGTTTAACTCTGTATGTGTGAAATCCCGAACAAGGCTATAATTTACCAGCACAATTTATTAATTTGTAAACATTTGCACATAGAAATATAAGGTAAATTCCCCCGCTCAACCAGAATATTGTATCACAATTCTGATTAAGAAGCTGAGAGAATTTCTGATATTTTCATGAGCTCAAATAGTCTAAAAATAGTTGCTGATTCAAACTGTGTCATGTTCACAGGCTTTTACTTACTAGTTAGAATGGTCCTTTTTTTACATTGTTCTTCCACACTGCCATGCTTTTTTCCAGATAAAGTGTAAGGAGTTTCAAATACAAATCTGTTGATGTTATGATTCCTTTCAAATTCTGTCTTTCTTTCAGAGATTTCTTTTTCTTCAAAATAGGGTTTCACGTATGTGACTTGAATATGGGCATACTTAGGATCAAGGTCTTTAACATTGACCTGTAAAATAAGGTGGTTACTCACTAGAAGGACAAACTTATAACCGCCTATTTTATGTACTGGGAAGTGATTTAGACTGATTCCCTGCTGACCCAGCCCCACTGTATGCAAGCAAATGACACACAAAACATTCCCTTTGACCTCAGCTGCAACGTCTAGACCATTCGCTAGCAGACTCACAAGGAGGTGTGGCACAAGACATACGTTATCTGGTGCCAAGCAAGCTGCATCAGGAACATGTAGCCACACCACTTCATCCATCAACAGAGTACACGCCTGAGCTACTTAGTCCTTCTAACATGACCATACTGCTTCCAGATCATGAGCTAACGTTCACACAGTACTCTGCCGTGGCATGCAAATCTGCAGGCTTGAATAAAGCAAGCTTTGGGATCACCAGTATCACTCTGGATAACCCAGTCATACCCATGGTTGTAACCTAAGGGTGTGAACACCCCTTGCAGGGAGCATTAATTGTTCACAGGAAAGGAAGGAGCTATGGCTGTAAGGGCACAAAAGATTTTCTTGTAGACTTGCAGTGTCAAAGCAACAAGTAACTCCACTTCCAATCATCTGCTCCTCTGTGCTGGCTCCTAGTGCTTCCCAACAACAGGGCACAGTGAGATGTGGATTGCAATTTCCCATCCATAATTCCCAATTCATTTTTTTCTACCTGGGAACCAGACCAGCACCAAAACAGAAATGACCCTTTTTCACAGGCTGCCCAGGGAGGTGGTTGATTCACCTTCCCTGGAGGGGTTTAAGGCACGGGTGGACAAGGTGCTAAGGGACATGGTTTAGTGTTTGATAGGAATGGTTGGACTCGATGATCCGGTGGGTCTCTTCCAACCTGGTTATTCTATGATTCTATGAAAACCTGTCAAGCTGTGCAACATGTCCACACAGGAGCATGAGGATGCCACTGACAATTTGAAGCAAGATGCTTGTAAGAGGGTGAAACAGAGGGCTTGCTCCTCTTTTCCTGCTGGCAGGAGGAAGGGATGCTCTGTTATGTCCCATCTTCAGCTCCACAGAGCAAAGCCCATCCTTCTGTGCTCCATTTGCACAGTGCCTAGAGCAGTGCAGTCCCAGGCTCTGAACACTATTAGAATACATTCGATATTTTTGTCACGCTTGTTAGTGCATCCTCTTGTATGTGGCCCTGAGGTTCACCACTAATAGTGTTTTGTTAGCTAGTTCATGCAGTTTAACTCTACCTTGTTAGAATCCTGGATAATTTTTACAGTCTCCGACCCAAATTTTTCTCCGTAAAGTTTAACAAGTCTGAAGGAGATCTCCGAGAGGCCTGTCAGCTTGGGTTCCTTATAGATGTATTCCTTGCCATCTTCTTCTTCAAAGAATGTCTAGCATTAATCACAAACAAGTAGTGAGGAATAGCTGTGATTCTTTGCTTGGAAAAAAAAGCTTTACTTTATATTTCCTACTTTGAAAGCTAGTTTCTACTAACATTTCAGGAAGTCAAAAGGTTTAGAAAGCTATGGCTTGCATAAAGACTCACTGAACTTGGCCTGTTCAATAGCTTCCTTCAAAATTGTGTAAAAAAACCCCATAAATTTCCTTAATCAACACAAACACGAGCACAAAGGTTTGAGTATGACCAGTGAGAAATCTTTAGATGTGGAAGAGGGGTTTGGCCAGTATTTGACTTTCAGAAAGGCTGGAAAGACACAAGCAGGAGAACAGAACACAAAAACAAAGCAGTGGAAAGACACATATACTGAAAAAACCCTGAGAGAAGTGAACAGTCTAAAGAGAAGGACTTTGTGTAGGCTGAAATAAAGTCTATTTAAAGCAATGGATAAATAAATGTTTCCTCTGCTTTGATTCCTCTTGCATTCAGGGAAGTGGAACTCAGTGTATTTGCTGTAGAGATAAAATTGCACTAAAGGCTATGCCTGCATGTCTCCTTATAATGGAAACAGCATGAAAACTTCCTATTTGCAAGCTATTCCAGTCAGAAATTCCAACAGTGTTAAAACTATCTGTGTAACTGGCATATAAAGCCAGCAAAACTTTGAAGCACAGAACTGGATCAAGCGTTAGTTTTTAGGAGGATGATAGGATACATAGCTTAATTTAGGAGCTGATTCAGTTATTTCTACAGTCCCTAGAAAACCAAGCTAGCAGTTGTTTCCATTTATCTATTGCTAACTTTATTTACTTTTTACATACCCAAAAGCTGAAGATGAGGACAAACTAAAATGTATGTTTGGTGCAGCAAAAGTCAATGCTCAGATATGTTGTGTGTGTGTGTGTGTTCAAAGATACAAACACAGGATGGTTTCAGGGGTATTCACCATCTCTAAAAGAAGGAACCAGGAAAGGCAGGGCTAATATAATTTACACAGAATTTTCTAAAGAGGCGTCCTGCATCTCCCCCATGGTTATGGGTCCATAGGCAGAAGGAGGTAGTTTAAAGACGGAGAATAAAGAAAAAAAAAATTCCACCTGCTTTCAGGCTCAGCGTATTTCATCAGAAATGATAAGACCATGCTCCTTCTTGTGACCATGAGCACCAGATCTTGTCCATTTTTCCAGCTACCTCAGCTAACAAAAAAAATCTGTCTCTACAAGTGTTTAACTCACACTGATACACATTTTGCCTCCATTTTCTCCAGTAACCATCTACTCTGCTAATCCCAGAGGGGAGGAGCAAGGGTCTGTAGAAGAATATTTCTGTTTATATAGAAGAAAACACTGTTTATATACAATCCTTATATACTGTTACTGGTTATATCCTATACACACTAAATTGTGTTTCTGTAACAATAACTATAATTACAACACTCTCCTGGTGTTTTCTGAACCTGCTAAGCCATTTCTGAAACGCTGAGTTCTTTTATGAAAATCCCACCAGCAGAATAAAACTCTAGAATAAATCAAGAGCTGCTGGAAAGAGAAACAAACCCTCAACTCAAAGTTGCAATAGAAAAACGCTCATCTAGACATGCCAGTGGCTGCACTAGAGGGGCTGGCAGGCTTTTCAGCTTAAAGGCTGAGAGAGCAGCTGCTTTAGGGGCCAGGGTGCTTGGTGAAGGGTAGCTGATGTATATACTTACTTGTCCATAAAAGGCCACTCTGAAAAAGGTTCCAAGAAGCCTCTTCCTTGTGTGCATTACTTCCAATATCTTAGCATACGCTCCATGAAGCGTTCTGTACAGCTGAGTAAGTTTCTGGAAACGAAATCTTAACATCATTGAAGCAGAATTTTGCAAGCAGGAAATTCTAGCTAACACTGGAAGTTACTGAGATAGCTGAACACAATCCTTTGGAGAATTCAAGCTTTCTAAACAGGTTGAAGTTATGTAGTTTTCTTTGAAAAACCTCAGCCTTAAGCATGTGCTTTGGGTCTGAAAGGTGCCACAGACTGCAATAAGACCACTATCCTTAAAGAGAAGGTTGAGCAGGGGTAGGATGAGGGGGAACGGTTTTAAGCTGAAAGAGGGGAGATTTAGATGAGATCTTAGGAAGAAATGTTTTCCTCTAAGTGTGTTGAGGCACTGGCCCAGGTTGCCCAGAGAAGTCGTGGTTGCCCCATTCCTGTATGTGTTCAAGGACAGGCTGGATGGGCCTTGAGCCGCCTGGTGTAGTGGGAGATGTCCCTGCCCGTGGCAGGGGGGTTGGAACTGGATGATCTTTAAGGTCCCTTCCAATCCAACCCATTCTATGATTCTATGGCTCCATGTTCCCTGACTGAGCCTTTAAGGGTAGAGCAGCTTGCAGTAGTTTATCCAGAAATTATTTTTATCTATTAAAACCAGCTTTATGATATAAAAACAGATTAAGGCTTTCCCCAGGACAGAGAAGGAAAGAGGAGCACTATTCAGCAGTCAAGCAACAGCCTCACTGAAGCTTGGTCACAGAAGGTGTTGGGAAGGAGCAAGGCGGAGGGCTGGTAGCAGCTTCCTTCCTTCCTCTCCACTTACCGCTGAATTACCTGCAGATCTAGTCCTTTATTTGAACAGTCGTCACACTGTCTTTAACCTTTAAGATGCCCAAGTCTCAAAAAGAACCAGTGGCTTTTATGAATGTATGGAATAGTGACAGCTTTATTTTAGGAGAAGGATGGTGGGAATTATTCACTAATACAAGTCTTCCACATCTTTAGCTTTAATAATTAACCTCCAGATCACTGCTTTCACCCATGTGTTTAGCGACCAGCAACAAAGCACAGCGTGTGCTTTACTGACACCAATCCATTAACTTAAAAATTAAAAATGCCTCCTCTTGTTTTCCTAGTGATTTGGAAAATTACCCGAAAGATGCAAACCAGTTCAAAATGCTTACCTCAAATTCACGTCGCTTTTCATAAATAGGGATAATTAGCTTGGAAACTTCAGAAATTGTTTCATAGCGCTCTGCTTTCCACAGGCCATCTATACATTGCTCTAGCAGCTCCACCAGGACTTCCTATAAGATCCATCAAATGGGAGTTGTTAATAACAGTCAACATTAAAGGAGAAAACCATTTAAAATTCAGATACTTTCACAGGTCCCAAAATAAGTAGCCACAGTTATATAAGTGTAAACCCTGTGTGTTCCTGGCCTGTTCAAATGTATTCCAACTTTCATTCTTAACAAATCTTTAGCACAATAGCCAGCAAGTATGTTTTTGTTATTTAGCTACCTCCTCAAGAGAGTGCCAGAACTCTAGGAGGGTATGGAGATGACAGCACTGGAAGTCAGAGGTACCTGTCTAAGAAACACATTCAAGAAACAAATGTGCAATAGCAGTGGAATGTGATGTTAAGGATCCCTAAGCCTAGTCTTGATGAACGGGCAATTGGGCAGCTGAGTTGAAGGGCCCTCTCAACACAGTTGTACAGGGATCTTGTAGAAGTAATCGTGAGACTTTATGACTCATGGGAGCATCTACCCACTTCCCCAGTGCCCTGCTATGGTTTCTGCACTGTTCAGCTAATGTGGTGCCCTGCAGCACAGCCCTAACTCAGGGGAACCTAAGCTCACCTCTCACTCAGCAGAGCTTGACTTGCATTCTGTCCCATGCTGTGCTGCCCTGTGCTGGCAGAATTAGTGTTTGCATAAATGGCAGGCCAAGATCACGGTGTAGCTTTTTTAGTCTCGCTGCTAGAAATGCCTTTCAAAGGAACCAAGGACTTACACTAGATTTGCCAATTAAATTGCAAACAGAAAATCCTTCAATGCATACTTGTCTTGGGGAATTGCTGTGAAACAGTCTTCCTTACATAAGCCAGTGCACAACTATAATTTGTTAAAGCTCACATGAACAAAGCCTAAAATTAAATCCTAACCAGCTATAAAATATCTCACCTCGCTGTAATGTACATCCATCATCCCACCATCTTCTTTCATTGCACCTTCTTCATCAATGTTGGGAGTGATTTTCCTGAAGGCAGTGCATCCACTGGGGAAGAGTTCTGTAGCAGAGAAAAGCAAACAGATTTGTGGATAACATGTGTCAAACGTGTCATGCTTCAATGGCCAGGGAGGAAGCCTACCTAATAGTGAAGTCCTACAAGTAGGACGGGATCTAACTTCCATCTTTGCTACTGATTTACTATATGAGACTGAATATATCAGAACCTCCTCAGCCATTTGCCATGAGAGTCATTCCTAGCACACATCTAATACCAAGCACAACAGATTTTCCAGTGTACTGTCTGGAAGTCATCTTTGACCAACCTAATGGACTGCAACCAAATGAAAGCCAGAAGAGAAGGACAAGGGTCTATTTTTGCAGAGAAGATGCAAGGAGAAGGCTGTTGCTGGATTCTGAAGAGCTAGGTAGTAAGTGAATAGGACTGTACACTCGTAGCAGAAAGCACAGTTCTTTATGTACCCCAAACCTTTGAGTAGGTTCAGCCGTTACTGAATCCTTTCCAGCCTATGCATATGTAAAGAATGCCAGCGACAAAGATAACAGTGTATTCAGTTGATATTCTTTTGGGTTTGGTCCTCTTCTTTTTTAGTTCTTCTTTAGCACTGGTTGTGGCAAGCAGCCTCCAGGATATAAATAAAGAGTTGCCAACTTACAATACCTTCCCCTCTGCATCCATACGAAATCTGTATCTGTATCAGAAAACCAAGCCCTCATTTTTCACACTTAGGTAATACAAACTACAGAATTTGGAAGGAATCCAAGATCCCTGAATAAGGCACTTAAGACCTTTCCAGCCGAGGAAGCGCATGCAATCAGTTTTTATGCAGCCCTAACTTTCTGAAATGTGTCCATTTCAACAATACTCCCTTACGTGGAAATTAGCAATGGGGTCAATATAGGAACTGTGGAACAGATATTTAAAAGAAAAACTGAAAATTAGTGTTATTAGAGAACACAAAAGTCTGTCTCTCCTTTCTCTTTTGCATTAAGCCACAACATTCTGACTGTTCTTTTACTATTTGTATAGTTAGAGAGATATTCTCACTCTTGGACTGAATTCTCACTGCTTTATTCTGTAGTTTTCTGTACCACCTATAGTGATACTTCTGATGAACATATTGACATCCAGTTTTTAACAGGGGCTTCCCCTGTAAGCACATTTCCTAATGTAAAATACAACTGAACATTTAAACTGAGACACGATGTGTCAGTTCTTATTTTACTCAGCAGAGTGCCAGTATGACTGTCTAAGCAGTCCTGGCCAGCCTAATAAATGCCTGTGTCTGAACTCTTGGATACCTTTTTTAAAAAATACTCATTATTTTCTAGCTTTAGCTACCAGATTATTTTTTTTCTACAATAATAATTTACCAAAGTGAGAGAAATGTCTCTTCAAAAATATTCTGATCTCCCCCAAACCCATCAGTGCATCATTGTCCTTGTGCCTCCCAAACAGCACACACTTACTTTTCCTGTGCAGAAACTCTGCAACGAGGGCTGCTACATGAACATAACACATGGCTGCCTGCAAAGTACAAAGGGAAAATTAAAATGTCATCTGTACAGCTGTCTTGTTGTGTAACATGTTTTTAATTACATTAATTACCTCTGAAAAGTCTCCATTTTTTACGTGTATCTTTGCCATACTGTCAAGCCATGTTTTCCGGAGCTCTGGGGTGCTTGCATACGATTTGGCTAAACTGTACTGTAGATCTATCAACATTTCTGGATCCTTTTCATGTTCTTTCATTTGAGCAGTAGCCATAAGCACTGTACGAATTCTCTTTGTCAAATCTTTGACTTCGGAAGGAAAAGCAGTTGCCTGACACAAAACAAATCTAATTAGAAGCAAATACAGAAATAAATGCTCTTCCAGGCTTTGCCAAAGCAAAGCCATTGCTACCCCGTCAGCCGACACTCCCCTTACTGCTAATCTGAAAATGCTGAGTACAGGAGGAAAGACTGACCAGCTTTTCCTTCTTGAACTCACACTGTATGCAGCGTACAGTATTTTATACACAATTAGAGGCATTTTAATCTGGGTGTGCATAAGGCCAGTCTCTCTTTTCATGTGCAGGATGCCAAGCCGGCTGTTCCTATGCTGCAGTGAAACACGCACTTTGGTGCCCTGAGGATCTGCTATAGAATCATAGAATCACCAGATTGGAAAAGACCCATTGGATCATCGAGTCCAACCATTCCTATCAAATACTAAACCAAAACTATGAGAGCGAGACAGAGGTGCTCCATGCGTGAGAACGCCACAGGACTGTAAACTATGCCTGAAGAATTTTTCATGTCATTCAACATCTGGCTTATTAGTCTCTGATGTGGTCACTCTTTAATTCCTAAAGCACCAAAGGCATTTGTAGAGCTTCCCACCACAGGAATGTAATAAATAGAGAAGTAAACACAGGCTCCATTTTGATCCCCTGCTCAGAGCAGAGTCAACATCGAGTTAGAGCAAGACTTGTCTGTCCAAGTTTTATAATTTCCAAGGACAGAATTCCTTCTTCCTTCTGGCTTGCCCCAGGGCTGCACCATATTCTTGTAAAATAATTTTTTCTTTAAGTAAAGCTGCAATTTCCCTTGTAGCGACTTGTGCCTCTTGTCCTGCCACACCACACCTCTGAGAAGGGCCTGACCTCCTCGTCTCTGCAGCCTCTGTTTTCGGTACAGGAAAGCAGATAGGTCCCCCCTCAGCTTCCTCTTCTCCATGATGAGTCTGGTTCATATTCCTGCTCCCTAGCTATCTCTGTGCTTGTGCACAGCATTCTCTCTGGTGTACTGAAATCTCTCTTGTACTCTTGCTTCTAAACTGGATATAATGATGGTCTCACAATGTGAAATATAATCAGCAAAGTATGTCTCAGTGAAATCCTTACGAACATCTGTGTGCAGAAGAGAACTGAGGGTTTTGCAAGATATACCCTAATTACAGTTTTGTTAGGTCATTATTCAACACCTAACTGAGGTTCTCAATCCACCTTTAGGTCAACCACAGAACTCTATCCTGCTTTGGCAGCTGCACTCTATGCAATGGAGCAATCTGCAGTGATGATATATTGTTTAATGGGTTGGGTAGGAGCTGTTAATTCTGGTGCAAAGACAGACAATGTTTTCCAAAGTAATGCAACCATTAATCTCCATGAAATACAGCTTTCTTAATATTACTGACACTGAATTAATTAAAATTAATTCCTGCTAATTATAACCCTCTGGCAACAGAAGTTCCAGACTCTCCTGTGCCATTCTTCTCAAAGCTGGAAGTTCTTGAAAAGCTCCTTGGATACCCCTGCAAGCAGCACACTTGGCAAAGTGTAACCTGAATTGCAGACCTCCCTCCTCTTGGCGTGAGGCCTCACAGATGGAGTATGACCTACCTGGCCCGGTTGCTGTTGGCATAATACTTGTTTACTGAGCAAACACGGCCCCAGTACAAGCTTATATATTATAATTCAAATCATTAGCCTTAAACAAGATTATATTGAGTGCATCCCCAGTCTTGCACTAATGGCTGACAGCACTCAGTGTGATTTAATTTCTCCAACTTACCTTCATAGGCCTGTCACTGTTTGCAAAATTGTTAATGATGAGCAAGGAGTCCTGAAATCTCGTCCCACCACTGAGTGCCACATCTGCTATTAATTGGCTCACTGCAATTATTATCTGTTGGAACAGGGTAGGGGCACTATTTAAATAAGCCTTAATAGAGGAGTTTTATTGTCATAGTTACATAAAACATTCATAGAAAAACAGCGCTTCTTTCCCACAATGTAAGCAACAGTTGTTCTTGTGGCTTTAGCATCAAATCTCCCATGGCTAAATACTCCCCAGAGGACCAAACTGCTTTGTGGAACAGCAAGCTCACAGAATTAACAATATAATAATTGTAATACAAATCCCTGTTTGCAGGTTAGTTACCTTCCTCTGTGATTCATTCCAATCCAGATGGTATTCACCTGTTCCACTGGGTATAGACATTTGCTTAAAAAAAAATAATGAGCAAAAGAAGCTCCAGAAAAAATCCCTCCTCCTGCCTCAACAGCAGCCCTTCTTGCCACCCCTTCTACCCCATCACCCCATTCTGGCCAGCCCCCAGGGCAGAGATCTGTCTTGCGCCTACGATTTAAAAAACTGAACAACTTGGGAGTACTTGACAGCAGTGTATTTTACTGAAAGAGCCCTGCACCAATTGCTGGAAACAGGAATTAAGCAAAGTCTGGAGGACTTTTGTCCATATAACAACGGCAAGATCCTCAGCAGATATGAGGTGACATAGTTATATTGATACATCTGTTCATTAAATCTGAGGCGTCCTGCTCTCTAGTTTTTCCCCAGTCACTGACCTGAAGATGTGTCCTCAGAAACGTTCTTCTTTTGGTGAACTCAAAGTTATTTCTCATCAGGAGATACAGAAGAGCAGAGGCTTCATTCCTTGTGGAGGACACCTTGGAAGTGCAGCACTTCAGGATCTCGTAGCAGAGGGCAGCACACATGTTCACCCTTCCCTTGAAAAATGCTGAGGGAAACTTCACAAGAAGCACACAAACATTAGGAAATACAACACTAAATGACACCTATATGGCTCAGATGGGCAAAGACATGGAGCAATACATGAGGCTCCAGCCCAGATAGCCTAAATAAAGCTTTTGCTAGAGTTTTGAGCCTGAGAGCATTTGTGTGAATAAATTCTGGCCCTATTTTTAATCACCTTTGCTGCTCTACTTTTTGAGAATGTGCTCATGTATGTCTGTTGATCACCTCCCTCAACATCTTTTGGGTTCATTGGCAAATTCTCACCAAATTGGACAGACAGAAGTTTTGTGTTCTCACAACAACCACAAACAGCAGCAGCAGGGCAGAGAGGGGAGGTCCCACGGACATTCCCACCAAAGGCTGCCACGTGGAACATCAGAGAATCCACTGAACCCCATCCAGAAATCTGACCTCTCTGGGAAACGTGACCTGCGATGCTCATACGGCTACTGCTACATGTCCTCACAGTAAAGCCTAAAGTCATATTTGCCCTCGGGGACATAAACAAGAGACTTGCTTGTCCCAGAAAGCCTAAAAATACAGTGACCTGCTCTGGCTCCCCAGTGTCTGCTCCAGAGAGCTGCAGGATCAAGCCAAACCACTATCTCTGTGAGAGCTATTAGAGCTCTGTCAGAGCTATCTCTGTTAGCAACAGGACTTGGAGATTTGCAGCAGGGTGAAGAAAAGCAGAAGCCCAGCACCCTGTACGGCCACAGTGCACCTACTGCCTTACCAAACACCTACTTCTGAGCATGTCTGCGGGGGCAAGCTCAGCCGTACCCGAGAAGCAGGTAGTTGCAGTGGTGCCCTGCTCCAGCGGGCAGCAGCCTCCACGCAGGGCTGGCCAGAGCCACGGACCATCAGCGCACGTCTGTCTGGCAACGGTCACGAGTGGTGGCTGGCGGGGAGAGAGCACTGCACACGGCTTCCTTCCACCCTAACCACAGAGGGCTGGGTACAGGGAAGCAGAATAAGGAAGGGTTTCGTGCTGGCACACAGCCACCTCTGCAGCCAACACAGAGACCTGGCTGGAGAGGAGTGATGCCAATACATCCTGGAGGGAGCAGAAGCTGTTAGAGCATTGCACAGTGGCATTCTGCTCCCTCTGCTGCAGCTGGGGAGCAGCCCCAGGGAATTTCTTGGCACAAAGAGGCAACAGATGCTTTTTGTCTGTTCAGAGATGTACCCAGTTCATTTAAGACCAAGTAATCCTCATGGGACATAGCCCATAAGCCACCTTCTATCTGCCCCACTGCCTTCTCCCCAGGGCAGATGACAGTGAATACTGCAAGAGCATTCAGTTGCCTCCTCCGAGTCAGAGCCAGGAGCTGTAATCGTGGCCCTCTACTTGCATTAAGTATATATGATTCATAAAAGCTTGTATGCACTGCTGTGGCCACTACCATAGCGTGATGGTGAAAGGTCTCAAAACAGGAATCTAGGAGCTGTGGCCAGCAACACTACCTCACTGGGATTACACTGAGCCACACAGGTTACAAGGCGGTATGAAGACGCTTCCCAAATATTTGCTGTTCACTGCCTCTGGCCAAAAATATTTTCAGAAAAAAAAAATGGTAGAAAGAAAAGAAGCAAATAAACACCAGAGGATCATGTGTGCACTTGGGAAGGGAGTAATTAAGTAATTGCTGCCTGTCGTAATGCAATCCTTCTCCTGTAGCGAGACGGGGTCATGCTCAGACTCGGATTAGCACAGAGTTTGCCACAGTGATGTGTGACTGGGCATGCACGGGCAGCACGTGGGCTCTGAAGAAGATATGGCTGATACTCGCTCTCAGCAGGGAACACTGCTTGCCTGCACCAGTTCTGGGAGGAAAAGCTGTGCCCTGTTCATAGGTCCCCAGGCAGCTGCCTTCAGGAAACCAAGTCCAAGCAGATGCAATCACTCTTGGCATCACACTCAGGGCAGTGGACGCCAGGGCGTACGCCTGCTGGAAATCTGGCCAGGTACTGACTGCATCTCTTCAGCTGGCAGGAGAAATGAGCTGGGAAGAGTTGCAGAATAGCACATGTAGCTATAACTCTGCATGCGCTGGAGGAGCACATTTCCAATCTAGCACTAATTGGCCAGAGCAGGAGTCAACACAGTGAGTAGCCCCCAGAGAGGCCTCAGCACAAAAGGGACGTGAGGGCAGGGCAGCCAAAGTGTGGGGCAGGACACGTCAAACACCTTTCACAGCTGCACAGGAGGCTGTAATGGTGCTGCATCCTGACAGAACTAATAGGGAGAAAAGCCCAGCTTGACAAGGTCAGGGAAATTGCTAACAGGACAGGGAAAAGCTTCCCAAGTCGGCTGTTGTAGGAGAGGAATAAGGATCTACTGCCCTGCTCCTCCATGGCCTGGGATTTGTGATGCCTCTATCATGCCCTGTTAGATCCAACGCACCGAGGAACAGGAAAGCACGGAGCAGACAGCTACATGGCATTTCCATCAGCCTCACATCTACAGGTCTGAGCTGCTCGTAAATGCAGAGCAAATTATCTGAGCCCCCTCGTCTGTGCATGTTTTCCTTTGTAACCTTTAATTTCAAGACCGTTCCCAAGCATGGAAATATGTAACTACCTGTAAGTGATGATCTGAAAAGAAGGGTTTAGATGTTAACAAAACCTAGTGTGTAAAACAAGAGCAATCTAGCTTTTGTTGCTTGCTTCTTCCAAGTCAGTAAAACAGACACAGCTTTCTTCCCAAATCCCCAGCACACATGCATGCAAGCAGGATTCATTCCAAAACCAAAACTAAACATGCACACTATTATAGACCTTGTTTGTTCTTTGCTTTCTTGTGATGTTTCTTTTTTCTTTCTTACTTTTTTTTTTTTAAGTCTTTTGGCCAGCAAGTAAACAGATCTAATGCAGAAAGCAAGCTATTTTTAAGACAGATTTTGAGAAGCAGAATAAACATCAGGAGTTTCTTCCCATGCAGCAAACATTTCCTATGACCATAGATAAGAGGGGGGTTCTTTTTCTTGTAATTATTAGCTACAGAAGGCCATAAAAATGACAAATTGTCCATTCTAGCTGTGTCAAAGATATAACTCACTTTAGGTTTTCTTGAAGTTAACTCTATTATAGCTAACAGTGATATGCAACTCGAAACAAAGCAGTGCAGCCTTCATATTCCAAAACAAACTTGCAGGAAAACAAGCCATCCTTGCACTTGTCGTGAAATGGAGTGACACACACCTCTTCAGCTTTTTTATTGTCACTTTGGGCCTTACAAAAGCCCTTCAGAGGGCTTAGAAGGAAGTTTGGGACTCGTGTGGTTGGCAAAGAAAACACTTCCTTATAGATACCATCTGCTGGGCTCATATCTTGCTTTTACAGAAGCAACACTGTGTCCTGTCATAGTGGAAATGTGAGAAATTAACTGAAATCAACGTTTCATATCTTTGAAGACTCACGATGCCAAATTCAGCAAGGATTCAGGCAGGCACAAATCCAAGAAATCGACCCCACTGCCCATCCTTGCAGCAGCCAAGAACACAGCCCGTGTTGCTGCAATCAGCATTTTGGAAAGCAAGCGTGGAACCCCTGAAGGGCTCTGGCTTTTGAAGGCTGACAGGGAGATCAAATTGAGCAGGTGTGCAGGCTTGGCTTTGCATTTACGCAATCACAGAAAATTTGCCTCGAGGCAAGGAAGGTCTCTTATTTGCTAAAGGCACAAAACATATTTCTGGCTAAACAAACTTTCCACTAGCAAGGGGACGAGACATACAGAGAAAGCGTCTGAGCTGGCTGTGTGCTGATCTACAGCAGGATGGATCTCAAGGCTGAGCATATCAGAGTCAACCAGAAATCTCAAAAGAAAGGTAAAGCAATGATCACGTATTTGCCCCAGCAGAAAAACTGAGTGATTCCTGAGTGGTGGTTGCCAATCTGGCAGGCTTTCAGAAGCCCCAAGGAAAATCGTATCATAGGAGACCACACTGTCTGGAGTCAGGCAGGTAGCTAGGAAGACTTCTGCATTTTCTGCTTCTGATGTGTTTGTTTAGGACAAACCCCAAATTCAGCCATGGCCATACTCAGACTAGCTCTTAAGTTTGCTGTGGGGTTATGGTAAAAAGTACATAGCACAGACATTTTCCACCCTTGAAGAACAACTTAGCAGTTTCTTTAATCAAACTTTACTCAACAACAAGGGCAAGATCTCCTTTGGAAGTAACATTTTGTTGCATATCATTCACATAATGTGCTCTGCCTGGCTGTAATCTCATGCCACATGGATTTACCTCATTAATAAAGTGTTGCATTCAAGTGACTTGAGAGGTTCCAAGTATTTTTGACTTTATGATAACCATGCAGCTTGGAAAGAATAGAGCTTGCATGTACATCTGGTCTGGAAAATGTAGTTATGAGAAGCAGCAGGTTTTGACAAGCATGAAGGGAAATGTCATCATTCGCTGCTCTTAAATGGTTAGCTGCAGCTTTGACGCTACTCATGCTCAAGGGATTAAATAGCTTCGTTGCCTACTAAGGCTCAGAAAAGTGTAGAAGGAGGTTTAATAAGTACTACCCTCTTTCAAACACAGTGGGAGAGGAGCAGCTTGTCAGTACAAGAATCATTTGAGCAATAGTATTGTTAGCAATATTGACAGTGTGGGGCAAAGATTCAAGAAGCAGTAGCTTTTGGTCGAACTGCTACTAATCTTGAACAGCAATGTAGTGACCAAGTGTGGGGATACCTCACAATTTCTCCTTTTGTTCTCCGATATCTAATGAACAATAAATAACTGTTGAAACAGACAGCTTAATCTGGCTGGTTTTTAAATCAGTGAAAAAATTGTTTTCTAAAACACATCTCCAAACAACACAAAATATCAGTTTAACAGGATTTTAAGCATACTGGTCTCTTTTGCCATACCTATATGAATACTCCTGCACCTCTGGAGTTGTGTACTACATACCTTGCTAATAAAAGCTCTCAGAGAGGCAAACACGTGCTTAAGAGCTGCTTCTGACTGCCCATTTTTTAGAAAAGCCAGATGAATATCAAAAACTTTCTTCATGAGTGGATTGTGGCCATCGTTGCTTAGAAGCTGGGTCTGGAAAGCAACAAGAGAGTTTATTTTGCAGACATGTTGTGTCTGAAGCCAGAAATCACAGAGATAATTTTGCACAATTAAACAAATCAACTCTTAAGCCAGAAAAGGAATGGGGCTTTCAGTATAAATATAATCAATAAATGTGACAACCAGAAGAAACTTACACTAGTTGGTCAGGGGCTATTCTTATGGCAGAGAATAAACAAAAAATATTTTATCACTTTTGCATTACTAATTCCAAAACCTAACTCAATAATCCATTGCCTAGAGTTATTTTAAGTAAAACAGGCTGTTTTCAACATAATTATGACATTGTTTTTTTCCACTTCTTTTTATTTGTCTCAACTTGCGTTTCATCCGCTGCTCAAAAGAGTGAGAAAGAGAAAATGAATAAGACTATCACATCTTTTCACTGGACATATTTGTAGCTGTAAAGTCAGTACACTTGTCTCCTGCAAAGTTTTAACAGTTTGCACCTTCTGGAGACATAGTAAAATGGAATTGGAGAGGTTTGGTGGTGTCTGCCACCATCCTTGCAGCCACTGTGCAGAAAGCCTGGCACATCGTGGCCACCCAGCAAGGATGTGAACGTCCCACATTGGCAGGAGATAAGTATTCCCTATCTTATTGTCAGCCAAAACAATCCCTAGGCTGGTTTGGAACTGTCTTTTGACATCCTATACACATCTTGTACAAGATTAAGTTTATGATCCATCCTTTTTAACTGAATTTACTTTGCCAGTAAGAACAGCATCAGCACTTTTATTGCAATACAGAGCACACTTCTGTGTGGTAACACTGTACGACCATAAAAGCAAAGCAGAAGTCCATTAAAGCGGAAGGGAATCCAGTCTATCCTGTGGTTTGAAAATCACATTGTTTTGTGGTTCAGCCATATTCAAAAAGTGGCAAGTGAAAAGTCATGCAAGTTTTAATTCTTGCATCTATATCTTTCCACTCCTGCTGAACTACTAAGGAGCAATTTAACATATGCACCATGAAGGCTTTTTAGCTCTGTAACAAAAAAGAACAAAGGATACGAAGCACAGAATAAGGTGATCTTTGTCTTCAAATTGTTCAGTACATGTAAAAGGGAAATCTCCATTATGTTTAGTCTGAAATCTACGGTTGTACTTGTGACATTGTGCAAGACACACTGCTATGAGCAGGATTCCTCCACCCACACTTCAAGGAAGAGTATTGCAATATTTTGCTGCCAGCCTGGAATTCTCTTCACCACAGAGGCTTTGATTCTTGTTGAAGGCAATGACTACTGGGAGTGTGAATCACCACAGGGAGAAGACAATTTCTATCAGTGCTAGTCGTCCTATCTGAACTGGTAACCACAGCAGCAATGCCTAAGCACCAGAGACATTCATGTACAGCAATTCAAAGAAACCCAGGCCTCACTTCTAGGCAATTTATGGTAGAAAACAGTCACTGTTCTAAGAATGGTAGACCTTTATTTCCCTTTCCTCTAGCCCCTTGTTTCTATATGATGTACATTTCCCCTTATTCTATTTTTGTAATGCCTATACTCATGGTATTATGTCCATGTAATTTTCTCTGTTCTTGCAGTTTTGAAGAAATTACAAGATTGCATAAGCGCACAATTACTCTGAGACTTCATGAAACACTCAGCACTTTGGAAAATAAACAAACTGCAAATGATTTGTTTTTGTAGCCTTCCATAATCTGCCACTCTAGGAGAACAGATCACCAAAATCAACATGCATACAGAAATACTGTACACTTTTCCACAATACTTTTGATTTCAATGCTGACCTTGAAACTCTGAGTGAAAAATGAGATAGTGTCCAGGACCGTCAGGCACACTTCGGTGGCAATATTGCCCTCCAGTAACGCCTGGTGCACAATATCTGCTTCTGAGGTGCCTGCATCTGTGAATGGAAAGTAAATCAGGAGAAAACAGTGTTCAGGACTCCAGGTCCCACAAGATCTAAATGCTAATGCAGATAAGGTTCTCCCCTTGCACTTCATTTGGTTTGGGAGATGAGGTAAGAATAGTAATACACTGAATTTGCCAGCTCCATTCAGAGCTTTCTCAGCCTGATGCCAACTGAGTAAAAACAGTGTCAGTGTCTTAATCTCACTGTCTTCAAAGCCAGACAGAGAACAAGGTGTCCAAGTTTTATCTGTAGAGGAGAGATGGCAAGATGCTCAATGGGGCAATGTTCACTCACGTGGAGAGGCTTAGAGCAGATTTTGGCCTAAGTCTCTGTGCAGGGCTGAAATGCAGCCCTAGGGCTGCTCTCATGCCTGTCCTGCTCACTACCCAAACCAAGGCACCACCTGAACACACACTCAGCCAAGGAGCTGAGCCAAGACCGATGAGAAAAAAAAGCCACGCAAGTCCTAATTCCCAGAGGTGATTTTTAAAAGGCTGGCTCAAATGTCACCCCGCCACCACTGTCATTACGAAGAGTTTGAATATCCTGAAGCAACAAGTGGAAAAGGCTAATAACTCCATCTCACTCTGCAGTACATACTGTGGTTGAGCGTGAAGGAGGTCTCCAAGCTGCCCAGATGCTGGAGCCGCACCTGCATCCCCCCAGCTCTGCTGCGGAGCGCTGGCATTGTCTGGGATTTCCTATCGGCTCCTGTGTGTTTGGATAACCAGGCATCGTGCACCCTGCAAGGGGAAGTGAAGACTGCGGGTTTGGACAAGTAACAGCAGCCACACCACTACAAAATTACTCAAAGCACCACGAAGGAGATCTGGCCTCCCTCCAACTCCTTAATCTGGTTTATTCCAGACAATCCCAGCAAAACTGACCAAGCCACCCTGGTCTTGCCTGCACCAAATAGTCCTAGAGCTAATGAAAAAGCAGTGCTGCTGCTCAGGGAGTAGAGATGCAACTCGTGTCTCACCTGCAGCCGACTGTGGGGGACGCTGCCAACCGGTGCGGGCCAGGGGCTGGGGGTCTCATGCAGGAGCTGGAGGGGAGGGAAGGGGCAGGGTGCTAAGATGAGGGGACTCTGCTTGCAGCATGGCACTGAGCAGAGTCCCAGAATCGCAGGCTTACTGCCTGCCTGGGTTTGCCCGGCGTGGACGCGCATGCTCCTTTCCTGCCTCAGCTGTGGCAGAGAGCATAGCATGGACCTCTCACCCCAGCTCTGGCCAGAAGAATACAGTACCTGGCAATATTTCTCTTCCCCACGTATCTGAAGTGGAATAAACACACTCTAGGAAAAAAAAAAAAAAGGTATCTATTACAGATGAGGAACAATCCAGGGAACATTTAAAATCTATCCTGCCCTTGTCTGCAGTCACACTCTTTTGTGCATGAGGGTTTGGGGTTTATATTTACAAGTTCCTTGACCTCATATCCTTGGTTTCCAGCCTTTACAGCACATCCCTGTCTCCACACCCGTCTGTCCCACTGAACCTGCTGCACAGCAGAGGTTGTGCCTGTTATGACGGAGGTTGCACCATGAGCTCTGATCACCTGGGGGTGGTGGGACACCCTCTGCGCAGCCTGGATCAAGCACAAAGCACTGACACTTCACCTTGCTCCCTCCATGTACACCTGCTTCTTATCAGAGGGAGGAAAAGTATTTCATTACACCCTGCCCAGACACCCCTAGTGCTGCACAGGACTGCGTGCACAAGGCACATCACTCTCACGTAATCCCCTCTGCCAATGCTGCCTGCACAAAGGCGCAGTGTTTGAATTGTAGCCTCATGATACTCACTCCAGAAGCACAAGGACATTGATCAGCTCTTGGGGAGAGAATTTGTTCCAGTAAGCTAAAAGAGTATCTGAAAGAAAGAAAAAATCCAGTGCACTGAGGTTTAAAAAACATAAAAGGAGGTCCTAACAGACCAAAACCAATGGTGATGGCCTCTTGTCTTTTTGGCTGCACCCCAACATTCAGAGACCCACCAACCTTCAGAGATCATCTTCACAATGTAAAGGTAGCACATGAGGAGTGTCCGGATCTCAAACTGGTCCAACCGGCTGCAGTGTGACACGCTGCTCCTCGTGGAGCTTCTGCGGATCTAACAGGACACAGATGTGATGCAGAGACCAGCAAACAGCATATAACACATATGTGAGCATTTTTCCTCTCCCTCTACATGTGCACTGTCACAGCACCATGCTCTGGAGACATCTCATCCTTTGGGGCTGCTGCCCATCCAGTGATGAGCAGTCTGGAAACCCTGGACACATGGCCAAACGCTTCTCTGTCCAGAAAAAAATATGTCTGGGCAGGGAGTGATGGCACATCCAGCAAAACACACGACAGCCCTGCTTTCACTTCCCCTGCTCTCTGCAGCATCTGAGCTCCTGGACACTTTTGAAATTATTTCTTGTCAAACAAAACAGTTAATTAGCTATCACAGTTTAAAGTAAGAATCTTAACTTTCTGTTTAAGATGTACACTTCAAAACAAAAAGTCAGTTAACAAAAAACCAGGAAATTTTAGCCTAGGAAAAAACTTTTTTTTCCCTCTGATTTTTAGAAATGTCTCATTTTCCCTCCTACTTGGTGACCTGGGCAAAGACAAATGAAATCCTGACGGTGAGTCAATCTGTGTGGGAAAGGCTTTAGCACCGTGTGGTGGGAAACAAAACTTATAAAGCTTTACCAACATTTTCTTTGCATTCTCTGTGCTCACTTTAGCCGCATCCTATGACAAATGGATATGATTAAGATCTAAGCAGGATGCTTCTCTTAAACCTGTGCCTCACATGTTTGGACAGCGATCCACATATCTTGTTTTTGTTTATCCTGGGACAAGCTATGCATGTGAGTCACAATAAAACAGAATTAAACGTAAGTTTGGAATTGGAGATACAGGGCTATATCCAGTACTTTGCTGTTGACTATGCCAAACTATCAAGTTAGCACACAACTCACACCAGGGGAACAGGCAAAAATTAAAAAAGTCTACCTGTGCAGAGCAGTGTTAAAGCTGTGCTCCTCCACATGGCATTGCTTTTAAATGGTTTTGTGGATTTTGTATTCCCTAACAGAAAAGGTGTTTTCAATGACTCTAAAAAACATACGTTCGATGACAAAGAACATGTCTAGTTGTGGAGAAGAGCTGAGCTGCAAGCACTTTCTGCAAACCCCACCAACAGGGTTGAAGCATATGCTCAGAGCTTTGCTGAATATGAACAGTTTGATAGTCAAGTGTTTGGCTGTACTTGGTCTTGTAGCTTCATGATTCATGTGAGAGGCTTTAAAGGCCCCACCTCTCCTAAGCATGTCAGGACACAGCCAGCAGTAGCCCGGATAATCTTTGCCTTGCTTGTTGCAAGGGCCAAAGTTTTTAAAGCTGCATCAATGATTCACATCAACCCAAGAGTCTGGAAAGCACCTTGAGGAAAACCAGGGACTGGTTAGTACAAATACTGTACTTCCAGGCGTGCAATCAGCGAATGAGGAGAGTACACCTTGTCTGAATACTGGGATCAGAGCTCTTCGTTGAGTGACCACGGCCACCTTCTGCCAGGTTTGGGGCTGTGGTTATTAGCCTGGGTTGATTTTCCTACAAATACCCCGATTTCTTTTAAGTCAACACTCTCTGGCAATCTCACATCACAGGGCTTTACCTCCCAGCCATGTGTGAAACCCAGTTCCCAGCACCATGCACGGGACACTGGCCTGGCTGAGACCCACCCATGCACAAGGAGCATGCCCGAGTATGGATAAATACACCACAGGAGCAGAGATTTTCTCTATGGATTTTGCCTTTCATCTTTGATAAGTCATTTGTCAACAGCTGTATTTTTGCCTGAGATGTTTGAAGGCGGAAAGCACGCTAGATACGTGAGGTTGACCTCCTCTGTTAAACATGAATCTCTGCTTTGAATCAGTCAGAGGTGTTTATAAACTGGCATTTGAGAGCATTACCATAGGGAACTCCTTTTCCGTCCCCCTTTCTTAACATAACTCACAGAACAGTGCAGGAAGCACCATTCTTTCTAACCCCAGATACGTTACATTTTCACTTTGATCTGGGGAACCGGTTGCCCCCTCTGAGCTTAGGGATCCTTTTGAGTCTTCTCGCTTTATCGCGTGGCCATTTGGAAGTGCTGCTCCATAGGCTGAAAAAAACCCCAAATGCCACAATTAATCCCTTTGCATCAGCACTCCTCGGCTCATCAGGGACAGGGAGTGGTGGACATGATTCTGGCAGCAGAGATGGGGCTTCCCAAAGCCCCATGTCAAAAGCTGATTAATCTAGAAAGGACAGTTGGGGTACCACCACAGCCAGGGAAAAGCATGCAAACTCTAAGAAGCCTTTTGGCAGACGACTATTTTAGGTTTTGGGTAATGGTTTGGGGGGCTGGTAAGAGTTATGTTAAAAATAAATGGGAAAATTAAAGTTTAGAAAATTAATTTACCTGGATCTTTGTCTGTAATCAGGCTGGAAGTATTTGAGGGGGACGCAAAACCACACATGAATTCATCCCTAGATGCCTGTAAAGCATATGAAGTTTTTGTGACCAATGGAAGACAATATCTATTTTCTTATAGAAAAGAATAAAAAAATAAAAAAGGCAAATTAGAATAGCTTAAAAAAATTCTATTTCCCTACTTCCTCGACAAGGAGTACAAAGTACAGCAGAACATATTAAAGGAAGCCATAGCAGGTTTTTGGTTTTCATCATTTGAGTTGAAAGTCTGAATTGTTTTTCTCAAATGTCTTTTATGTTGTTGTTTCACCTTGAACAAAGAGGAGTCTATTCTGCAAGGCTAAGCCTGCAACAACTGCTGGAGTCCGAGGCCGAGTCCTGTTGTAACTCATTGCACTTGGAGGAACTTATGTCACCTCATGGCATTACACATACCATAAAGAAACATATGAAACAATAGCAAGAAAAAGGGTAGAGACATGGTATGCAGTGCTACAGACAGAACAAAGCCATAGGAAAAACAAAATTAAAAGAAACAAGCACATTAAGGGGCTGCAGGGAGAAGAAAACCACATTTATTCCTAAAGTTCAGCCTGGCTGCAGGCAGTGGAAGTTGCACAGGGGTTGTGCAGGGAGTGAAGGACTGGAAGGAGGGCAAAAAGGCATCGTTGGGCTTTACTCACAGGGCTGGAGGCAGCTGCACAGGAGTAGAGTGCCTCGCGGCTGGCCACTCGCTGGAGGTTCTCCAGGAGCAGCCCGAAGAGTGGCAGGTAGAGCTGAGCTATTTTTGCCTGCTGGTTCTGAAAAAAGACAGGGAGAAAAATGTTGGTAAGAGCCCAACTTTTCAATAGAGCCAAGATGAGAAACTCTTGAGCTAAAATACATATACATACATATATATATATAATTACACACTCTATATATTGGCTGAGGACATATAGAGTGTGGGTTTGGTGCCCCATCTCCACTTCCAGAGCTGCCAGGTATTACGCTTCTAGCAGCAAGCTTAGGGTGCTCAGGGATACAGGGAGTTGGTCAAAGTGTGCCATTTGGTTCCAAATGACTGGGAATGCCCAGTCATTTGGAACCAAATGGCACACTTTGACCAATACAAGAACCCAATTTTTTCTTCTGAATCAATACAACAAAGGAAATCTTGAAAATGCCTACAGGTTGAGAAAACCCTCTCTCAGCCGCTGACAGAGCCAGGGTTTCCTTGGATGGAGCTAGACTGCAGCATGAAACCCTGCTACACAGCTAGCCCTGCCTGTAACGTGAGTTTTTGCTTTGGTGTCTTGGGACACCAGCTGGGCGTTCTGCCCTGGCTCCAGGCAGTTTCCTGGTCACGCAGCCTGAAGCACAATATGTTCAAAACCCCAGTGTGACAATCTTAAAAGGTGGTATTTTTGAGAAGGCAGGAAGAGTGCTGCATGTTGAGGGGACAAAGTTCCTGAATTAGTGTCAGGGTTTTCAGGCACCCAGGAGAGCAGGAAAAGGCTGCTCCTGACCCAGTCTTGGTTGAGAGCTGGCAAGTGTCTCCTGAAATATCATCTTGCTAACTATGATGGGCTGCAGAATTGTTTCCAGGCTGTGCAAGTCACCATGGATCCTCACTGCAGAGGAAAGCAAGCTCACCTCCTGCTCAGCCTTCTCTAACAAGCAGAGGAGGGAGAGAAACTAGCTCTGGGTCCATATAGACCACAAGACACCCAGGCATATCCAGGTCACTGCTCCCGCCCTTCATGCCCAGGAGGCTATCCACATTCCCAGATATAACGCAGGAATGTAGCACATGAGGAAGAATTTGAGGGCCTGAACTCTATGCAGTGGCATGTTTCCAGCCTAAAAGCAAGGACACATACTGTCTGCATGGGTAGCTAGGCACTTTCAAGGACATATAGGTTAGCAGAGAGTAGAATCAAGGAAGAAAACAAGTCCATCCCCAGGCTCTTTCAGCAATATCACATGCCGAGCCTCTGCTCAAAGAAAGCCAAGAGCCACCCAGCAGAAACCCAGCATCTCATGAGAATCCACATATCCTCTCCTCCGATTCAGTAATTAGTAAAACATGCAGCCGACTTGTAACAGAGATCAGTCCTGTTTCCTGATTACAGTATATTAATGCAGGATACTAATAAACCCAAGACCAGAACAACACTGACGTTGCTTAATTTTGTTGCCCAGCCTCTTGGTTAATGACATTCTCAAGTTCCTTAATGGCTAAGGACTTTATTATCTTAAATACTTAGCATGAATAAGAGTGCTGCAGTTATCTAACTGTATTGTTTGTGGTTTTAGATCTTTTCTCAGCCTTATTACTGCTATGCCAGAACTATCAGTTACTTAACAACAATCCCCTAAAAAGTAAATAAGAACACCCTTGGTGCACCATGCAAGATTTAAAACTCTGATGTGCATTTTTTTTCATAATAATCAAGAACATTATGTTTAAAACCCAATAAAGTACGCCTGACCTTGTGCTGGTATCTGTTGTCGAAGGCATGCTTTATCAAGAGATTTTTTAAGACCGAGATGGCTGTACATCTGATATCATAGTTGTCCTGCAGGGCAACAGAGGCTTCTCTGAGAAGCATCCCCACCAGAAAATGATGCCTGCAATACTCATCAGTTAAACTGTATTCAAGATTTACATCTGAAAGAAACAGCAAGACAATAGTTAAGGGAACTTTTATCAGGATCTGTCCAGAGCAAGACATAACGGTCATGTAAGCCCCAACAGCCTGTGAATACGGTTTATCACTCACTCTCCTACGATCCACTGATCTTTCAATAAAGCCTGGATTGATTACAGTTTTCTCCACCGCTGAGTTAAGTCATACCGAAGAACTTGGCATCTTCCAGTTCTTACTAACCACTAATTTCAGCCCTCACTGTTTCAGCAGCAGCTAAAAGGATTCCTGCAGCGTGATGCTTTATAAAGCTTAGCACTCCAAAGAGTAATTTGTAAAGTCAGAGATGGATGAAAGAGGGAAGGACAAGCACGACTTACTGCCTAGGGGCTGTTTGCTCCTAACTGGTCGTTATCCTGTAAATCCCCAAACTACCCAGGCAGCAGAGGTGCCAGCCTCCACCAAGCAGCTCTAAGGCTGGTAACGAGCAGTGAAATTGGTGCATTTCTCATGGTTACCCAGCCCACGCAGCGCCATCTCTGCAGGTTGTTCCACACCCTCATTCCTTCTCACCAGGTCAGAGAGCAGACAAGAGGCAAATACACCTGCTAGGATGAGGGATGCAAACAAGGACATGGTGCCAACTGACCACTATTGCATCTTCCAGCAGTTTACACAGCTGGGTTTCCAGTCCCCTTCAAGGACCAGGAAGCCGTGGCAGGGTTCCAGGCAGCTGCTTGCCAGAAACTGTGAGACTCCATTAGTTCCCCACCAGCAGATATTGAACTCAGCTCCTTAAAGCTGCACTGGCTGCCAGCAGAAAGGCAGCTCTGTAATCACCTTGGTTAACTTAACAGGTACCTTGCATCTCACATGGATTCAGGCTATGTACTATGATCAAAGGAATGGCTGTTAAAAGGATGAGGCATCATTTTCACTGACTTGCCTGGATAACACAGCAGAGAACCGACAGAGACAGATTTCAGTGCAGGGTGTGTGTACACTCAGGCTGTTATGAATGACCTTGCCCTGACACCTTTATCTCTGTCAGGCTACCCATATGCCTAATCAGAGCCACAACAGGCACTGTTTGACTGTTGCGTTTTGGCACTAAGCCTCCCAGCCAGAGGGATAACCCCATTCTTCCTCTGAAGGGTAGAAATGCCGTGTACTTAGCTTAGATTTATTTATTTTTTAATCCCACAAGAGCAAAAGTTTTTCTGTGGCAATGTGGGGTGCATACACACAGCTTTGAAAATCCCAGCCAAAAGGTTCCAACAGCTCTGCGGCAGCAAAAGATATTTTTAAGTTCGTTGATTCATAAGCAGCATTTACTGGTTTGTGAAAGTCTGATTCAGAGGAAAGAGAAAGCAATCTGGAGCATTATCTAGCTTTCATTGTTAGTCATGTTAGCAAATGCCTAAATGTCACAGATCATGGTTATTCTATTAGTTGGATGCAAGCTAATTGATTGGAAGCTGTGTATTTAATTTGGCATTAGAAGATTCAGTGATGCCAGTTGGACGTACCTACTGAAGCGAACCGTTCCACAGCAAATGAAAAGAAATCTAATTCATGTGTAAAAAGAAAATGGACAAATAAAAAGATGGCAAAAATAAACAGGAATAAATAATGCTCTAAATCATGGAGAAACGGGGCAGTATGTCATGTTTTAATATTACTTCTAAGGCTATTGCTTAACTCCCAGTTTCTGTCAATCTCTTGGGTTCTTTGCTATCACAACACTGCAAAAAAACAGCTGGTTGCGAGGACAAGTTCAGGGTTGTGCTTCAGCTGATGAAACACACATGTGCCCCAGGCGAGGCAACAGCAATGCAGACCAGCAACCAGTCTTATTAGTTGAGGTGTTTCAGAGAAACTGCTCCAAGGTGCAATGCTCCAAGTCAACAGGATGTGGTCAGAGGAATGTGCTCTGCCTGCAGGCCTATCTGCACCAGCTTCTGCTGCAGAAGCCCTCTTTATCCACCTTCCTGGGGGCTATTCCTCCTTTTCCTAGAACCAGAGTATTAGAGGGCCAGGCACATCATTCAAGTAAGCTGATTAAGAGGTGAGGCATGTCAGTAGGATACCTCCTTGGTGATGTGCACACCATACCTCCCCGTCTCTAAGCCTGCTGTCCCCTGTCATCACAGGTCTGTCCATAAAAACAGACAAGTTTGCAATGGAGATGTATCACTACATGGCTCTACAATGGCAGGCAGAGCACAGACACCACTGCAAAGGCACTTCACCTACCAGAGGAAAGGCTGCTCTACTGTCAAGAGAAGTGCATGAATGACAATTGGTACCACTCTTTTGAAACACGTATCTTAAAAATAAAACTTTAGCTCTTAGGACCTAGTCACAGTAAAACAGTGGAGGAAAGATAAGCTGCCCTTCCAGCTTTTCAGTTTAACCACTGCAGATGAAAAGGTGAATGTTAACCAAGAAAGAGCATCCTTATGTTATCGTGCCACTAATAAGCAACAAGGAGACACTGTCATTGTGTGCTTTTCTCAGCCATTTCTAGCAATGTGTTTTGTTAAACTATGCCAGGCAAGTAGCCAAACTCATGTAAGCATAAGATTAGCAGCTGGTCCAGAAAGCTCTGAGTGATCAGAAACATACCAAAATAAGGACAACTTGACAGTTTTTGCTGCATCTGCTATGTGGATGTAAAGACAACCACTTTGGGATTTGCATGGCTGCACCCTGAGGCACAACTAAAGATTCCCTTGCCTGCATGAGAATAAATCCACTGAGCTTTCACACAGGGGAATCCCAAACTTCACTCTCCTTTGCAGTATTTATCTTGCCAGGCTATTAGCATCCAAACCTGGCAATCTTTACTGTATTTATTTAGCAGAGATGAGAAATCAGGACCTAAATAGAATGAGGTGATGTCTATAGCAGTCCTAGGAAGCCGGCGAGGCACGCTGTTAGGCTCAGCGCTGTGGTCTGCACTGTTGTCGGTAGGAGAGCTGCAGCCATCCACACTTGCACAGTGCCTCAGCCCCTTGCAAACTGTCCTGTGGTGAGCAGCATCAGGGGCCACAGTGTGGCAGCAAAAGCAGCCTGGACACATGACGGTTCCACAGTCTGTATGCCCTTGGTAGGCACTAAGGACTGGCATGGGCTCAAGTTCTCTGCTGGCTGCCTTCAGCCCAGGCTTGAGTACAAGCTTGAGCGCACCATGCACCACGATACTCTTGTTCAAAATGAAAGCAGAAGGTAACCTAAATCACCTTCTTGTGGTCACCATGGGAGCTGGCAGTGGAACAGGGAATTCAATCTGTTAGTCTCTATCTCCATTCTCTACAGCATCGATGGATGAGACACCCTACTTCTCAGGATGCTGACACTCATGGAAACAAACAATTACACTTCTACAATTTGTGTATTTACTGAAACAACAGCAGTTTCTTTCAGATATTGTTCATCCCATGCAAACTTAAATATAGTGAATACTGAAATGACTGATTGCATACCATTCTGGAGCAAAATTATGTAGACTGACCAGAACAGCATCTTTTTCTGAGGTTAATGTAAATCAAGCTAAACAGGACAAATTTCTTTATCACCAAGTCAAATTCCATCTGGTCAGAAGCCACCAAGGCTAACAAATCATAATCTCTTAAGAAAAGACATACCTTGAACTCTTTGCAGTTTCGGTTTGGAAAAGGTCATTGGTAAGTTCAGAGGAATGTAGTGCTCATGATTACAAATGGTTTGAAGAAATTCAAACTTATATTCGATCAGCAGCTGAGGAAAAAAAAAGAAAAGACAAACACAAACTATGTTTTCAGTTTGACTCATTTGCTTCCCGTTCAATATGTTTGTTGCACAAGGACTGGGGAATCTAAATAGCATTTGATGAAACTCATAATTGGCAAATTTTTGTGTTGTTCTCCCTAAACACGCATAGAATCATAGAATCACCAGGTTGGAAAAGACCCATCGGATCATCAAGTCCAACCGTGTAGCATGCATGTAGCAGTCACTTGAGACTTCTTTACTTTTTTCATCTAGACTATCAATCAATCACTCTTTGAGTTTTGTCTCTTCACATTGTTTTAAAGCTTAGCTGCATACAGGCTCTTGGCCCAGACAAAGAGGCCTCTGCCTCCAGAAGACTGTGCAGCAAGAGCATCTAAAAGGCCTCCAAGAGTCACAGAAGATAATCACTAGAGAGCTTTAATCGATGTAGGTATATACAACTGTAAATCACCTTTCAAGAAACATACTGCTTACCTTAGGGTCTTTTGGGCTGAATCCAGAAATGTAATCATTTATCAAGTTAAAAACAAACCCTCTGTCCATAAAGGTCAAACAACGCTGGAGAAAAAATAGCAACATATCACCAATCATTAAAAATAAATGCAACTATTCTAAACGATCTCCACCCTAGCAGCCCACCAGCAGGCAGATTTGATCCTCTGGGCTGCTGCTGACTTTCCAAAACATACTTAATCTTGTTTCTCTGAAATCATTTGAGTGACCTTACTTAAGTCTCCAGTGGACAATAAACATTTAAAATCAGAGCACACATATTTCCTCTCAGGTTTTGAACAGTTGCTAGGCATGACTGAAAACCCTAGATAACATACAGCGAATTGTGGTCTCTCTCTTGAAAAGTGAAAGTCTCTTTCTTAGGAAAGCTTAACCCCACCAGAGTTTTCATCATTGAAGAAACCAAAGAGAAAATAAAGCACAATCACATTTGTTTGCTTGTTGCTTATTTCTAGTTGGTTTGGGTTTTTTTGTTTTCTTCTCTGAGAAAAGCCTGGGAGAAGAAAAGAAGCTGCTGACCTTCAGGAAGTTAGCCAAGCTAAAGTTGACGTTCCTGGATTCTTCAGGGATTTCGTTATAGCGAATGGTCACGTGAGGAATGATTGCGAGAAGCAACGAATGCAGAGCATGCTGGTAGGATTCTGGGAACCGCTGGCCTCTGGGCAGCTGAAACCAAAAGCATGTCTTAAACTCAGTGTTGCAAGCAAGCAGCTGTAGACAACCCAGGCACAAGTTCCAATTAGCATTTGTTTACGTTGTTTCCTAATAAAACATTGGCACAAAGAAAGCACTGGCTGTGACTGCAGCAGCTGGTTACAGAAAAGGGGCTGCATGAGCCATAAGAAGATCTGGAATTTTTAAACTACAATTGAGACTGAAAAAGGGAAGAAGGAAAAAGTAATGTATAAAAAATAAGAAGAGAGATCTGGCTAGCTGTTCAGCCTGTCAAGTTTTTCTTTTAAATACAGATTAACGTAGTTGTTCAAAACAACTTTTGGTGGAGATTTTTTTTTGTGATAGCTCTGTAATGCAGCTTCAAACAAGTTTATTTTTACCTTGATTTTGTTTTCTTCCAGTAAGTACATTGCCATTGACTTCGCCAGTGCTTCAAAGAAAAACCATGAGTACTAGAATAAAAGAAGAATACTATTATTTTTCTCAGCAGGATCGAACATGTTCGTCTGTGTGGGGATGCAGCAGTGTGGGAGGGAGAGCTCACATTCAAACGGCATTTTGTAAGCGTGGCTGTACCTGCACAGCTCCCTTGGCGTAAGTGCCTTTGCTATCTGGAGGAGTGTCGGGCTATGAGACCACCCCCCCTTTCCTCCCTTCCACTCTCTGCAGCCAAATACTGCCAATACTTCACCTTGAGTAGCTTATTGATGGCTAGAAAATCTGCCGACTGCTTCAGGATTGTGGCCATGGAAAGGACCAAGGTTTCATGGGTCATCTTCGCCTGTGTGACACTGGGTTTCTCAGCTCGAAAAACGTACTGAGGCAAGAAGAAGAGTGTCAGTGGTGTGCCTGCTCCCAGTAGGGAGTTTTGCAGAGCGGTGTGTCATGACTGACCTTTAAAAAGGAGCGCAAGTAGTGGTCTAGACCTTCTTCATGGCACTTGGACACAATGTGCAGAAGGACCCTGGGGAGAAATGTGGTTTGTGTTCAGCATGCGATGCCAGGGCATGTTCCTCCATCTCACAAAACCAGACATCATCTGTGCTCTATCCTGCACAACACCAAAAGCCTGACTGCTGGCATGGCCCTATTTACAAAGGGCCATTTTTCTTGCAGACTGGCACCTTTCATGGTTCCTGCAGCTGCATGATCCTTGCCACAGCACTCATATCTGATGAATACCTTTTCTCCACTTTGCTGCTGGACCAGGTGTCACCCAGACCACTTGCCTTCAATGCTTGAGGCTCCCGGCATGGAGCAGCATGGTGGAGCGTTTCTCTACAGGGGACAACCCTATTCTTTGTCCCCTGTGACAGAGGACATGCCAGGATTAAAGCCAGCTACTACTTAAATTCATGCTGCAGCAAGCATTAGGTACCTGAACAGTGCTCAGGTGTTAGATAAGTTGAAACCAAAGACGTTAAATTATCCAGCTCTGTGCTCAGTTCGCTTTGGCTGTATCTATGGATGTGCTATACAGTGAGCAAGCCTGCTTGCCACTCCTGCCCAAGCTACAGATTCAATCACACTGTACAGCTTATCATGTCCTGAGTCTATTCTCATGGGGAGCCCTTTCCTAATAACAGCACAAGTGACAATTAACAACTACTCTACTACATAAACGAACACAAAAACCTCTATAGAATCTCTGCTGAGACGCAGGGAAAAAACCTCTTCATCATTGTTTTACTGGTACCTTCCTGCATCCCATGAATTCATTAAGTCTGGAAGGCTCTTTTTTACTGTATTTACATCATATGTATCCTCTCTTGCTCCCTGGTACATGACTAGATTATTTTCAGGCTGTTGCCTTGCACTTCACTCAGGACAGGCCAGACCTCTGGAAGTGCTCCAGGCAGCTGATAAAGGCAGCAAGCGCCTGTTTTCCCCAGCCAACATTGAGGATTTACATTCTAGCCCCAGCCAGAGGGAACAACAAACTATTGCACATTGTCACAGATGCCACAGGCCAAACCACAGGGAGGACCTAGCAAGCCATTTATCAGATAAAGTAGGGTTTAAATTCCACTCTGACAGTCTGGATGAGAAAACAGTTGTTATTAAACAGAAAGCTACTGACAAACTGGAAAGCACCAATGCCAAGCTTTGGAAAAGTCTCTGGAATTGAAAGCTGGTCATCAGTCACATGTTCCCCTGTCCTGCCCCTCTGCTGATTCAATCCAAGGGGGACCCCACAGCCTGCACCACACGGTGCAAAACTGGGATTGCAACGGGCCCTGCATCTCAGGGAGAGCAGGTCCCAGGCATGACATCTCTAGGGGATCAGCCTCTGACCTCCCATTTCATGGGATTGAGTTGCTTTTCGTCCACAGATGTACGGTACCTCCTGCAGTCAGAGGAAAGACCAGGGAAGGATGATGGATGTTTTAATGCATCCACCAGTTTAGGCGTGTCGTGGACAAAGCCAGGCAGGAAAAATGCTTTTGCACTTTTTGCTTTTTTCAGACTCTGCACAAGCCTGGGACCAGGAGCTGGTCGCTGCTGCCCTCTTGGGGCTGCAGGCACGGCAGAACATAGAGAGTCATCCCCACCAGGAAACTCTTTTTCTTTTGAAAAACAATGCAGGAGTATTTAAAGTACCACATTTTTCCCCAGGCAGCTCCCAGGACAAGGGCCCCACTCTGCCCCATGCCACAAGAAGACAGAGCTGCTATTTCACATCTCGGGGGCAAGCAGAGTGGACAAGCAATGCTGTCACTTAGCACCTTGTACTGGGAAACCACACCCTGCTTCCCACTGTAGTTTGTGGCTTTACATTTGTAACTGAAAAAAACTGGATGGTTTACCAGACACTTACATGGTGCAGTTGACAGCTACTTCATCTTCCTGGGTCGCATTTGTAAGGACTCTAAATAGTTGCATAAGAATTACAGGTAGAAACTGAATCATTACTTGGATCTCCATGGCGTGCAAACACTAAAATAAATGTTCAAAACACAGACACTTTTAGTTCAACATTTTGCAGATGTTAAATACTTATAGTCCAGAGACATTTCTGTGGCAACAGGACAGGCATTAGCAAATGCTTCAGGGTGTGGGCTTCAGGCCGCTGGAGGACAGGAGAACTTGGACCCAGAGCAGTGCTTGCTGCCTGCCTTCCAGCTGACAGATCCCAGCTGCATTCCTTCAGGGAGTTACATGAATTACTCACGGCAGGTGTTAATCCTCCTCTCAGATGTGCTTAGGCAGCTATGACTTAATTAGAGGCCACATGCTATGATTTGACCTCAATAACACAGAACGTAAGGCAGGAGTTTTGCTCCCAACTTTTCTCGTCACTTGTGACAGTTTTTTTGAAGTGACTAAGTCCCATTTTCACAAATGCCTTCAGAGCATGGAAAGCTGATGCCCAGTGACTTACAGTGAGAATTTTCTACAAAGGGCTTAGCTTGCTATTGGAAATCATAGAATGGTTTGTGTTGGAAGGGACCTTAAAGATCATCTAGTTCCAACCCCCCTGCCATGGACAGGAACACTTTCCACTGGGTCAGGTTGCTTAATGGAATTTAAGTGACCTAGTGAAGGCCAAAACCATCCAGTGTGAACATCTTCCACACATCTCATAGTCCTCTTCTGCCTGAATGTTATGATAAATGTCTAGGAAAGACTGTGTTTTATTTTCAGTTTTCAAACGTGCAAACCCAACTAAAGTTTCTTATGTCTGTATCTAGGTGTTTAAATTACTCAAGTTATAGAGGTGTTCCTGGTAAGAAGCCCTCAGTTATGGTTTGCTTATAAATGACTCCCTGTCTGAAGGCTGCAGCAAGGTTGTTATGGCTGGGCAGGACTGGGACCTACCCAGCCCCCTTGACGAAGTGCTCAGAGCAAAGCAACTGCTCTTTTTAGTGCTTGACCTCAAAACCTGCCATTATTTCTATTTCTTAAAATATTTATACGTTATCCAAAACACACCCAGTAACTTTGTCATGATAAATCCCCGCCACGGGAAGTAAAGCTTTTATTTTATCTGTTGTGAAAGGCAGTGGGAAGCAGCATGCAGCCAGCGGACAGTTGTGTCAGTAAGCACAGGTAAGGATACTGCACAGTGCGCTGGTCCCAGCACAGCAGCGAGCGTGTATCCCTACAGGGCAGGGGCCTGGGTATTTACTGATGATCCACAGAAACAAACAAAGTCCACCAACAGGCACTGTTCACCTTTAGGTATTTAATAAGCTCTCCTGGGACCTCCTTAGCTCCTGCCTGAACCACCTGGCAATACTGGAAGAATTTGTGCAAGTGCATGTCCTGGAAGAGAAGAAAAACAGTTCAGTGCAGCAGCCTTGATATTTGTCAACCCCTGCTCTGCAGTGCACACCTGAAAATCTGCTGAATTACCTGTCGTGTCACCAGCAAGCCCCATGTCACTACTAGTGGCACTCTTGGTCCCCACCTGCCATCTCCCAGGATTACAGCACTGCTCCCTGCATTTTCCAACACATCCAGCCACTGCCCATCTCCTGGCTCCTAACTAACCTCAAGACTAAGCATAAAGCTGCCAGTAGTGTTAAAATTCTGCACTACCTTGTGCCTCACTCCCCACCCAACACCAGCCTGGAGAAGCAGGAGCCCTTCTCTGCCAGTTGTGTCTCTTCTGGACTATCTCACTATCTGCACTGATCTCCTACTGTCCATCTGAAGCAGGCTCTCCCTCCCATTCCTCTCCCTTCTCTTCCTCGGTTAAATTTAATTACTGGCTTATTTAACCCTGAAAAGCATCTGGGAATGTGGTGATGAGTGGAACTACTGTGCTGCTCTCAGTGATGTACAGAATCAGTAAGACCTTAAAACAGATTTAGATGATGCCAAAATCAAGTTGCTGTGAACATAAATGCAGCTGATTGCATCCAGCACAGGGCAACAAGCCCTCTCAGTGGCATTTCCCCAGGAGCAGTGCTGACAGGAGGTGCCCCAGAGCTTGTGCTGGGGAGTTTTGCTGCACGCCACATGAAGCTTGGCAAGTCCATCCCTACCATAAGATGACAGAACACATGAGGACTTGGTGAAATAGCCTGAATTCATTTCAAAGGAAAATCAGGATTCATTTTTTTGTGTCTGCTGTTGTTAGAAAACATTTTTTAAAACTTAACTTTTTAAAACTTAATAAACAGTCTGATATTTGGAAAAACCTATAATTTCCACCAGGTCTCTCGTAACATCAAAGCAGTTCATTTGCTCAAATGTCTCCTTGGTCCTGCCAGTTAGAGTGCAATTGGCTAGGAAAGCATCAGCATCTCCCTAGGCTCATTCACTGAGCATTTTCAATATCAATACAACTGTCAGGAAAACAGAGCAGAGCCCTGCAAGTAATCCCAGAACTGCTGCTATAGAAGTATCTCAGGGCTGCTCTGCAAACGCAGGCACCTGTATCCCACAGCACCTACAGTGTAGCAGTCGTGGAGACACAACAATCGCTTCCTTTGCATTTGTGTTGAAAGCCTTTTAAGAGTGAAGTGTTTGACTTACCTGGGTATAAACAGTTGAGTCCAAATGCATTCTGATTTTAAACAGCGGCTTTGCTCCATCCACCCACTTTGCATCCACACTGGGCTGCTGTGAACAGATAACGTTCAAATATTTGGTTTCAGACTGTGGTGAGAAAGTGGCTCCTAAGAACCTTAAGCTTTGGGAGCTACCTTGTTGTAGGGAACTTTCCAGCTGAGCAGAGCACCAACAGAAGCCCAGACCTTAGAGCAGTAACAAAAGCTCAGCTTTCCTCTTCCCTTTACATTTAAGCCCATTTTAACTGGCCTTCCTACCTTTCGTGACTCTGTGTCCCCAAGACCCAGGTAGCCAGGTGGAAGGTTGGATGAAACCGGTAAATGCCGCTCCAGAGTGACAATCCGTCCATCCTTCAGCAACGAGACCCAGGCAAATCCCACTGTGGAGGCAACCAGCAACACGACTTAGCAGACACACAGCGACGTTTATCTCAAGCTCCAAGCTTGGACACCTGTGTTTCATCCTGAGAAAATCCAACCCGCAGCTGTGTAAGCAGCTTCACTGAGGTTGAGATTGGTTATGTCAGCCTTGTCAAAGCACATTTTACCCAGTGACTTCGTAAACGAAATCCAGGCACAGCTCAATCAGGACTGGGTTGGAGGGGCAGAAATGGGGTGTCTTATGCATCATGACAAGGGTCCTTCAGTCACACAAGGACTGGCTGAATGGAGAGGCTTCCCAACCAGCGGGACCTGGGTGTGCTCAGCCTCTTATACCCGCCTAGTGCAGGCAGGATCAGCCCCTGAGACCCTGGATCTTGCATCAAGTTTTTGTTGGTGACTTGACTGACAATAGCCCATTCATGCAAGCCAAGCCAAGAACATGCAGAAATAGCTGTCAGATTGCAGAAAAAAACTGAACTTTAGTATAGACTAGATAGGGAGGGCCTCTTTATCAGGGAGTGCAGTGATAGCGTGAGGGGGTAATGGTTTTAAGCTGAAAGAGGGGACATTTAGATTAGATATTAGAAAGAATTTTTTTACTATGTGGGTGGTGAGGCACTAGCACAGGTTGCCCAGAGAAGCTGTGGATGCCCCATTCCTGGAGGCATTCAAGGCCAGGCTGGATGAGGCTTTGAGCAATCTGATCCAGTGGAAGGTGTCCCTGCCCGTGGCAGGAATCTTTAAGGTCCCTTCCAACCCAAACTATCCTATGACTCTGTTTTATTACAGTTTAGACCCATGATTTGTGTTGGGCTGCTTTAAAAAAATAAAACCCAGACAGCCTAATGTTTGAATCAATTTTTTTTCATGTCCCTCCAGTTATTCTACCTTGGATTCTTACACTCCAACAGAAGTAATTCAAGCAGTGAACATACCTTGAGTTTCAACGGTGTCCTGTTTTTTCGATGTTGCCTTTGTATTAATTTCACAGCTGACATGATAGAAGGTGAAAAGCAAATGATGCTTTTGATGGAGGTGAATTGGAAGCTCAATTTTAATCTAAAATGATATCATGATAGACAAGACTGTATTTTTAATTGTTGAGTAATATTTTAAATTCTGTTTTAGTTCACAAATGCTATGCTGTATGCAGTTACACAAGACACATTCCTACCCACCTTAAATAACTCCTGGCTAACATTTTCACCACATTTGCACATTTCTTATTAATGAGGGTGTGTGATTGGAGTGCACAAAGCGTGACAGTAAAGACAACAGAAAACAAACTGGCATTAAAAATTGACAATGCCTCTGGCTTTGCTGAGCCCTTCTACTGAGCCAAAGGTTTGGATGATTATTCTTACTCATATTTCACTCAGCCTTGGAAAAAGAGATATTCCGACAGGTCCTTTGGCTTTGTAGTGTCCAGGAAAAACTGTTACTTCCCACCACTTTGTCCATACCTCATCATAGAACTCTGGACTCTGGTTGTGATGCAGCACAGCAGCATACGCGTTTGTGGTCAAGAGATGGCCTCCAGGTTTGCCATATATACACTGCAAACACAAATGAAGAGCTGAATTCAGGGTTGCTGCCACCCTAAATTTGCTGACCAAATTAAAACAGCAAGGATGGAAACTGAGTGCTTTCCTGTTGTCTTGCTCAGCCTGCCTGGCACACAGTACAGAGAGGCGAGCAAATGGCAGCCCCATTAGCAGGTACCCACCTTTAATGGCCTGGCATCAGCTTCATCTGAATCCCTGAACTCAACACAGACAGCAATATTCCTTGCCTGAAATGGGGGAGAACAGGAGGATGAGGCATTGCCACAGGTCAGCAGCATCATCCCAGACCAGGGTGCAGCCGGCTTTACAATTCACTCACCTTTGCAAACACCTTCTGGTTCTCATATTTCAAATGCAAGGGGTAGATGTAGAGGTGGTTTTTGTAGACAGTGAACGGATAACAGTATTTTGCAACTTCTGGGACAAGCTCTTCCACTTCAACTGCAACGTCCTCACAGCTCTTCTCAAAGGGCTTTATGGGAATGTAAGAAGCTGTGACACAATCTATAAAAGAAGGAAAGCTTGGATGAGTGCACACCCCACAAACATGGGAAGAACAGCCCATGCGAAAGGAAATGCACGGGTCTGAAACTCTGCCATTGCTCTCAAGCATCCAGTTCACTTCAGAGGATTGTGAGTGTTGATGAGGCAGCACTTGGGCCACTCTTGCTGAAATAACTAAGGGAAAATTCTCCCCTTGATTATGCAACATCTGCAGAACCCAACTGCACTAGCAATACTGAGAAAAGATGGGTGCACAGGCATGGGTGCACCATGGAGTGACACTGGACGCATCACGAGTCCTTTCTTTAAATGCAAGTGAAGAATCACACTGATCATGTTCGTGAAGCCCCCTGGTGTTATGGATCAAAAATGTTATATGAGATTGGTGTAATAATCACAGCAAAAGTGGGCAGGTGGCTTCCTTTAGCCTTAGATGTGATGGCCCAATCTCAGCACTTGGACCACACCCCTCCAAAGAATCCACCAGAAAGACCTAGAAGTCAGGGGTTGTGTTGAATTACTCACTGCAGCCCCGAGATACTCTTGTTAATGAAACAGCAAAATTCCCCATAGCAGTGTTAACTCCTGAGGCTAGAGCCATCAGCATTTATTTTCAGATCCAAGATCCTTACTTGTGAAGTCTAGTGGGATGTCTTTGATGACGATATTTAACTGGGCTGGAATGACCTGTAGTTTTGTCTTCTCTGGTCTGCATTAAGGAGAAAGGAACAAGAGCGTGAACCTTGAAAACTCAGGTGCTGAATGCATAAGCAGAGCTTTTTGTTACTCTCTATTTTAGAAACTGTCAACTCGTGCTTAAGCATAACTGTTTAAAAATGTATATTAAAATGCCTGCTGAGCCTCTGCACCAGTCTCTTACACTTACTTCTTATACTCTGCTAAAAGCTTCAGCATATCTTCATTCGAGATTTTGCTGCTGTCTTGCTTGTACAGAGGCGAGAATTTTCCTTCAGCATCGAGAGTGCCCTGGGAATCTTTGAACACTGGTCTGCAGAAAAGAACAGATGCATTTCTTAAACGTTAGTAAATATGCAGACACTGAGGTCTTTGACAGGCTGAAGGGCAGTTTATCAGGTGAGAGGTTCACTAGCCTGTGACTGCTCTGAACACTGCCAGACCTCCCTCACCCTCTCACCCCCAGGTGGTGCTTAAACCCCACAAAGGCTATGATCAACTGTGTCACTGTCCCACAGAACACAGTGGGACATCACCCACTTCCCTTCTCTCCGGCAGGTGAGAAGTACACACCCAGCCCAGTTCCAAGCCTGGTCCACAATCAAAAACACCCTTCAATCCCTTCCCTCTAACACCAACTGGTAAAGTATCTTCCTAGTTAGAAATGGGTTCAGAGCAAGGAAAACCTTCTAGGAAAGGAGTACGCAAGGAAGACCAGTCTCAGAGCATATTTCAGCTTCCTCTTGTACCCAGAGCAGGAGACTAGAGTCTGCCCTGGATAAATCTTGGCATCTTTGCCCTTGAATAAAAAGGCTGTGAGTGCCTCTGTGCAGCAGGAACATTAAAGCATCCAAACTCCATGCAGGTCTCAACCCAGAAGGTACAAACCTGAAGCCCATCAAAGTCAATGTCCACACAGAGCCCACTTTTGGCTGAGACACCACTTGAAAGAGGGCTGAGGCACTGCACAGGCTTTGTGCTGGCTCCCAGCAGCAAGCTGCATCCCAGAAATACCGTAGTGAAGTCGAGCAATGTACTTAATCAGTCCCAGCAAAAGAACAGTGAGGGGATGGGGATCACTGTCTTCAGTCATTCCCAAGAACATTAATTAAAGCAGTGTCTAAGATGGGAGACAAATCCAGCTGACTCCCACTGCCAGGAGGGAATTTCTACACAGATTCCTGTGCAGAAGATAGCAGGAAGATTTGGTAGCAGGAGATTTGTCCTCAGGAATGTTCTGCCCCGACAGCAGTAGCTACAGGTCAGCAGAAAGGCTACTGTCTTCCCAGCAGTGTTTACATCTCAATATTTTGTTTCTAATTCTAGATAAAGCATTTCAAGCCAACCATTCCGTCTTGGGAATTGGAGCCAGATTCTGTCCTCAGCTGCAACTTCACTGACTTCAGTGATCTGGCCTTTTGCCCACTCGGTCGGATCATATCCCAGATAACTTGCAGCATCCCACCAGGGTCAAAGCACAGTCTGAGATGACTAACCTGGCGGCCCAGCCGAAGGGCATCCTGTACTGCCCCAGACGGCTGCACACCTGCTTGGCCACCTTATGGACCTTCTGAGCAGTCTGGAAAACACAAAAGAGGTTAGTGAGTGCTACGGCTTCCACACTGGCCTGGCAAAGAGGTATAGAGTGCTGCACTTTCTAGGGAGAAGAAATTCTTACTACTGCACAATGCACAGCTCCCCAGGCACATAGTACAACAGTCGCCAAAGCAGTTGACAGAGGTCCCTGTTACTTGATACCATGCACATTCATTACTTTAGCAAAGCAAACACGTTGTGGGCATGGCCGTATTAAAAATCCTCTTGATTCTGCATTACACTATCAGGGTATTAGTACTTTATTGTGCAAAGGGTATTAGTAGCTATTTTCCAACACTGCCCCTAATCAGCTCCCCCTGTACAGATTTACAGAGTGTGCCGAGGGAATGCAATCACACACCAGGTTTTCCATCCACTGATTCTCCAGGATCTACTTTTGACTGGCTGCAGCACTTGGCATGCAGACTCATGCCAGCAGGACCAATGACCACTCTTTGTGTAGGATCCTCCGTAAGATCATAGCACTCTGCATGGAGCAAGAGAGAGGCAGAGCAAGCAGTTTAAAGGGTGAAGCCCAGGTTTTGCTGCTACTAAAACATCATCGTACCCAGCTGGTGTGAGCTGGGACCAGTCCAAGACACTGCACACCAGTGCCTAGCAGTGCAGCTCTTTTCTCTAAGAATGAATCCTCCTACTTTTTTTGCTGCTAGACCGGGATCTGCCTGGCAGGAGTGTAATGGGGAAATTCTCCCTGCCCCAACTGCTTTCATCTTTCTAAAGAAATCCTCTGTCTCACTCCAGGGGAAGGAATCGATTCTCCCAGAACAGCCCAGCTGAAGCCAACCTGGGAAGAACGCAAGTAGCAGAACCGATGAACCAGTATGAGCCAGAAAGCAGATAAAGAGTAGCAGAAACAACCCATGTTTCAGACCACACTACTCTCTACAGCAGCAGACAGCATCACTGAGAAAATACTCTCAAGGCCCCATCCAATACCTTTCCCGGGTCCGAGTTTTTGATGTATGGCTCTGCACAGTGCGTAATGCTGCCCTGCAGCACCTTCTCCACACGAGCCACCAAGAAAATCTCCGCATGAGGGTCAGTCACAGAGAAAACGCCCTGCAATAGATAGACAGTAGACTGTCAGAGAGCAGGACACCCTGGCACTGATCATCTTGCTGTCCTCTTCCACAACCCACACAGCCCCAGCCCTAGGTACTGCTGCGAACGGGCTACTGAACAGCTACAGCCTCAACAGGGATACATAATGAGGAGAAAGTCAGGTTTTTACCCGTTTTATGTTGCGCAAGCAAGACTCAGGGACTCCATACACAAGGCTCTCGCCTGGTGAACGTCCCTTGGTGCCCTCCGCTCCAGATGCAGAGTTATCCAGCAGCATGTCACGGACAGATGGAGGGTTCAAGTCCACATGGAAATCAGCTGAAATCTTGCAATTATTTTTCAGGTCAAATAATGCCAAGCTTAGGAAAAAGGGCTCAACCTGGAAATTCGATTGAATATGTGTGTCAAAAAAAAAATACATGGTACAGGCTCAAGAGTATCAACATGTATTGTTTTCCCTGCTAGGTTGGCCTTCTGCATCTGTTTGTTCCTTTAGTTCTGGGAGGAAAGACTGGAGGAGCCTGGTCTGTTCAGCCTGGAAAAAAGGGGCTGAGGAGCTGCCTTCAGGCATCAGAAGCTCAGAAAATACAAGGAAAAGCTTTTTTAGCTAAGGCACAACTTTGGCACAATAACAAATGCACATAATAAAAGTGGCAATGAAGGCTGCGAGTCAGAAGGTTTCAGAACAGGGAAATCCCTTGCCATTAGGGGAAATGAAATAAAACACAGCAGTGAGTGGTTTGGAGATGGGCTTAATCATTTACCAACAGAACTTTCACAGGGACCCAGAACGTGGCAGAAACACGCTCCCCATTCCCTACGTCTCTGAACTGCTGGTTTCCCAGTAGTCCCAGTTCCTGGCAGGCTGAGGCACATCACAGACAGATGCCCTCACCAAATACATTTTTGGAACACCAAAATGCCAAGGCAGACAAATTCTGCAATGATCTGAGGCCGTTTTCCACTGGAGTTCATGGCAAAACGGGGTGTTTTTATCCACCCAGATGAATATGTCAAGGGTTTTTCTTCCCACTGATGAAAAAAGAAATCAGGACACCCCAGAGCTCCCCTTACGTTGGTGGGTCCTCCTTCAGATCTGTCATTGAGCTGAGCGAGAAGGTTGAGGGAGAAGTCCTGGCAGCACACCACAAAGCGCCTGCTGCACTTTTCCTCAAACGGCTTCACATCTGGCTCGATCCCCGAGAAGTCTAGCCTCTAGACAGCAAATAAACAAATCTGGGCTTATTAAAATGGAAAATAACCCCCCAAACAATGTGAAAGAATCACACTACAAAAAGTTGTTAAAGACAGCATTGACTATAAAGTGGTACAAAAGGTACGAGTCATTCCCAAGTGAGTGCCATTTCGTGATGTTCATGGGGATGTATCAATTTTTAGCAATCTTCTCTGTAGAGCACTGAAAACTAAACCTCAGTATGATTTCAGTTCCTTCCTGCCTTGCTGTAATGCTGGGGATCTTCCCAAACACCACTTACAGCTTGGGGAAGAAAGCGGAACATAAGCTGTCCTTACACTCAGAAAAGTATCTTCACTTTGAAGATCTGACTAGTTCAAGAGATGCTCCCTGTGCCTGAAACAGAGAGAAGGTAGCTGCCATAGGCATCATGAGCAACATCCTGAGGAGGAAGGCAACAACAAAGACAGTCTGTGGAGCCATCTGGGAAATCCAAACTGTCTTGATTATAATCAGCTCCTTCCTCACCCAGAACACCCATGCCTGGTCTGTGCTTCGACATTTGCGCTTCTCGGAGAACAGACCAGAATACCATCAGCCAGATAAAGATCCTCAGCCCCCATCACATCCATTGTATTGGACTCTGCAGACAGAGCTACCAAACACCCCTAAACACCAGCATATCTGTCAGCAACACTCTGGCACAGTCCTATTCAGTTTTCCCCCACAAATCTTGAACAAACCTGCATACCAAACTCAGGGCGCTGATATCTCACAGTCAAGTAATTTCAGCAAAATAGGCTGCAATTGTTAATCCAACTCTGGGAAACTCTTCCCAATGTTTCCCCTATTTTCTTTCAATGAGGAAAGTATGTTGCAAGGGAGCTCTTTCAAAGAGCAAAACCTTGCGTTCACAAACATGGGGATGGTTACCTGGACTTCTGGGTCAAAAGAGAAGAGGTTTTGCCTTCCATCATTTCTGCTCAGTTTGTTCAGCTGATCTGTTTCTCTTCCATACTAGGACAAAGGAAAGCATTGATATTAGTGCCTGGCTGTACAGAGACAAATATTCATTACTCGGAAAGAATGGAAACAAAACAAAATAAATATTTTTCAGGTTCTGTTTGTGATATGAGACAGTGCAACGTTTCTCAGCTGTAGCTGAGAAAACACAGTGCAGTGACAGTAAAGTGATGAGGCTTTGCCAAATGAGAAAGTAGACAGAAGCAGGCAACCACACTCTGGATCATACAGGAGGTGGCTGTCACCTATCTGCCCGTCTGCTCTCATGGCCAGGATGGTCACCCCTGCTGAGCACAAATGAGCAGTATCGACCGCAACAGCCCTTCACGCACTCTAAGTCTGGTTCTTCCTTAAGGACCCCACACTTAGAGGTGAGGAGCATGTGGCCTTAAACCACGGAGCTCTATCCGTGAGGCAGATGAGACCACAGAGATCCCACCAGCACTTGGTGCCTGTCCAGCTCCTGCAGGGCTGAAGACAGAAAGTGGAGACATAGTGGAGAGAATTAGCTATGGCCTTGGAGAGTAATCTCAGCACCTTCATCAGCTCTGGATGCATGCTCCTTTCCAGGCTCTCCAGGATGTTCTCTGCTTTTCCCTGCGTGCTTGATTCATCATCTGCTAGGACACAAAAAACAGATGTTCAAAACAACTGCAGGAGCACTGCTCCGCCAGAAAGCATCCTGCAGTACTTCCTCACAATAGCACAGAAACAGTTTACAAAGACTTTTCCATTCCACAGGAGTAAGATTTTTCCATCCATTACCAGTACCAGGGTGTACTATTACAGCTTGCTAGGTCTTTCCAAAGCAGATCTTCAGCTCAGAGCCAATTTTCCAGGAGCCTTGAAACTCTGCCATGGATTTCCCATCCAGAGGAAGGGTCATGTTTCCCTCCACTTTTATTCCACAGACTATTGTCTACATTATGTTAAGCCCTTTTGCATGACATTATGTCAGCCACAGTTCTTGCAATTAATCCAGAAAGAAAAGTATACACTTCTCCAGGCACAATACTTGCATCCCGCTGGAGAAGAGTGAAGGTAGGTATTTATTTATAAACTGACCTTGCACAGATTCCACACTATCTTTCTTCTCCTGCAACAAACTCTCAGTGTTGCTCTGAATGATCTTTCTCAGCGTTACCAGCCATTCTTCCATCTCCTGCTCAGTTTCTGCTGCGAGATAGTGGCTGTATTTGTCTATTGTTTTGAGTTCAAATGCATAACGGCGCATCTTAGGACACTGAACAGACAAATGAGAAAGAGAAATATTTGTATTATCTTTTCCTCAATGACTCAGCACAGTACCTGTCATAAGGCTCCTCTCTGTGAAAGAAGCCTGAACTGAAATCCCGTGAAATATGATGCAAGCACCCTTCTTGACACAGTGCCCTTCCTGCAATAATCACAACAGGCTCCTCGGCTGCGATCAGGCAGTGCACAGCTCCACGGCTGCCAGCTACCCTGAGTGGAGGAAAGCCAGACTGAACCACAGACACTGCACTGAGGAGCAGGCTCCTTCTTATGTTGTTAGATCTTTAATATTTACCCAGAGAAGCCAGAAACTGGATCTGTCTGACACAGTAAGCAATGTTGCGTTCCAGGACACTCAGAGGCACCTATCTTAAAAGTGGTTCAACGTAATTCTTCTGAGCTCTGCTGGCCTTCAAACAGCATTTTCCAACCAGAAGCTAAGGCAATTCTGGTGCAACTTAGGATGCACATCCTGTACATCACCGAGGTGTGTGCACTACTGCTTTTACTGTGTTCAGAAAGATAAATGGAAATGCACAGCTCTGACTCATCCATGCAGAAGCAAACTGCTGGAGTAATTTAAGCTGCCCGGTACCAGCTCCACCACGCTCTGCGCTTGAAGCTTCCGCAGAGACAACATCAACAGAAGGCGCAGCAGCACTCCACTGCTGCATGTTATTCCCAGCATAACAAAGTAAACCCAGGTTTAAGCCCTGGACAAATACCTAAAACCTTATGAGTCCCTTGCAGGTCATAAATCCCAAGTGGCCGCATGTTTGCATGAACCTACTAGGAAGTAACTTAAGAAACAAGAAGCTGATGTGAGCAGCAAACAGAGAAGGGAGGTGTCCAAGACTAAGTCACACCAATTACTAGCTTCACCTTTCAGGGTGTCTTGGAAGGCACCTAACCTATGATAACCAGGTAAAGGAGACAGAGAGAGCAGAGAGACAGCATAAGAGGTAGTGATGAAAAGCTTCCATTTTCCTCTGACAGTAGCTCCTCCACTTGTTGTTTTCCTGGCCAGAAGTACAGCACCCTTACGTAACCCCTTGCCTGCCTTTTAATCAGATGGGCTGACAGAGCAAACCAGCTCTGGGTTAGTTTGAAAATCTGTACCTCCACCCCTTGATGGCACAGACCTTGGAGGTGCTTTTCTGTCTTGCAGCCATGAAGAAAACACTCTTACCTGAACAACATCATTGCAAGCATCCAAGAAAATACAGCCTTTGGATTCTTTTGAAATTTTCTCATCTTTGTAGGAATTAAGAATATAGGAGCCATCTGTGAGTTGTGACAAGTAAAAATACCTCCTCTTGAATACCTGCAAAAGTACAAAGTCTTGCTCATGCAAATGTATCACAAACCCCACCCACGGCTTCAGTATTTGCCCTCCTGCTATTGAGAAGATATTGTTGATGACCCTAGAGTGTTGCAGATTCACCCCTTTGAGTACGACTTGGTTTTGTAAAGAGAGATTTCATCATATTCTTTAATTTTAATGTCCTTGTTGTTATTATAAATTCATCCATCTAAAGCAAAGCCCCAAGGCTTCCAGTTCGACTCTCATCTGGCTCCAGTTTAATTTATCTTTACAAAGTAATGCTGCCTGGTAAATTCAGAGCAGCACATTGCTTACAAATTCATCCCACCCTAGAGCAGGTATTTCCAGAGCCTTTTTGATAAAGATCTCAGTTAGAACTACAAAGGAATTCTCCGTAAGTCGTTGGAACAGACATGTGGAAATTCCTAGCACTCAAATGCAAGCCAAGGGACACTGTAATTCACTCAACTGCTTGTCTTTTTCTGTGTGTTTTCGTTACTGTTGTTGTTTTAATACAAACATATTTTCATGAACTAGCTTTGGCTTAGTGTTCAATTCTCACCTCAAACAGCACTAAGTTTGGGAGAAGTGTTCCTATGTTTGAGCTACTGATATTTATGAAAAAAGTTCTCCAGTATCTCAGACCACTCTCCTTTGTGCTTGTTAGCCAAAAGGCACCGGACTACACTTCAGGAGAACATTTTGGCAACAGTTACAGTAGAACCACATGCTGTCAGGTCTGTAAGGACCAGGGTGCAATTCACAGTTGCTGGATATCTGTACTAGAAGAATCACGGAGGAAGCTAGGGGAAGCAGTACTCTATTTCCACTGTTCTGCATATCTGGATAATCTCTGAATAAACACAGTATTTTTCATCCCAGATGGGAGACTAGTAGTAATTTCCTGCTCTCATCATTACTGACACTAGCATAAGTTTAATAAAACCACCCGCTTGTACAGAACTGGAAAGGAGCATTGCACTCTGAACAGTAACCTAAGACCTCTGAAAGATAACCTCTGGTATCACTTAGATGACTAGTTAGTCATAGAGATGCTCCAAAGTTGTTGAGATTTAAGATTTAGAAGATTTACCTAAACCTCTAGTTCAACAAAGTACAAAAATACATGGAAGGCTAAGTATGCTAAGCATTAAGCTAGCTTAAACACTGATCTAGTGCTTCAATGAATTAATCTTAGAAACTCTGGCAGGGGATTCTACAGAAACCCATGACAGATCTCTCTCTATATATTACAGGGTTCATATCCCTCATCGGTATGGGATTTCACGCTAAACCACTTGCATCTTCTGTATTCTGTTCAAAAGGAAATGTAAAAGCAAGCAGCAAATGCTGTTCCTCTGATCTCACCCCCTTGTAAGCACTGCTGCCAGAAATAATTGTCAGAAGGCTATGATCATTTGAAATGAATACTATAAACCTAGGAACAGACAGAACATCCCCTCTGATTGGGCTACAGATGCTATTGGCAATCATTGCAACTGCCCTGTGACAGCTAGAGAAGTGGAGAAGTCCATTTGGGCAGAGTTGAAAGAAAGAAAGAAAGAGAGAAAACCCTGGCACCATGGCTGTTGTGCAGTACACCAATACACTGCAAAACAGACAGCAAGAGAGCCAGGCTAGACTAGGGAAGCTCTCTGCAATGGAAAGGTTACTCTAAAGTAAAGATTGGCAGCTGTAGCCTGATTACAGTTTGCTCATGGCCTGGCTCTCCACAAAATACGTGCTTTGAACGTGCTTAGTAACACTGCGAGGTACCAACAGCTCAGCACAGGAAAGAAAGAACTAGCACTCAAAAGATGGATGTGTGCTTCCATGATAACACGGCAGCGGCTCAAAGTGGTGATAAGGCTGAAGATGTTCAAAGCTCTCAGATTTCTTGCACATACCTGAAGAGGTGTTTTGTAAGACATAGAAGTGACCAAGATGAACTCAGAAAATGGCTACTGATCTTCGGTATTTTGATTTCTGAGTTTCACAAGAGACTCTGTGGATCTTATTAATCAAAACAGCATAATTCATGTAACATCTCCGAAAGGTGGGTCTGAGGTATCAGGCACTGAGGCCAACAATATCACAAGAGGCTCTGTCAAGAATGGAGCCAACTAACTGCTTTAAGCATGTATGACACCTCCTCCAGAAGTTACAGGAGTAGAAATTGTTTCAATCTTGCTGCTTGGAAAAGCAGAGGATCAGAAAACCCTGTTCTGCCTATCACCTTCAAGCTCAAGAGGAGTCATTTTAAAATTCAAACTAATATTTGCTCTATGAAATGTCCTGTTCCACATCTCATGAATGCACAAATCATTGAATCGAGCCTCAGGACAACCGAGCTTTTTGAGATCTACCAATATCTTTAAAAAGCAGCAAGCCTCACTGCAGACATCCTTCAGCTGCACTGTTCAGTATAACTCCCTAACATTCTCTCCAGGCTGGAACAAGGAGGAACAACAGATGGGCTCATTGACACAGCAAAAAACTGTGGTGCAAGTATTAAAAAACTCCCATGCAAAATGTAAGTAACATCATGCTGCATAACGTACAGTGGAGAACAGGAGATAACGCAGTTGTTGCTTCTAGGTCAGTAATGCTCTGTCTCCTCAGTGATATCATCCCCGATTTTAAAGCAAAGACTTGTCATTTCAATTTAAAGCTGGCCTCCACACATATTTCCTACTAGCAAGGAAGCCACCAATTCAGAAAGTCTTTCTTTGCAGGGAAGCTGTTTGAGTTATTTTAATTGCCTTCCTCTTCTGGGCCTCAGCTGCTCATTCAGAAAGCAATCTTTGTTTACTAGAACATACTTCTCCTTTTTGTTCAGCTTACCTGACAAGATTTGAAGTTGGTTTCGTACTCTGGGGAGGAAAGGGTCCAAAGCTCTTACCAGACTGGGTTTTCCAGTCCAACTTTACAAGAGGGACAGATACCCATCCAAACCTAAACCCATCCACTGCACTCCTGCTAGCTTCAGAGGTATGGTCTGAACATAACCTCATGTCTCATTCATAATTAACATAATGTTGGATCAAACTCACCTTCATGGTAACAGTGATTGTGCTATTTACATTTGCTTTGTGCAGCCAGCCTTGTTTTATCACACCACCCTTCTGGGAGCACAGGGATGAGGAATCCTGCAAGAGTGCAAAAGATCAGAAAAAGGAGATCAGGTGAACTGCCTCCCATGCAGAATTCCCCTTGGACACAAGGAATATATCCACCCCAGAAAGCAATAGAGTTTTAACTACAGCGATACAGTAAACATGTAGAATGTATATGTAACACATTCAGCTACACATATAGTGTTATCACAAAAAAAATCAGGGTTATGTCCTTCCAAAAAAAAAAGGCAAAACAAGCTAGTTTGTGTTATCTTTAACCAAGAAAGATTATATCTATGCTGATAGAGCTGATTTGGCAATGAGGAAGTGCATGTTGGATCTTAGGCAGTATTTCAAAAACTTGGGGAAGAAGGAAATTATCAAAATGGTCTGTTTCGAAATGCAGAACTCCAGACTTATTTTGTCATTTCCTTTTGTATAAATCTATTCTCCATTTTAAATTTAGGCAAAACCCATCAAACCCCAATAGCTGAAACCTAACTGGTTTCACATTTATCAAAACAAAGTCTCAAGTGACATATGAACTCGGATTTCCATCTTTGTTCTTGTCCCATAGTCCCAGAAGGGAGAACAACCCTCCATACCTAACTGCAACCTCCACTGCTGAGGAAGGAAAATAAGATCCCAGACTGGTGAAAAAAACTCACCCTGGGACTTCCAGTGACTCAGCAGCAGAGGTGGACTTGGAATGTCTCCCAACAAGCTATGAAAGAACTGGTTTATATCACCTTCTGCATCCCAAATGGCAAGTTTTCACTCTTTTCTTGTCAAACTTCCAATGACAAAGTAGATTTTCTAATGCTTTATTTCCCTGGGTAAAACAACCCATGATTTCTCCTCTATAATGATTCACCTTTTTTTCATCAAGAGATTTCTTATATTTGAATTTCCATTACGTATTTCTAACGTAAATGCTCCAGCAGGAAACCATAACAGAATCTTTTAGCTGTGGATATGCCAAAAGAGAGAGATGCCAAAATACCTGACAAAGCACCAGCAATACACTTCAACAACCAACATCAGTAACTTCACTTGTCTCCATGAAATTTTAACTGGATGTTTTTGTCTTTTTGCTTTTTTTCAGAGGCATGCTGACAACACACTGCACAGCTCTGTCTCCAGCCCAGATTATATACTATTATTAAAGAGGTAACAGCTCAAGTTAAGACTGTAATGCAAACCAACAACACAGCCAAAAAAAATAAAGGCCAAACTTGAAGATACATTTCCATTTAGGAGAAAGCTATCCCAAGTCCAGACCTGAGGGGTGTGCTGGGACATGCAAAGCAATTGTGAAAAACATGCATGAAACAGGTCCTTCTTATCTTCACCTCTACAAGAAAGAAACTTCCATTTTCCTCTAAGTTCCTTAGCAGCAGCATCTTGGTGCCGTGTGGATTTTAAACGGCTGGGCTAAACTCTTCCCACGGTAAACTAAACTGGGTAGAAGTGACTGATGAAGAACTGCAGGTTATGTGGCAGAGTACAGAATGTTTTAAGAGGAGAACCTTGACATCACAAGCTAAAAACCAAATTGCCCACTTTTAATTCTCGACATGAAGAATTTTACTTAGTAACTGTTTGGCTTCCTTTTTTTTCTCTTCTGCTGCTGCAGCATTTCAAGTGAAGAAGACATGAAAAATGTTAGGGCTAATCTTTCAGATAATTTAGGAGACCCGTAGCTCCAAAAGATTATCTTGTCATACTTTGAAATAAATCACTGTCTTGTTCCCAACTTTTGATCCTATCTTCACAGTATGAAGCATCCTACTAGAAAATCATCCTCGGGAACCAAACTCTGACTTTCCCTTGTGTGTTCTAGTTTTTAACAGATCTTAGAGCAGAAAATGTTAACCACCCTCCCCCCCAAACAACTCCTTACCTCATCCTTTTCAAAGTCTTCATCAATTTCAAACACATGGCTTGGAATCTTGTCTGGCCTAAAAGTTTTGCTGGAATCATAAAACATTTTGATTTTTAATGAATGGGAAACAAGGGGCTTCCAAGCCAGCAAGTGGATGCTGGACCCAGACCCAATAGCTAAACTGCAGACTAGAGAGCACAGCAGAACTGCCCTCCTGCAGAAGACAGATTTCTAGAGAATTACAGCTTTCTCCAGCTGAAGGAGGCTATCTTCTGAGTGCATTTCACGGAAATTAAGCAAAAGCGGTATGTAATTAGCTTTCTCCCTGTTAGCTGTCTGATTTTGCAGTGCTTTTGCTGACTTGCATTTATGCAACACAGAGATGCAGCGGGCCAGTCTATCTCCCATCTTGCTAGATGCAAGATTATTCAGAAATTTTAATACGATTTGATCAACAGTGTTGCCCCATTGCAGCTTCACTTCCCCGTGAGATCTTCAGAACAGACCCACTTCAGTTAATTGACAAGAAAAAGCATCTGACAAGCTGCCAGCAAACAAGCAACCTGCACTGTGGTCCAGACATGCACAGACCATGGGGAGCAAGAGTAGAGTAGGTGCCACCACTGAGAAAACAACAATCCAGCAGAAACTGGAGACGTGTACACCTATCTTAAAAACCTGATTAGCTTTGGGGCAGGAATCACTGGCACAGCCTGGCATTTCAGAGCACGTAACTCGCCAGCACTGCCAGCTGATACTACACTACTAGAATGAAGTTGTAAAACAACATCTCAGTCACAGGGGGTGCAAAGAGGATCTGCTCAGCAGGGAACACTGTGTCTAGCACACAGAGAATATTGGTCCAGGAGGACAACAAGGCTCCTGATTTGGGATAAGCAGACACCATCAACGCTATCTTGCCACGTGCCTAGACTGTGGTTCGTCCTCATCCTAGATGGAAGGGGCTGTTTGCTCATAGGCAGATGGGATGTGAAGTAATGACCCATGCTGGCAATATTGTCAGCATGTCCCTGACACAGCTGAGTGACCATGGTGTGATAACCGAATCTCTGGCTCTGTAACCTTCAGAATGATTTACCACTGTCAGACAAGCATCAGGAATAAGGGCAGACTGTTTTTCCTAAGCCTAATCAAACCCCAGTTCTGTAACCATGCATTAGTATTCCAAGCGAGAGCGACACTTACCATGGCAACATCCGAAAGTCTCCTGAGTATTCCTCATACTTGTAGTTTACCACGTGCCAGTCTGAACTGTAGGTTTTAATGCACTGAAAGGAAAACAATACAGCTCTCTGAAAGCTACACCAAGCAAAGCAAAACCATGCACAAGTCTGAAACGTTACAGACTGCTGGGTGAGGTAACCACAAGCTGCTTCACTTGTTTTGCATGGCAATATGGAATTTTATACAGAACCTTTTCAGTACAGAGACAAAATTGCACAGCATCTGGCCTGCCACAAAGCTACTGATTTTCCTTTGACATTGTTCCAAGGCTTTAAAAAAGGAGCAGTGATTTGGCAGGGAGCTGTTTGCCAGAAAGCACCGATTTTCTGCCCTTGGAAATGTAGTGCCTCTGACTTGACATTGACCACTGCTTGGCATTTAGATCCACTGCACTTGGAGGGAAAGGTCCTAGAGAGGAGCACCTTACAGGATAAACCTGTGGCTCTCAGGATGCTCCAGGTAGGCTGTGTAGTTCATTCTCTGCCCTGCTGCATGCCTGCACCCTGCAGCTCAGCCAGATGGTGCAAAGCCACACACCTCATCTGCTGTGTACAAAACTCACTGGAAAGAAACACCACAGAAGAGGCACACGCAAGAACTCTCTCATGCAGCCAGCCTGCCAGTGACCGATGCTTCCCACATCGGAAAAACTAAGTGATCTGCAGCCTCGCAAAACAGGAACTACAGCAGAGCATCTTGCCTAAGGGAGAAAGCACTGAAGGCAGGCGTTTTGTGGACTTTTGCCCCTACCTCTTTGACAAAGAGACTCTGAGCTTTCTTTAGAGCATCTTCTGGCACTGTAGACTGGACAGTCCTTCTCTGACGACTGATCACTGAGATCTGCAGGGGAAAGGAGAACAAGATTTCAGTGCAAACCGGGTCTTCAGGGCTCGATACTTGCTTTAAATAAATGTGGTGGGTCCAAATCACCAGTGATTCATTTGGGATTTATGTGTCAAATGCAGTCAAAATTAACACATGGTTAACAGTGGAAATTTTCCAAGGTAAGCAGGACTGGAGACGAGAGAGCCACAAACAGGAGAGACAGACAGTGCAAACTCACAGATACATCTTCAATTGGAAACAGCAGCAGATCCCGGAGGGGATCACTGTAGATCTGAACTTTGCGCTGAAGGAGCACGTTCTCATAGTCCAAGGGTTCAACCACTTTGGTCTTTTCCTGCAGAAAAAGCAGAAGATGAAAAAATGTATGTAATATACGTAATATATAAAATAACCAGTAACCCACATCTTGTGTATGATTTAGCCTGACAATTTCAAACTGTGTTACCAATGGACTGCTTATTAATTCAGCAATCTGACACTGATGTGAAGCAGTTAATTACTGATGTACATATTTTGCCAAGAGGGAAATAAGGGGTTAAGTTATTTGTGCCTGATAATAAGCTATGGGCAGAAACAACGCGCGGCTGTGCTGCTCTCATCCAAGCACAGTCTCTAATTTCTTAATGGAGCAAGAAATCCTCCTGGACAGGCCACAGCTTTAACAGCTGCAAGCTTCAAAGTCTTTATGCATGAGGAGCTCATCCGTACAGCTGAGAAGAAATACACTGGCTCCACTCAGCTCAAAGCCGGTTTTGCTAGAGGAGCTGATGGGAGTCATGCTCTCTCTGGAAACACACTGCTGCGAGTGAGAGCAAGCCGGCTGCATCACCCTCCAGAGCAGGAATCTCACCACACAGAAGGAAGAGCGGCATCCCTCTGGAAGGGTAGGAAAGCCTTCTCCATAAATCACACTGAAGGCTGGAAAAATCCAGGGCCCGGTTTTGCTCTGACTTACATTTCTGGGAAGGAAGATGAACTCTTCCAAAATCTCTGGAGTCACAAGCAAAAACTATTAGGAGAATGTCATTATGTTGTTGGCTATTGCAGTACTTCTGTCTGTGTTTTAAGTCCATGACTGTACATGAATGGCCGTAATAAAATGGGAATGCAAATTCAGATACATCAAATTTGCCTTGTTTTGAATCTTGAGCAAAAGGCTGGTGATGCTTGGCTGTGTTTATGAATCTTTCCAGCAGCCACGTGATGCCAGGATGGCATGATCCTCTGGATGCTGTGTTTGGTCTCTCCACCCTCTGAAGAGGAACACGCTTCCCCACCACAGCAAACTTTACCACTCAGCTGATTGGTTTAGCTGGGATGAACTGTTCATGTTTTAATTCCCTAAATTAAAAATAAGACATGTACAAGGTCTCTTGCTGAAGACAGCAAAATCTGCAGCCTGAGAAAAGGAGGATGAAAAGATTGACACCATGTAAGTCCACTGGGTAATCAACCACAGCACCAAGTATCCAAACAGCTCAATATTGCATGTGATAGGTGAGATTAGCCAAGAAATCAACATTAGCCTTCCAAAAATAATCATAATCAAAGGGTTTCTGTCCTGCACCTTTGGCTCCTGAGTCTCTGGGATGCATTAAGTAATGTCTTCAAGTCCTTCGCAGCAAATGCGAACCAGGGTTTTGCTTTAAAGGCAACTGACAATCTCCTGCATTGAAGTGGAGCTGGTGCTGGGACTTCAGGGAGGCAGTTGTCAAGCGAGGGGGTAACGGAGCCAGGCGGGAGCTATTTGGTGATGGTCATGTTTTAATCTTGCTTTAATATTTTTCTAAAAAGCTTCAGAAAATCTTTGTATGGTGATACCTTCTCGTACACCAGCACCTTTAAAAATTCAAGGAACTGTTGAAAAAAATTTCTTCCCAGTTTTGCTATACTCTGGTACAGAAAGAGAATAAAAACCAAGGTCTGCAGCGGACATGGATGGTCCACTGAGCTGGAACAGCGAAGGCAGCTGTCTCTCTTAGGCTGCCTGTGGCTTCTCTCAGCCAAAGGACCAGCCCCACCGAGCAGAGGCCAATCCTCTGTCCTAGGTGCATGACTGGTGAGTTTTTAGTACATCCCAAAAGCAAATTGAGATGAAAACTTTTCCCCACAGCACTTTAGAAATGCAGGTACACTTCACACCATGTTTCCCAGGGCTACACCCCAGTAGCACAAAGGCGTCCTGGCACCTCTTCGATGGAGGATGGCACAGAACCTGTGTGCAATTAAGGCCCATTTTATTAAAGTAAGCGATGCCTGAGTCCTATACAAGCTTCTGGGTAGAGTTATTTCTGCACAGCCTTTTGCTTAGCATCCGCTCTGCCATGGTGTCCACCAAGAGCCTCTTACTCTTGGCCAGGGAAGACACACCGCCTGTTCCAGACAGTTCTGCATTCAAAAGGCCTCTTCCATGCTGCAGGAATCCAGCATGGATTAGCTCAGATATCTGAAACAGTCCCCTCTTAATCGCTCTCTGGAAATTTAGCTTTACTGCTTGCACAATCCTGAAAGAAACCTTGCAAGCCTTGGTGCCGCGTTAGCACCAGCAGAAGCGCTGCAGCCATTGCAGGAGAAACCCACAAGAAGACCAGAGGGAAAGAGAACAGTGGCTCATCAGAGAGCCCACATCAGGTGCCAGGGGTTGGGTGGTGCTGCCTGGCTCCTCGGCCACGGGGAATGTGGAGCATGGGATGGCAAATGCTTCCAGCCCTCGTGCACGTCGAGTGCTCCTGCCTCCAGGACCTGAGCTACGTGGGAATCTCACAAAAGAGAAAGAGATCATCTGAAAAATAAGTGTCCCAAAAACCCAGCATGGAGATGGAGAATAGGAACACATTTTCTCTCAGTCGCATGCTCTTTAAATGCTTAATTGAATTTGGTTAATCATCTGAAACACTGTTTTTATTTCAGGATAACACTATGAGTTTCTGAAAATTTGCCAAGCCCTGTCAAAATTAATGTGAATTAACATGACATTCATGAGCTGTTCTCCCATTTGCAGGTCTGGGGCCAGGCTGGCATCCCCAAAGTTTGGCTATACCATGAAACCAGGCAGGACCTTACAGACCAGACACAAGCCTCTCTGCTGACCTGTCTCATTTACTCTTCTTGCTGCTAATCACTGCAGCAATCCCAGCAAAATTCAGCAGCATAAGCTGGTTAAAGAAGTGCCGTGAGCCCAAGCGCTTGCTTATACCAGCTCCCTGTCTCACCTCACCCGTCAGGAGCTGTAAAGGTAAATTAGATTCCCTCTAAGAGCCTTTCACATCACTTTGGCATTAAATAGTGGCTTTGGGTACAGAGAACTTGGGCCTTACAACTACACAGTTATTTTAGTCCTTTTTTATTTTGCAACGTGGTCCTGAAACTAGGACTCTGTTGCTAAAGCTGTTCTTTTAAAGAGTTGGGGAGTTTGTAACATTTCTTCTCTATCTCTGACACCTTTGATGATGAGCAAGACAAAGTCCTGGCAGTGACCCTCATGGGATTTGATGACGTTTAAAGGGTTAGGACTGAAAGGCTTCCACATCCTCACAGGAGAGGCTTCAAAACCTGTACAGCATTGCCCACCATAGATATGAAAAAGCTCCTTAAAATAACTCATTACAGCCCACGCCCCTGCAAACAGACCTGTGGAGTAAGGAGGGAATCATCACAAATATTTTTCTCTCTTTGGTCCACCCTACTGCCCGGTGTCCCAAAGAGGTTGGAGATAAAAGCTTTAAGCCCTGAAAATCAGATTTCAATCTCCATTTTTCTCAGGAGCTTGGTTAGAGCACACACCTCTCAGCATCCAGGGCTCAGCCTCGCACTGCCCAGTGCTGTCACAACAGCAGATGGCATCCACCGAAGTCATTATGAAAGCAGAGGGAAAACTATTACACTAAAGCAATTAGAGTCTAAGAAACCACAAATTCCTCCACAGGGAAAGCCAATATCCAACTACACAGAAATGCTGCCGGCAACAAAATCAATCTATCGCTGCAGGATAAAAATCAAAACCTCATCGGAAAGATCTCATAGTGGAAAAATATACGGAAACTTCATTCAAACCAAAAGATAACAGGAAAGCAGCATACGCTCCCACTCAGCCCTCTCAAAAAACCCACTGGTTCAGGCCCTGCACACCAGCCTGTTCCCAAAAACACACGTTGTACTCTCTGTCCCTCTGCTTCTGCCCCGACTGCAGGGCACACGGAGCGTGAGGACGAGTGTCGTCAGCCGTGCCCAAGCCCCCAGCAGGCTGGGTCACAAGGCTCCACTTGGACAATGGCACAGGCGAAACAACAGCCTATCTATTAGAGTGTTCTCTCTCCACCAGCAAGCAAGTTGGCTGGCATTTTAACAGGAAATTCAATGAAATTAATTCTACAGAAACATGCCCACAAACACCCACGCGAGGCTCTGCTTTCGGCCAGTTGCAAGCACAGAGAGCCTGGCACAAGGAAAACCCAAGTAAAGGTCCTCATCCTGCTTGTCCCGTTGTCCTCTGCCAGCGCGAGCACAAGCCCACATGGGACAGAAACCACTAGAGAGGTTGAATGAATTGTTTTTGCATGGGATTTATCCACTGACCAAGATGGTGGGGGGTGGGAAGAATCTTTAGAAGTCAGATTAAATCATCTCCTTTCTGTATCCATCTGCAAAGCCTAAAAAATTCCTTGTATCTGCTTTATAAACAAGAGTTTACAATTACAGCTGGAGATACTCATGTAGAGGAAAGACCATTTCTATTTTAAACTTTTATTGCCTGAAAAACAGAGCCACCTGTCTTCTAATGCTCTTGTATACCATACAAACGTGCCAATGTTTTTATTGGAAATATATGATGAAATTTTTTCCAAGATCCTTTTCTCACAGAATTAAAACAGGTATAATCCAAATGATGTGAATGTTCAAAAACTGAAGGAAAAATATTTCATTTGAGGATTTTTTTTAAAAGAGCAGCCAATGGAAAAAAAAAAAAAGCAAGCTTTTGTATTTTCAGTCCTTGCATGCTGGCTCTCACTTATAACAAAAAATATCCAGAGAATAAAATAATTTGAAGGCAAATGTGTCTGGCTTGGCTCCACTTTAAGCAATGTGCTTGGCCCTTTGCGTGAGCCCCCGTGGCATTTCCCACTGCACGGCGGAAGCCAAACCCAGAGAAAGCCCCAGCTTGTGCAGAGCCACAAAATGCTCAGCTTTCGCTTCTCACAGCACTAACAGCGAGCACACCCCCACTCCACGCTGCTCCATCTCTGCCCTGTGCAGCCGCCCTCCAACGCTTCCTCCGCGCCTTCCACTGAAAATCTTGTGGGTTTGGGAGCACCCGGGACATGGTGTTTTCTCACTTCCTCAGAAACGAAGCTCAACCCCGTACGTGCATCCACGCTTTCAAAGTAGAGAGACATTGGTGCTGAGGGGCATGGTTTAGTGATTGATAGGAATGGTTGGACTCGATGATCCAGTGGGTCCTTTCCAACCTGGTGATTCTATGATTCTATGTGAATATTAAAAGCAACGGTTCTTTAAAGCACCTGAAGAAAGATGAGGAAACAGCAGGGACCACACGAACATTTGGACATGTTGCCTCAGACCGAACAACTCACTGTTCCCCAAAATTTAGCAAACATTTTACTGCCTATTTACTGCCTCACCTGTTGCAACCTTGTAATGAATTTACATGGAAAGCCTGGCAAAGCTCAAATTAAAAAAACAAACTCCCAAAGGACCACGTAGGTGAAACACACTGAAAACAGGAGGCAAATTGAATCTGCGGAATTGATTAAAAGCTAAAGGATAGGAAAAAAAAGGAGGTGCACAACTATCCTTTGACATACTAGTAACAGCAGCAGCTCACCGAGACTGCCAGCAGCCCAGGGCAAGAAGGGACAGATGACGTCCTACTGCAACACGTAATCTGGAAATGCTAAGGAACCTCACAGACAGCAAAGTGAACTCCCCATTTTTAGTTTTGCTTGTGAGAGCTGACAGCACGTGGGAGAATTTAAATGGAACTCGGAAAACTCACTCGGCAAACCATATAGGCATATAAAACTGAGGAATTTCTACCCACAGAAAAGGTTTTCCAAAGCCAGGGATTCAAAGATCTCAGGTCAGGGTTCTCTCAAATTGTGCTGTCGTTAAGAGTTGTTTGCTTTTTTTTTTTCTTTGTAAAATAACACATTTATGACTTCACTATTTCTGCCCCCAGTTCCTGCACTGCCATCTGATCTCATTTACATGTTCTAGCTCAAGTTTGCAGGAAGGTCACAGAGCTTCATTTTAAAACGCTGAGATTCACACATCCCAGGAACCCGAGCATCAGAAAGCACAATGAAAAGTGGGAAGCCCTGAGCCTGGTTGCCCAGCCCCTGGAACTGCCATAACCCTGCGCAAAGACAGAAATAAATCTCTGCCGCTAAGACTTCGCATTCAAAGGCACAGGAGAGAAGGCAGAGGTGGAAACAGAAACGGGGGAGGAAAGGCAAGCAGGGAGACAGTGTGAGTCAGCACACATGGCAGCAGTCACAGCACGACACAGCGGTGCCGCTGCCAAGCGCTCTGTGGATTTCTCAGCAAAGCCACATTTTGAGAGGAAATCAGGAAAGGCGATGAAGCAGCTGCCATCAAGTGATGGGGAGCTCGTGCCCATGAGCCTGCTGCAATCCCAGCACTCGGCTGGATGCACTAGTAGGGAGCTGGACAGGAATCCTGGCTGTGCTGAAGGCACAAAAATGCTGAGCATGAGGCCACTGGGGAAATGGCTGCAACCTGGGACAAGCAAGAAAGACAGGTTGTGGGATGGACATACAAACCCTTCAAGCATTTTGTGAAGTGTTAAAGGAGGAAAAGCTCCCGAGGAAGAGGAGCAAGGGAAGCAGGGAGAGGGAAGCGTGCCAGGAGCTGGTCCAAGGTGGGATGGGGGTTTTATTCACCTGGGGATGGGGCCATGCTGGAAGCAGGTAAGTGTAGAGACAATGTCATGGGAAGTAGGGCTTGTGGAAAGGCTGGGGGTGTGTGGCTGTAAGAGGCAGGAGATGGGAACAGGGAGGCTGAGAAGTGATGGCAGAGTGTATGTGTGCTGCTTACCGGAGAGAAAAGCCCCATGGGCAACCAGGAAGGGACAAAGGATGAGGTGAGGCAAAGGGGCACGACAGGGAAAGATCCAGTGCCAAGACAGCTCAGAGCAATGCTCTGCACAGCCCTCCTGTGGGCAGTGAGCTAGAACGTCCAAAATAGCACCATTCCTGACTGTTTCAACGTGCCTGGCCAACGGGCACTGCCTGCTTCAGGACAGCCCATCCGGCATCCCACTCCCTGCTAACACAAATCCTGCATCCCAGAACAAAGCTAGCAGCCCGGCTTTGCATGGACGCTCACAGCACACAGATGCATGTGGATGCTCTGTCGCCCAGAGCAGAAAGAGGAAAGCAGGACACAGTCCTCTGAGGGCTCTCCTCTCTCAGCAGCAGACAGATCCTCCCTCATGCAGCTTGGGCTCCCCAAGAAGCAGTTAGGCAATGCCTTCAACAGGGCACCCCAGTGTCTCCTTTTTCCCCTGCAGTGCAATTCCCTAGTGACAAAACAAGTGTTTGCAGTTGTCACAGTTGTCTCCGAGAGCACCACAGCATCGGTGCGAGACACCAGCTTGGAGAAGGCTTGTAAACAGTGAAAAAGTTGATGTCAATGTAGACATACAAACATTTACCTGTCATTACTGCTTAGGCCTGGCAAATAAAACTAAGTCGGGTCTTGAAACATTTTCAAACTGGCTTAGAAACTGCAGGAAGTGTGGATAATCAGTGTATGGCTCTTCATTTGCCTTCCACTCATTTAGGAGAAGTGGACTCATACTTCAGAGCCTTTAGCAGATCACATTTTGAAATGAGGACCAGTCATGCTGTTTTTTCCTGAAAGCTTGAGATTCTTGCATAATCACTTAAGCAAAGGAAATGGTCGTTAGAAAGAAGCTGTGCTGCAATGAAGTAGTAGGACTTCACAGCCAACATGTGAGCAGCACAGGCTGCAAGGCGATGCTGCTGTTCCAGCCCACGTGCACTGCCCCTTCACATGTCACCTCTGAACAAGGTGCCCTGAACAAGTGCAGAGTCAAATGGAAAAGCACTGTTGGAGGCGATTGGTGGCTGGGGGCATGGCCCATCTCTGGCATAAGCACACACTCGAGGTGATCCAGCACAATTTCTGCACGTGGCAGTTAATTAGAGCAAGCCCCTGAGATTGCTTTCAGTACCCTTATCCCCTGCGCTCTAATGTTCCTCAGCACCACCGAGTGCTCCTTGTGTGAGAGATGCCAGTGACAGCTCTGTGCAGACTGCCTCGGCACCTCCAGTCCCCAGACACAACACCTGAAACCCTGCCTGTCCCTGCCTGCTCAGGTATATCCTGGCTCAAATCCAGCCCTTCTGCGTGAGGAGCAGAGGGAGGGATCTGCGTAGCTCTACGTCAGAAGAGCTGCACCTGCATCCAGCTGAGCATCAGCCACAGAGCATGAGAGATGTGAAAACACAGCACAGCTTTGATTTTCTCCTCTGAAAATAATAGCAGTAATAGAAATTGGCAAAAGGGTACTGGTTTCTATGGGACAGCTGAATTCCTGCCAGATATGACTTCTCAAAACATTCTGTAAGCACAGGAATGCTAAAAAAGGAAAATAGTAATTACAGTGACAATACTACATGTTATTTATAAAAGTTCTTAACTGGAGCATCCCAAAGTGCTTTCCAGATGTCACTGGTATTTCATCATTTATTTATGTAGTATCAGTTTTATATTTAGCATCCAGTTCCACAATAGCCAGCTTCAGAACATCTTAAAGCAATTAATTGCACATAAGCAGAACCCCTCCCTTTCCTGCCTGCTCTTAAAACCTCTTGTTTTTCACTCAAAAAACCACTTGCGCGCAGGGCCAAGCCAACTGCACAGCCACTCCCTGAAGGCAAGAAGTCAAAACACCCCTTGGCTTCGCTGGGGCATGAACCAAGCCAGGCAACAGTGACGAATCTTGCCCAAGCCCATAGAGCAACACCGGGGAAAACAGAGCAGGAAGTCACAAGACAGTTTTGGGTTGCCTTAGCAATACAGCAAACAACCCCAACAGCAAAGTCAAAGCCCGGAGATGTCAGCCGTGGTTTAACCAGGTCAGGAAGTTGTTTATCTCATCCTCCATCTACGCTCAGTCTTCAGGCTGCAGGCACTGGATGCAGGTGCAGGCGGCTGCAGTGGCTGCAAAGTTAAAGACTTTTCTCCCCAGCAAACGCAGGAGGGGCTGTGGACAGGCTCTGCGATGGACGGACTCCACGACAGACGGGCTCTGCAATGCCTCAACCCACCTGCAGTCAAAACGCCATTGTCGACGGAAGCACCTCAAAGTTTCCACCAGATGAAGACATTCATACAAGCTTCAGCATTATGCAAAGGGACAAGGGAGTACTTATTGCTCCCCAGAGGAAAAGGCTGAACTGCAAGGGAGACCTGCCCGAGTCAAATGTGACTTTCCTGGACCCCCAAACTGCCATGCGAAGAGGCTGGCTGGCTGTTGGCAGCTGGAATTGCCTCCTTGAGAACCAGCTTTGTCAGCATTTAGTCCACATCAGCCAGCACCATCATCTCCCTCCAAGAGATGGATGGAGGCTCCTTTCTCCTCTCCTGACCATGCCTTTCCTATTGTAAACCTGGTATCTGCCAAGCTTCTCGTCCCCTTGTGCCCCTACACCCCTCTCCAGCCGGCACAATGCTTCCCTTGAGTCCCTGCTCCAGCTAACCTCGTGTCCCCAAGGGCCGAGCCACAGAGCCGCAGGCTTGGCAGGCTGGCAGAGCCCTGGCAGACGCGGGGCCAGCTGCCATCCTGAGCTGTGGCTTCCTCCAGACCCACCAGAAGACGTGCCCTGCACCACACAAACACTGCGGTGCATCTCCAACCCACATCCCAGGCTCCTGACCACTGCTAAAATACAATTTAAAATCTGGCTATTACAAAGAGCAACGTGCAGTGCTGACGTGACCAGGTCCTAAAACTGCACAGGAGCAATGTCTTTCTGGCTGCATCCGTGCAGTATCACTGGCTCTGGGATGAAGGGAATGGGCTGCAGTGGGGATGTCACCAAGCATGGAGCCAGAAGCAGGGACAGAGCAGGGAGCACTCTGGACTGAAACAGGCAGGGTCTCCTTCTAGCTGCAGCCGCTTGCCAGGGACAGCCCTGTGGCAGGAGATATTAATAGGGGAGAGGAAAAAATTGCATTTCAGCAAGGAAGGAGAGAGGGGTGAAAAGGGGGTCAGGAACAAGCAGACCTGACCCCATTAGAGAAGCAGCAGGAGGCAGGGAAAAGCTGTAAAGATAAGTCAGGGCTGTGCTGAAGGAAAGAAAGGCCAGCAAAAGACAGCTTTGATTTGTACTTTTTATGGGAATGAAAGAGATGGAGGGAGATGGTGGCAGGGAAACATACTTCAGCACTTCTGAGATGACAGCGATGCCCACAAAGGCATATGAAACTACCCTTTTCTTCTTTGGACAGAACAGGAATGAGGAGGCCAATTAACCAGGGAAGCTAAAGCATACGTGTGCCCCAAGCCTGGCTGCTGTTTGGCTGCTGCGTGTGACTGTGACTTGCATTCTCAGGCCACAGAAATATCAAAAGCTTTGCGTAATTTTGCATCATTAGGGATAATAAATCAGCGTGCAAAGGGCTGAGTGAAATGCTCTAAGAGCCACCAAGCTGCATGTACAAAAAGATACTACGGTAGACAATTCAGGTTCAAAGCTTCTAGTCCCGGGGAGTGCCTCTAAATTTCTGCAGACACCAGAAGAGGTGGAAACAAAGACCAAGAGCCATTCCCTCACTGGATTTTGAATGCACAAAATCCCCAACCGCATTGCTGGCATTAGCCGCGGGCACCACCACCAACCATCTGTTCCAGGCATTTTACTGCATTGAGGATGGCAGGTCAGGGCAGATGCTGTCAATGCAAGGACATCTGCATTTTCATGACATTGGTTATGGCACAGAACAAACCACTCTCAACCTTGCCCAGCAAGGCCACACAGCTAGCAAAACGTGATAAGAGGAATATGCACATGTGTGTAAGGGCTGGATGCTCTTCTCTGCTCCTAGAGCTTTCCTATAATGGGCAGGAGAACACATAAGTAAATGATATCTTAGGAAGTATAAGATTTGGTGCCCATCGAAGGCTTGTTGTAGCCTCAAAAACCCTCAAGAAATGGACACATTGACTACAGCTCATCCTATAGCACCCATTCCTCAGCACACCGGTGTGCGTGGGATGCAAGGTACTGCTTCATCTCTTCTGGACTGGATACTGGTAGGAGACATTCTGAGATTTACTAAGTGCCCCTCAAATAGATGCATGCACAGTGTACTTGGGGGCTTACTCCTCTCCATAAAACGGTGCCCTTCTTCCACTGCACAACCAGTGTGTGCTTAGGCAGGAGTAAACCAGACCAGTTCCATGACATGGGCTGCTCAGGGCTACGTCACGGCACTCAGCCAGCACTGAGCTAAATTCAGCCCCCTGCAGCACATGAGCCCCAGTTCAGGAAAGCATGTGATTCATTTTAAGACTGCGTTTAACTGTTTTCTCAAATAAGGCCCTGTGAGCAATAACCTCTCCATAAGCACTTCCACAGAAGTCACCCAAGCGAGCTGCAGTGGCCAACTCCAGAGGCACCTGCCACAGAGGGCTCTGGCTGACCCAACAGCAACACCCCCATTCAGTTAGGCAGGGGCAGAATTTCCTCCCATGTCTCCTATACATTCCTCTTTCTACGTCAATTATGCAAACACAGAGTATTGACTACACTCGAGGGGCAACATGCATATATTTTGTGTCTCTCTTGAGCACCAAGATCACTACAAACGCTGCATATAAACACTCTTTGCATTGATCAAAGTGAATTTAGCTTGTTAAAGGAGGATTCTAGGCAGAAAGCTGATTTCCTCTGCATGAGTATAAATTCAGACACTATTAATACAGTTTAAGCTGAAAAAAAACCCACAAAAAGAACAAAACACCTTTTTGCCTTCCATCAAGATCTTCTTAATATCACCATTAAGGAGCTTTTTATCTCCTGGTTTGCATCTGCCTGAAACTGAGCTGCATACACAAGCCCAGCCCAGCCAGGCTCAAACAAGATCCATCTTCTGGCACGCTTCCCATGGTCTCACAACGAGGTTTCAGGGAGCACATCCCACAGCACCACGTAACACAAGAGAGCAGACTAATGGTTCAAATATCAGGTATCAATGCAGTTGTGTGCAAGTGGAGGTTCTCCTACATTGCAGTTGCTGGGAGTCCACGTGCTAGCAGATGCGCAGCTGAGAGTGTGCCTGGGTACCACCAAGCTGCACCTTGGGGCATCCCTCAGCGTGGGCAAAGCCTGTGCAGCTGCCCCTTCTCAGATGAGGTGCTCTGGGTTTTCATCCTTTGTAAACCTCTATGGTGAAGGAGTAAATGTATCTTCAGTTAATCTGCATAGAAAAGATCTAAAAAAATCAGTAATTGTGGGAGACAGAATTTCCACCAGATGACAACGTTTGGCAGCACAGTGGGACAATGGATTGTCTGGATTTTGTCACTTGCTCCTCTGATCTCATGTATCACACATTTCATTTCTCTGTCACAACACAGTCAACGACACCTTTGGAAAACTAGCGACTGGCTTGAGACACAGCCCTCTCCTTGCAGGGGCACATCGTTCCCAGAGAGAGAAGGGCAAGGCACAGAGGGCTTATGGATCAGCGCTGGCCTTACATGCATGTGGGAAAACAAGTGACCATGTGCATCTGATTTAGGTCCTGAGGCAGAAGATAAAACCTTTGCTATTTTCCTGGCAGTGCCACAAGATCCAGGATTACAGATCCCGTTCTCTCACATGCGCTTTGAAACCACTCGGCTCTACAATGCCTCCCAGCACTTTTGGGGGAAACAAAGATGGGGTGAAGGAGAGGTGTACAGGCACCTCTGCCAGACCAGAGGACTGCACACCAAAGCACTCGTGTGTATGCTCCTGGCAAGGGCTGAGCCCCACCTCGCAATACTACCCAGATCCTGTGTTAGCCAGCACCTCAGTGCAGGTTTCTCCTGCCTTGCCACACAACTTTCCCATTAATACTCAGCCACATCCTCAGAGAGGAAAAGTCGGGAAGAGGGAGATTGCACTAAAGGTCTCAGCCAAAATCACCCACGTCTATCCACTGCCAAAGGTCCCTGGATGCTCTCCTTGAGGTCTAGCCTAGATGTCTCTCCCAGGTATCATCAACACTATGTACTCTGGCTCTGAAGTTGCACTTCCAACTCAATATTTTTCTTTCGGTGCCCTAAGGTTTAAGCCGCAGATAATCTCTTGGTTAAGAACGGTTTAAGCTATCACACTTTGGCTTTGACTATTCCTCTCTTTAACATAATCTTAAAACTTCCTTTCATCTTTTACTGTGCCATTTATCTCACCAGCCAACTTAACGCTTTTGCTAAATTTGTCTGTTTATTTAAACAGTGACCTTGTTTGCCAGTTATTCTGCCAAACTCCATCCACAAGTTAAAATCAGTAGCACACATCATGGACTATTCAAAGGTGAAATTGCTACAAGCTGCTCTACAGCTTTGCAAAGAAAAGCACAGAGAGAAGCCAAGCTTCTCACATACCTAGATGCCTGTGGCACCCCTGGTGCTCCCAACTCCACCCCTCAGGGCTCTGCATGCTTTCAAGGAATTCCTACTCAACTCTTCTTCCTCACCAAGACCTCCCTTACACAGCCTGTCTACAAACATGATGCAAGGCCAGAATGACAGCAGGGACGCTGCGAGCACCAGTGCAGTAAGAGGAAATGAGAGCACAGAGTGAAAGCTCCTTCCTCATCCACAGGGACCAAAGTGCCTCTAAGCCCCCTATCACAGCCTACTCTTACTTTCGCTGCTACAGCTCCACTTCAGCCATGACAGGTACCGCACTGACTGCATCCTAGCAGCTGGTCCAAAGGGCAATGGCAGGACATGGGTACCCCAAGACACCTTGGAAAGGGACAAATCTTCCTTTTCTGCTGATGTCTGACCACCACAATATCCAAGGCTCCCCTTTCACAGGTACAGAAGAGTGAAGCTCTGCCAGAAGTCATTGACCAAATTCCCACCAGCTTCAGCTTTGAGCACCAAAGAGAAGCGCAAATATTCTCCTGGAACTAAATAAGCATAGATGAAAAACCAGGAACAGAGACAACAGGCCATGAGCTTCACCGCACCTGCAGGACAGCAGTTTCAGAGCTGGATTGTGCCAGACACAATGCTTGCTGGGGCTGGCTGTGCAGGAGCACAATGCTGTAAGCCCTGCACAGGGTTGTTGTGCCCCAAGTGCAGGACCCGGCATTTGGCCTTGTTAAACCTCATGCCATTGGACTCAGCCCAGCGGTCCAGCCTGTTCAGATCCCTTTGCAGAGCCTCCCTGCCCTCCAGCAGATCGACACTTCCACCCAGCTTAGTGTCATCTGCAAACTTGCTAAGGGTGCACTCGATGCCTTCATCCAGGTCATTGATAAAGACATTGAACAGGGCTGGACCCCACACTGAGCCCTGGGGAACCCCACTTGTCACTGGCCTCCAGCTGGAGTTAACTCCATCTCCCACCACTCTCTGGGCCCGGCCACCCAACCAGTTTTCCACCCAGGAGAGCGATCGCCTGTCCAGGCTAGAGGTGACAGTTCCCTAAGCAGAATGCTGTGAGAAACTGTGTCAAAGGCTTTATTAAAGTCCAGGAAGATACATCCACAGCCTTTCATGCGTCCAGTAGGCAGGTCACTTTGTCATAGAAGGCGATCAGGTTAGTTTGGCAAGACCTGCCTTTCGTGAACCTGTGCTGACTGGGCCCCATCACCACCTCCTTCCGCCCTCCCTGAACCCTGCAGTGTCTCTGGCTCTTCCTAGTGAGGCAAAGGTGCTGGGATTGATCCCTCGCTGATGAACTGTTGAAAGCAGGAAACTCTGCCAAGACCTGGGAATCAGAGACACCTACCCTCACCCTTCTCCAGCCCTTGGCTGCAAACACACTAAGCGGCACAGCAGCTCTAGGGATTTGTCTAACAGAGAGTTGGCGGAGACAGTGTGAGCAATGAAACCCTAGAGAGGATCAGGAAGAGAGTGGCTGCTGATAGATGCTGCACTCTGCCAGCTCCTTTGGGTTGCAGTCAGGGATTTATTCATCTTCCTCTGCAGTCCCACCCATCCCTTCCCTCTCTGACAGAAGGCACCTGGCACAGACACTGAGTAACCATTTGCCTGTAGGTTATCAAAGCTCTTCAAGTCCTCAACAAACAATTTCATTTTTAATGAGAGGTGCCATCAGCTTTTACAAAGCATTTGCCTTTATATATTGTTGATGAAACTGGGAAAGAAAATCACATGGGATCCCATAGGAATCCCTGAATAACTGCATATAGGAAGCAATAGCCACGGCACTAGGAAATCAGACTGGAAATGAGACTCAGGTTATTTTCAGCTTTAGAAATCAGTACACTGATGAGAAAATGATGTTTTTAAAAGAACTGTTTAAAAGCCTCCATTTATTTAACAGCATATAAGCAGAGAACTAACAGGAACTATTCAATGAACTTGCACTGCACTTTCTACATATCCCATTGACTAACCTTCTATCAAAGTCAAGGACAAAGTCGATTACACGCTAGAGTAATTCAATGAGCAACAGAGAAACACATCCAACAAATCCCAGGGAAGCTCTGACCTGACCCCAGCATCCACCCAGGGCACAGCAGCCAACGTTTGCACAGCTGCAAGCGCAACAAAGACAACCTGCTGCAGCATCCCACACGCAGGGATGAAAGGCATCTGATAAAGCACATGATTTTCACCTGAGATGTTTGAGTGTGAATCCTGTGACACACCAGCCCCCCCGGCTGATGTCAATGCTTATGTCTCTCTCTCACTTTGCCCCGCCGTGCCCTTCAGTCATGCCCTATTTATTTGTCAGTTTTATATTGCCCGCACCCCAAAAAGAGCGAGCTCCATTACCTGTTTGCTTGATGTTCTGCACAGACAGATTCTCCTCAATTCCAACTCCTGCTGCACAACTAACCCCAGGCGCTAACAGTGCCAGTTCACAGAACCACTTGGTTGGAAAAGACCTTTGAGACCACCGAGTCTAACCGTACCTGTCCACTACTAAACCATATCCCCCAAGTACCTCATCTACCTGTCTTTTAAATTTCTCCAGGTGACTCAAGCATTTCTCTGAGCAGCCTGTTCCAGTGCCTGAGAACCCTTTCAGTGCAGAAAGTGTTCCTGCGATCCTCACATCTCTAAACTGTGCTCATTCAGACAAGGTAATGCAGGTGGCAAGCAGGGTGGAAGGCGGGATGGAGTGACACAACACATATGGAGGAGAACCCAAAGAAGGAATTTGGCCCCTGTCCTTCCCCTACCCCTTCCCCTTCCCCTTCCCCTGCCTTGCTCAGCCGCACCCTGCCCACCCTTGCCGAGAGCTTCCAAACCCCTGCCCAGCCCTATGCATCCCTTTCTCCATCCTCCACCCAGCCCTTTCCTTCTCTTCTTCCCCCGTTCTGCACACTCCCTGCCCAACTCTACCCCTTCTCTATCTCCTTCCTAGCCTTTTCCTCCTTCTCTTCCCTTGCTCTGCACATCTCCTGCCTAACTTTACCCCTTCTCCATCCTCCACCCAGCCTTTTCCTTCTCCTTTAACCTTGCTCTGCGCATCCCCTGCCCAGCCCTTTCCTTCTCTCTGCTCGCCCTGCACACCCTCTGCTCATCTCTACCCCTTCTCCATCCTCAGCCCAGGTGTTTCCTTTCTCTCTTCCCTCACCCTGCACACCCCCTGCTCATCTCTACCCCTTCTCCATCTCCTGCCTAACCTTTTCCTCCTCCTCCCTCGCTCTGTGCATCTCCAGCCCAACTCTACCCCTTCTCCACTCCCTGCCCAGCCCTCTTCTCCTCTCCACTAGCCCTGCACAACCTCTGCCCAGGTCTTCCCTTTCTCTCTTCCCTCGCCCTGCACGTCTCCTGACCAACTCTGCCCCTTCTCCATCCTCCACCCAGCCTTTTCCTTCTCCTTTTCCCTCGCTCTGCACATCCCCTGCCCAGCCCTTTCCTTTCTCTCTTCCCTCACTCTGTGCATCCCCTGCCCATCTCTACCCCTTCTCCATCCTCCAGCCAGTGCTTTCCTGCCTCTCTTCCCTCGCTCTGCGCACCTCCAGCCCATCTCTACCCCTTCTCCATCCTTCACCCAGCCCGTTCCTTCATCCTCTCTGCTCTACCCATCTCTACCCCTTCTCCATCCTTCACCCAGCCCTTTCCTTCATCCTCTCTGCTCTACCCATCTCTACCCCTTCTCCATCCTCCGCCCAGCTCTTTCCTTTCTCTCTTCCCTCGCCCCGCACACCCCCAGCCCAACTCTACCTCTTCTCCATCCCCTGCCCAGCCTTTTCCTTCTCTTTCCTCGCTCTGCGCATCCCCTGCCCGACTCTCCCCTTCTCCCCCCCCCGCCCCCAGCCCGTTTCTCCTCTCGGCTCGCCCCGCACCAGCCGCTCACCAGGACGAAGGAGCTCCGCACCGCCTCCGAGACGCTCTGCCGCAGCTCGGCGGCCGTGCCCGGCTTGCTGAGCCGCTTGGTGAACTTCCTCACCTCCGACATGGCGACATGGTCCCCTCGGAGCGCCGCCGAGCCGCTGCCTCCCCGCCCCGGGCGCGGCGGGGGCGGCGCCGGGGAGGGACCGCGCCGGGCCCGGCCCCGCTTTGTCCCCGCGGCAGGTGCCGCTCGGAGCCGCCGCTGCCCCCTCGGCGGCGCTGGGGTGCGAGGAGGCGGCCCCGGCACGCCGGGAGCGATGCTGCCCCGGGGAGCCGAGGGAGATGGAGGCGCTGAAACAGCCCTGCGGCTGGAAGGCTGAGCGAGGACCCGGAGGGAGCGGTCCCCGTGCAACCGCGCGGTCCATGCGGCTCTGTGCGAGGATGTCCGTGCGGGAACAGCGGGGCTGCTGTAAGGCTGAGCTGGGAACAAATGGGACAGCGGTCCCCGTGGAGCTATGCGGTCCGCACAGCTCTGTGCAAGGAGTGTTTGTGTAAGGCTGAGCTAGGAACAAATGAGACAGTGGTTCCTGCAAAACTGTGCGCTCTATGCAAGGAGAGTTTCTGCTAGAACACTGTTTTGCTGTAAGGCAAAGTGGGACTAGGACCCAGTGGGACTAATAGGACCTAGGACCAAGTGGGACTGGTCCCTGTGGAACTGTGCACTCCACGCAGCTCTGTGCAAGGATGTCCGTGCTGAAACAGCTGTGTTCCTGTAAGGCTGAGCTAGGATCAAATGGGACAGTGGTCCCTGTGGAACTGTGCAGTCCATGCAGCTCTGCAAGGGCTGTTTCTGCTATGACACTATGTTCCTGTAAGGCTGAGCTAGGACCAAGTGGGATAGTGGTCCCCGTGGGCCAGTGCTCTCCATTCAGCTCTGACTAAGGATGTCCATGCTGAAAGAGCTGTGCTCCTGTAAGGCTGAGCTAGGATCAAATGGGACAGTGGTCGCTGTGGACCGGTGCTCTCCATGCAGCTTCCGCACAAGGCGTGTTCCTGCTGTAACACTACGTTCCTGTAAGGCTGAGCTAGGACCAAGTAGGGCAGTGGTCCCTGTGGAACTATGCAGTCCACACAGCTCTGCACAAGGGCTGTTTCTGCTATAACACTATGTTCCTGTAAGGCTAAGCTAGGACCAAGTGGGACAGTGGTCCCTGCAGAACCGTGCACTCCACGCAGCTCTGTGCAAGGAGTGTTCCTGCTGTAACAGCTGTGTTCCCGTAAGGCTAAGCTGGATCCAGGACAAGATCTTACTACTGAGCATCTCCAACCTATAGGGCTTGCTACAGGAAAGTTCTTTGATCAGAGAGGCTGTGATCCTGCCTACAGAAAATCCAGGGAGGAGCTCTTCATCAGGGAGTGCAAGGATAGAATGAGGGAGAGTGGTTTTAAACTGAAAGAGGAGACATTCAGGTTATATAGTAGGAAGTAATTTTTTATTGTGAGGGTGGTGAGGCACTGGCACAGGTTGCCTAGAGAAGTCATGGATGTCCCATCCCTGGGGGTGTTAAAGGGTTCATTGGATGAGGCTTTGAGCAGCCTGATCCAGTGCGAACTGTCCCTGCCCATGGTATGGGAGCTGGAACTGGATGGGCTTTAAGGTTCTTTCCAACCCAAACTGTTCTACAAATCTATGATTCTATTTTATGATCTCCTTTACCTGCCTGACTGCAAAAGAAGTAAGGATATGGAAGGAAGGTTCCTTAGGACTGAATTCCTAGTCCTCCTTGTTTTGTCCACTGTTATAATATTGATTTTGAAATTATAATAGAAGTAGAAAGCCATTGATCCTTTACATTTTGTACATTAAAGCCTTACTTTTAAATCTTTGTACTTATTTCATTGAGGGCTGTGTCTTCACAGCAAGACACTGAATTGGATAAAGTTACCATGTAGTCATAGTCTTAAAGAATTTACACATATTGTGCCATATGGCGGTGAAATACTATCTACAAGGACTTCACTGGAATTATAGGCACGCTGTCAGTCATACGACATATAGAGAAATTGTTTGGATTATGAGAGCTAATCTGTAGGGGATAATGAATACAGCTATTATGATCCAAACTGTTCGAAATGTTATTTGTGGCTCCTAAAGCATGCAAGCCAGTTATTCTTCTCCTTTTTAGCAGTTCACAGAAAGGGCAGCAGACACCATTTCATATTAAACATCACTCTGACTTTTTACAACACAGGCAAAACAAATGTAAAAGCTTGTTGTTAATTATCAAATAGCTGTTTGGGGAGGAGCAAAAATTGCAAGTGTTTACAAGCCAGAGAACTGGCATTTTCACAAACACAAAGCTCTCCCAAATCGGTCTAAATTGAGAAGTAAAAAAAATCATTGTGATGCACAATTCCAGCTGCAGCGACTGAGGTTCATTTCCTTATCCTCACAGCCATGCATGTCCTTGCAAGCATTTTACCAGTCACTTCAAATTGTCCCACCACACAGCCCCAGTGACTGCACTGTAACAAGCTGGGCTCTGGTTATAGCAGTGAGTAAATCACACTTAGGTCTCATTCACCTGGCTGGGAGAGGACGGGGAGCACAAGGATGGTTGTGACAGGATGAGGGAGCCCCATTCACCCTGAGAACCAAGGGGCTGAGGAGAAGAGGGCTGTGATGTGTCACTTGACAGGAAATAAAATCATCCCTAGAGCACCCACCCCTTGTTTATCCAGTCAGAAGCAGAAAGTTCCTACTAAGGTTATGAGCTTGGTGTGGCGCCAAGCGAGGGGCTGCATCCAATCAGCTGCACATAAGCCTCTTACTCAACTGAGCTAAGAAGCCATGGAAGATCAGCGAACAGTAAGGCTGGTTTCTTTGAGCCAAGCATGAAAACAAAAGGAAAATAGAAGCAATGGGAAGGACACATCACATGAAAACAACATGCAGAAAGCTGTGACTCCCTCTCAGGAAGACTAAACATCAGAATAAGAGTCTCGAGCACAGGGAGTACTGAGGTAAGACAACAGCACTCCCTCAGGTAACGCTTTCTTGAACTCAGCCTGCCTCATTTTCCCCTCTTCATTGAGACTAAAGCCTTGAGCTCCCTGGTATCATTTTGATCCCAGGCCTTTCCAAAACATAGCATCATTCAAATGGCTCTCATTTTCTTCCTGGGTACCAAGCTGCAGCCTATCTGCTGCCTTTAGCATATTCGGTTAAGAGCCCTGAGTGCCAGGCTCTGCAGCCGACGGATTACAGCCCATGGATTGACTGCCCTTGCCCCAGGCATTTATTGGAAGCATAGGAACTACAATAAATACCAGGTTCTCTGAAGAAACAGTCTCTTTGCTGCAGGTTGAGACTGTCTCTAGGACAGGCTACTCTTCCTATTTGCTTTGTCTGTCACCGTCTACGCCCAGAGTTTGGGCAACAAATTCCTCTTTCTGAGGAATCAGAAAAAAAATCAAATTCAACAGAAACATTCTCTGCTACTTGGGAGGCTTTATAACCCACCCAACCCAAAAGTTCAATAAAACATAAATATCAACTCGGGGGGGGTGTGGGGTGTGTGTGTGTTGGGGGAAGAAGCAACAGAAAAAAAAGAAGCAATAGAACAACAAGCAGTAGAAAAAGTAGATAAAGAAGCAGCATCAGAAGCAGCAGAAAAAAAAAACGCAGAAGATTCAGCACTGAAAAGAAGGGGATGCACAGAAACAACATTGAGTTCACTGGCAAAAGCAAACTCTTGGCTGATCCAAAACACCCAGCCTGAGCAACCTCTGACTTTGTCCTATTGGCCTTAAAAAACCCAAACCATCCTTACAACAAGCATGGAATTAATGACACTACTAGAAACAGAATTATCCACAGCGCAACTGTGAGTTTTGAGACAGCAGTGGGGTTGTTTTGCCCCCAGATTACATGGTGAACTGGTAGGCTTTATGCTTGTACCCATGGTGGTGATTCTTCCAGCACTGGAGGTGAGCAGAGTGTCAGACATGTTTGGTGTTTTGCCATAGCTGATAGAGTTGTCTGAGGAGGCAGAGATTTCTCCAAAAAGGCACAGTATTTCTCTAGTTCTGTCATCTGGCACAGGTATAAGATTCTTCTTGCTTGCCACAAACCATGTCACAATATTGTGTTACTATTTGGCTCTCTACTTTTAATTTCTTCTGTAACAGAAACTAATAATAATTGATGAGTGAATGTGGTCACTTACTTAATTCAAATTTCTTTTCCTTTTTTTCTCATAGCAAATTACTGGGTATTTGTGTTTAAAACAGTCAGGCTTGGAGAAAACATGATTTCAAATGCGAAACAGGGTACTTAAATATATACTTAAATTATGCATGAATCCTAAAAAAAAAACCTTCAAAGAAGTTAGTTATTGGAAGCACAAACTTATTCACACAGCTCTAAGCATATGCTCAGCACTTACTGCAGTTAGAGAAAGATGAACCCACAAGCTTCAACGAGTACTTGGGTCCTTTTCTGAATGGCCCCTTGTCTGTTCTTTTGTACGTAGCACATTGCTTCACTAGTTTTTTGTGCTCCATTTACTTAGCATTATACTCTGACCAGGTTTCCACACAAAAGCCTGAAGCCCTGCCACTAAAGCACACAGGAAAAAGCAATTGGTTTCTACTCACGTGACCTAAAAAGTCTCTGTAGCATCTTGGCCGCCAGCCATACTAGCAAAATACTAGGAAAGCAGAAGTAGCAGCTGTAGTTATTAGCATAACGACCCTAGTATCACAACTCCAGTATCACTTCATCGGAACTAGACAACAGTTCCCTATGACCTTCTAGTTTGCTCCCACATTCACAAAACAAAGCAATGTGCTTACACGTGGTTCTTAAACAAATAAGGTATCACATATATAACCAGGAAGAGAGAAAATATAGGAAACTGCAATTGACAAAATACAAATAAACTTGCATTTCTTGATATCCCAGTACAAGGCAGTACACAAGTTTGCTTCAGGACATAGCAGCTTTGCATTCACTCACACTTGCAAGTTGACTTTGAATCAAGTTTGGCCAGTTTCCAACATTTTCTGAACACATATGCAGCAAATTACTAATGGCAGGCAAAAAACCCTATATAGCTGCTTTCCCTGTGCCTGATGAATTGATTCTGCCATGTCTATGGCTAATGTTCTTATACCTAATGGCATTAGCATCACATCAGTGGCAGGAATTCAGCATTGCTTTCAATTAAAAAAAACCAAAAAAACCCCCACCAAATTAAAGAAACAAATGCCCCCACCCTTTTTCACTTGAGAAAACACGATTTGTGCAGCATTTAAAGATCTGCTTTTAGCATTATCCATCCACTTGGACTGTTGTTTTTGTCATCTGCACATGCGCTTGGCTTGATGCCCAGCACTGAAAGAGACAAAGATGATGGAGAAACAGCTTTGTTTCTGCTCACAGCTGCCTGCTGCCAGAACTAGCCAACAGGAGCCAGTTACAGTAGAGATTAGGTGTTGAAGGAAGGAGTTTAAATGATGTGTAATGCTCCACTCAGTTAATTTTATTGATTCTTGGGGATTGACTGAGTTAGTTCATACATTTCCTGTACCAAGGTCCTCTACAATGGCAATTCCTCACTTCTGCCTCCTAGGAATTTTCAATCATATTCTGTAAACAGAATTTTGATTACATGGATGTCAACAACTTCTGTTAAAGAACAAAAGGTTAAGTAGGCCCTTGGAAGAAACAGTCCAGAGAGGAACTCTCCAGCACAAGAGGAAGTGTTTTATTTTAACAGACCTTCACCAATGCTTTGCTTGCGTTCAAGGGAACATCACTTCCCAGTGCAAGGACACTACTTGAAATACACACAGTGAAGACTGAAGAAAACAGACTCAGAGTGACTGATGTTTACCTGCAACTTAACATTCACCTGCAAGGAGAACTTGGAGGCTCTAGACAAAAGCAGAACCCAGTCGTGTAAGGTACCAGACACTCCTTAAAATGTGGATGAGATGAGACAGGATTCAACACTGCTCAGACTGGAGTACCACTTAACTGATGCAACTTTTGGAAGGAGAGGGAAAGAGGCACTGATTTCTGAACGTTAAAAACATGCAGCACAGTTAGCTGGAGAAAAACCCAAAAAGAATACAAGATCCCTGCAGAGGGGCTCCAAAACAGAGAGTGCTAAAAGCTAAATATCAAGATATATGGAAGTCAAACACCTTCCTCAAGATCTGCTCTGTTTACTGCCTGGGCAAGATCCTGGATAATGAAAAACAATAGCCTTTTTTTATTGTCACTTGAATGCTTTGAGTTGTGTCAGACCTGTTGTTAATAGAGTTTCTTACAGCTGTAAGGAGAAACTACAATTCAACTCGGGTCTACAAAGCAGTCATGTTGAAATCTTCAAAAACCCCAAACCATTCAGATCATAAAGAGGTTACAGAGGAGAAAGTTGTTTAGAACATGAAAAACAACCTGCCAAGATATATGCCATTAATGCTGCAGCATCCCTCCTGAAGCCCTCTCAGTCCTAAACAAGCATTAAACACTATGTTGACAGGAGCCAGGTCTTTGATCACTTGGAAAAGCTGGGCTAGGACCCATTCTCCACTTTATAGCAAGTGCTCCCTCCTACTCTTATTCATTATTAGTTTTTGCAATTGATATTTAAGTTATAAGCAAACTGACAGGAATCCTGGGGATCAACTCACAGGAATCACAGTCAATTACTGTCTTCTACATAAATAACCTATTACAGAAACTAATTTTTAGAGTCACAAACAAAATGTCTTCTTGTGTTACCTCCTCACTTCTGTCACTCCAGTGGAGCTCAAAGTAACAAAACATTCTTGAGAATTTAGCTTGTTTCATCTATATGGGTACTTTCAAATATGAGTCAAACTCATTCCAAGCATGTCAGCTGAACATAATTCTATAACTCAAAAGTTAACAAAAGTGCATGCGGCACCAATGATCTGACAAACAGGTAAAAATTACTTAGACAAAAGGTAAATTTATAAACCAAAATGGAAAAGAATCAACAATTTCCAAGTGTGTGACCAAGTTTAATGACATATCTGTTCTCTTAAACACTTGACCATCAATAACATTTCATGGGTTATGATGCCCAAAATGTTACTTCATAGGTGTTTTATATGTATATTTACAAAGACTTTCAAAATTCAGTGGCACTAAACAAACAAGAAGAACTTAAAACTTTAAGCTACAATGCTTAAAAAATGTAAACAGTTTATTTTACATAGTTGTAAAATATAAGAACTTTCTAATGCAGCTTAATTTTATCTGGAAGGTGAATATATCCTGGTGCCTGTGAACAAGGAATGAGAGGATTCTTTACACAAGTATTGTGCTCCAGTGTGCAAAAAATTATACACAAGAAAGGAATCTAAAGTCCACAACAATTAAAAGACAACAAAAAAATTTTCACGTCCTGAAGTGGAGAAATTTATAAAAACATTTACATATGGTTGCTGACCCATCAAAAACTTGGATAACTTAAAATTCTGAACAATAGCTACTACAAATTCAAGATCTTTCTCAAATGGAATTTTGTGCAAAGATCATATAAGATCACTCAGCATTTTTCCAGCTGTACCTCCAAACCTTCTCTTCCCATTGCCATTCCTGACATCTAGTGGCCACAAATACCACCAAAATCCTTTCGATATATGTTCAAATTAGTGCATGTAACCAAAAGGCACACACATGTCTGAATACATTTTCGTGCAGAAACCTGTGCAGGTTCACAATTACGTTGCAAAACAACTGTTCTTAGAAAGTTCAAAGTCTCATGTTTGGCAGGATTATTCTTACACATTCCTTTCTATTCTACAAGCCCAGGTGTTAATAGGTAGACACTGCTTTCCAAAGATCCAATATCTGAGTAGCCTTAAAATGATGATTTAAAAATAAATCAGCCTGTAACATTATTATATTAGATACTCTGCTTTTGCCCGCATTATTTATGGAATTTTAATCCCACAGTACCATAGCTTTATGCTGTCAGTTGCAAAACAACTAAGATACATTTTTCTTTTTGTTAATGAAGACTTTGATGGCTCCTGTAAAGTCAGCTGATAACAGCACTTCCGTGTGATCCATCTTCAAAGCTCCTTAATAAGGAAGGAGAATAAGTTGTTAGTTCATTAAAAAATAAAACTAAAAATCAAGCTCTCATTAAAATATAAGCTGTCTCTGTGACACCCTTCTTCCTCTATCCTCTATCACATTCCTGTTATCCAGCCAATACTTCAAGCAACACCTGCATTTCTAGGAGAGAGTCTTTTTCGTTCTATGTAGATACAGTAACAGCTTATGTGTAAAACCCATCCTAAAGTGCACAGGACAAGAGCTATGCCACTCACTTCATATCCTCCCAGGTTTTAAAGAGTGCAACAGCTGCCAAAATGTTCAACTGCTAAGGTAGGAATATAACCATGCCACTGCAAGGGCTTTTGATACCAAGAAACCTCCCTCCCAAACTGAAGGTATTCTTTATAATCTTTTCCTCCTGAGATCATGGTATTAAGCAGAGCTCATCTTAAACACCTACCAGAGGGTATAGTGTCTGACGTTTCAGAATCTTCTCCCTTACTTTCAGCTTCTTGCTTTTCAGAAGTTTCCAGTGATACCATCAAACCAGGATTGGGAGCAAAAATCGCAGATGTGACCACTGCATTGTGTGCTTCAAAAAGATAATTCAACTTTGATTACCGTGTTTCAAGGAGTTGTTATTTTTACAAGAATAGCAGGCAGAGATTTTAGTAAACACCCAAGAACCTCAGTGCTAGTGCACAAGGTAAGCTCATAATTCAAGGAGCAATTGCCATCCTTTTATAAGCTTAGGGATCTCAGAAATTCCTGTAAGTGCCCAAAACTAATTGGCAAGAGCTCCAAAACATGGTCCCACGTTCCCTCCAAACTGCTTGTATGTATATGATAGTTGCTTTTTGTTTGTTTTTTTTAAATCCTGCCATGAAAGAAAAAAAGTTTGCATGTTTTCAAAGCCACTTTTCCATAAAAGATCTAAGGGTTGATAGTTATTTCGATTACTACACTTATACAACCATGTTCCAAAAGGGAAGATTACATTTATTCAGAATTTCTTAGTGAAGCTGGACAAAGTACTCTGTCTCTTGCCATCCCAATCATGCATCTGTAGAAAGTTTCCTGTGGACAGGGTTTTCGGGCAGAGTCCACTTACTGAAAATCTACCAATTACAATGCATCTTGCTAGTACTTTGTTCAAACTAAATGAAAGCACTGCTGAGCAAATAAAAAACAGAAGATCAAAAATTATTTTTATATCATATGAGCTTCAATAAAACAAAGATCAAAAGGTGGTTTTTACCTTTAATGCCTTCCCAGAAGTCATTACGGTCTCTTCTTACAGAAGTAAACTTGCTCAAGTCATGGTATGTACTCCAAATATAAACATATTTATCTTCTGAACCACTTACAATGTAGGTAAAGTCATGGCTAAAGATTCAAAGATAGCAAAACATTACTTAACTGTTCAAGCAACCCTTACAATAACTCTCCAGGTGACCTACAGCTTTACGAGTGCAATCGGGCTAAGTTCACAATTCAAACTGAACCTTTATTTTAGTGAATGCAGCTCAAAAAAAGATACAGTCCTCAATGAACATGCATGCAAGCTTCCTGATGCAAGCAGAAGAAAGAGGAGTTCTAATGAAGAGCGCACAACACCTGTTCTCTCACAGCTTCCAATACAGAAGAGGGTTAGTCTAACAGCAATACTCAGCAACAAAGAAAATGGCATAATTTAAGTACGATTTGCATCTGTTTGAGCTTGGAACCTGTATGCACACCCAAGACTGTGTAACAGGAATTGTTTACAATACAATCAGGGGCAAAAAGAAACCTACATAGGTGGAAGATGAAAAGCTACTAACCAGATGACTGCATAATGCACTCTGACAAAACAGTACCTGCAAATCAAACTCAAGTACTTACTTTTAATTTGCTTACTGCATGAGTATGTCACATATCTAAACTCTAACACTAACTATGCTACAGCCCTGTAAGTAGAGTTGACTTAATTTAGGAAATTACTCTTGAACAGTGGGGTGGACAGGATGACCTCCAGAGGTCCCTTGCAACCTTGGCCATTCTGTGAAATACTAAGCCAGCCTTAAAGATGCTTTCAAAGGTCAATAACTGACAATCACGATCAAACTTCACATTATTCCTTAAGCACTGCTGCTCTTCTCTGTTCAGACACACAGGTTAAACATACCCAAGCATTTTTCCCCTTTGGCTTCTGCAAGACTCAGAGGGAACAGAACAAATTTGCCTTCTACTTCCTCTCTTTTACTAACTCTAAAACCAGTACTTCCATGACAGTCACGGTAATACACTCAAACTCAGAAAAGCCAGTACAGAGGAAAAACCAAACTGTCAGTTTCCAGACAGTGACGATCCACAGGCAGTGACCAACAGCCTCAAACAACAGTTGGTCAACCAACACATCTCCAACAATGTCTGACAAAATTAAGGAAATAAAAGCTACTTATCACCGAGGAGAGAAAAGATGCGGTATTCCAATCCCACCAGTTCTAGCACAGTACCTGCATTTACAGCAACAGTAATGGACATGCATGATACTATTAATACAAAAGGTCTCACTCGTTCACAGAGTCTCCCTGACCTTAGGCAGCTTTCTCACTCCTAAACAGAGCTTTCAGTTACCTTTGTAATCCTAGCCAAGTGACATTTCAGAGGCTGTTTTTCAAACAAAAGCCTCTGTACTTCAGCCACACTACTTCCCCAATCCAACAACACCGTCTTACCTAAAGCTGGCTTTGATTTGGCTGCTACTGTTGACGTAACCTTTGTATTTCATAGATAAAGAGAGATCTCTTAGGTCATACAATCTGATTCTGGAATCATTTGATGTCACTAGTATCTAGAAATGAAATAAAGAAACAAAATTTAGAAGTGGAAACCATTAGCATGCCCAAGAAGAAGAGTTCATTCAAACAGTCAGAATTCCTGTTCTTTCAATGAAAAATGTAACACGGCAGCAGAACAAGATTTAGCCCCCAAACCTTTTTCTTTCCAGTTTTCTGTCAATGGGCAGGACAACTTCACTATCAAGATCATCCTGACCGGTCTGAACCAGAACAGATTCTCTTTACTAAAGTAAAATCTGGGCTCAAAGCACAGTTATCAACTTGCAAAAATTGTTTTGGAACACATTCCGCTATAACATAGCAGAACAGTTGTTCCAGTGAGATGAATTTCTAAAGAGTTGTGACCTATCAATCACAAAGCACCATCCAGAGGATACTATCTACTACTTACAAGCAAACTGGACTTTTCTCTTGCTTAATATGAGTTTGCTTCCTCTTCACATATTTCAGATCAGAAGCTTAAACATACTAATAGGTGATAACAGCTGGTGATCTGCTACTGTAATAGAGCCAGCTGTTGACCACTCATCACTTCTGAAACTTTGTATGCAAATGAGAAACTCTTCAGCTTTAGATTATGACTTTAATACTCAATACCATGGTTTTTTGCATGATGAGAATTTGACCCTTTCAATAGAAGGCTTCAGTTTAGACTGAAGCCAAACAAAAGGAGATTCTAAACAGCACAGGACACTTACTTGGGTACAAGTACCTAAGCTTTCAGCATTTTTTCAGCTTCTGTATGAAGTGTATTTCCAAGTGAATGTGAAATTCAAGACAGGTTAGTTATGCCAACGAACTTTTCACTGAAAGTCATCTGTAAGCACTTTAATCAACCTTACACTGGCCAAAGCATAACGTAAATAATAATAAAAAAAATACTATTTTACCACTATTTAGTACTCTATTAGTCTAAATCAGGCAAGAGTAGTGCTCATTTGAGTACTGCTAAAAGGCTTCCGAGTTAAGTCAGTGACTTTAAAGACATAGCACAAATTTGCTAAGCACTAGATGTAAGTATCAGCCTCCCATACCAAACAAAAGCTGCACTGAAACACAGTACCTTATTCTCTCCAGGCAAGGGTTCAATGCCAGTAATCTTTCTTCCAACTCTATTTCGGCCTCTGGTAGAACGCACGTGTATTTGTGTATGGTATTTCAAGTGCTGAAAAGATATTGACATTTATCCTGATTTGAAATGCGTAAAAACTTAGTTTGCTTCAAGTTCTAAGTTTGTTTCTTGATATTTACATAAGCATAACTTTGAAATCCATTTGTTATTTAACATGAAAAAAACAGAGTCTCAAAAACTTCCTACCTCTGTGTCATAGAAGATGCATCTTCCATCATACGTGCCTATGACTGCGTATTTGCCATTCTGACAGAAGTTTGCAGCTGTAATCAATTTTGTCTGCCCATCTACTTCATTCCATAATGCCACTTTTTTGTCAGGAATGTTCCAGAGTCGGAGCTTCCCATCCAATGAACCACTTAAGAAGTACCTGTCATCCTGAGAAGACAAACTACATTAACCTCTGAGTGCTACAAGTATGCTCTGATTTCTTCAAAACTTTTCTGCCCCATTCCCAAACAGCTTCTCTCCAGAACCTCCCAAATAAGAGCTCCCAGAGGAGTTGATAATAATGTTTAAGAAGGCTGAAAAGACAACATTTCTTGCAGATTTTTGACAAGCTTACACACATGCAGTCACCTACAGTCAGGAAATTGTGTGTTGTTACCACAGTTAATTTTTACCCTCTCAACATAAGTTAGAAAAACACTAACCTTGTCAGGAGCTGAAATCTCCTTTCAGAGTTCCCGAGATATCTACTAGTTACGGATGTTCAGGGAACATTGAAAAACTATTTTCTTCTGCTTGAGTTTTGATATTAGGAAGCTTTATCAGTCTTTTTTAGAAATCATCAAATAAGACAGATTAGAAGGAATCTGTGGAGGTCTCTGATCCACCTCCCCAGCTCAAAGCAAGTACAGCCTCAAAAGTTTGATTAGGCTATTCAGGGTTATAGCCTGTAAAGTTTTAAAAATTCCCAATGATTTTGTGGTCTCTAGATAATTTATTCTTTCTCCTTATGATTTTTTTCCAACAATATTTAACCACAACATCTCTCGTTGGAAATTCTGACTTTTCATAAAGTTACTCAAAACTATATCAGCTGAGATGTTACACACAATTCACTTTCCACATCATGCCTACAACTGCTTAAAATAAAACACATGAACATTCCTTGTGAAGGTCAGTGAAGAACTTAAAGCTAAGAACACTTCAGGTTTTGGAATATCATCCAATGAGGACATTTTTGCAATGCACAAAGTATTTTTTTAAAATTATAATTACTATTATTATTTGAAAATAAAGGGGGAGAGCTCTTGTATTTCCTAATTTTGCCTCTGTAGGAGAAAGAGCAATTATACTTACCCTTGGATGGAACGCTATAGCAGTGACAAAGTCTATGTGCTGGAAACAGCAAAGACATTCTCTTCTTGATATATGCCATAATCTGACAGTTTTGTCCATAGAAGAAGAAAGCAAGAAGTAATTCTGTGAAATACAAGAATTCTGTGGTTATTAATAGACACATGAGTAACAGGAAATCCAGAAGCAATCTGATTCATAAAATATTACCAACTTCTCTGTTGCCATGAAATTCAACATTTTTATCTTTTCATATTAAATGTTTTACCCAAATTATCATTACTGACTGGTGCTTCCACTGATGCTCAGTAACAAATAAAATTCTGCAAGAATTTCAATGGAAACGTTAACTTGAGAGTAGTTGAAATATCCAGAGAAGAAACAGCACACCAGGCTTCAGAGAAAGGGTGAAAGCCATTTGTGCCCAGGATCCTTCAGCCACACAGTGGTCATAAAATTACAGCTGTATTCCAATGTGGATATTTAACTGAAAAAGCTTTACATGAAACATTTTGAAAGTTAAACACAAGGTAATTTTCTAATTTTAAGATATTTGTATATTTTCAGCAACTTCAAAAATGGTACACTGCATAAAAGCAGTGAAGCATACTGAAGATAAGAAAAGCAATAATACCATACATTAGAAATCATACAGTTAAGTGGTAATTCCTTCCACTCTAAACAACTTAACTCCACTATTAAATACAAAGTTGTAATTGTTACTAGCTTGATTTTAATTTTTTAAGAGACTTTTAATTAGAAGAGCCCAAGAACTTTGTTAATTTTATCCCAACTACTTCAGTTGGAAATAAGGGCTGTCTTTATAAACCTTTTCTCTTAACTTCAAAGATACTCTCATATCGTTTAGGTGTATGGTTCCAACGGCAATCAAAAATAATGAAAATACAGGACAGCTGTGTCGTCTGTATTAAGGTGCCTTACTTTAGACCACGAGAGATCAAGAAGATCTGCTGTATGCCCTTTGTATTTGCAAAACGGTCGCTGACGAAATGGGGCATTTTTATCATCTGGGTCTTCATCAACTCCACTGCAAATCTATCAGAGAAGTGTACAGAAACAGGAGAAAATATTAGCTGGAAGAATTAAAAATAAAACAATTACTGCTACAAAAAGTACAGTCATTAACAATTTGAAGAACTGATAAACAACACAAGTAAATTTCAAAAACAATCAGCTGTGAAACATCATCTTAAAATTCCAAAATTAAGAGGTCTACATTTTCCGTACAGTTTTTATTTAACGACATAAGCTTGACAGCTATTTAAGCAGAAATCTTAAGATAAGCTTTTGGAACAAAAGCACAACAGAAATTCTAACTTGGGGTAACAGGATTTGACTGAAGATGTCTATTGGTGAAGACAGTTTGTTCATGCCTCAGACACAGGCCAGAAGCTCTTTAATATGTTTGGATGAAGCAACAATGAAGATCCAGCATTACTGAACAAGGCAACCACCCCACCTCTTCCTCTGCCAACATCCAGTGAACATACCCCTGTGTCAGTATCAGACTTCGAAGAATTCAGACTCTCTTGAGACGGGGAGGGAGAGACACGGCCTAGAACACAGGCAGAAACATCATGGTCAACTTTAAGTCACCAAAGAACTAGGATTTCTAGTGTTTTAGAGCTCTAGGAATGCACAGAAAGATACCTTCTGTGTTGTACTTCATTCGCATGTTATTGAAATAGTCAAAAGCATTCTTTAAAACCCATATTCTTACTACGTTGTCCTGTCCTGCAGATGCAAGTAATCGACCGCAGTGAGAGAATTTCATTGTCCAAACAGCACCCTGTCAAAATAAGAAGATGAATATCTACTGAGGATCTACAGAACACTTTTTCTGAAGATCTCATCAAACCAGCCAAAATTTCATTTCTTGCCAGAAAATTATTTTCCAAAATGAAACTGCTCTTCAAGAAGAATAAACCTGACAGTCCTCTCTAAAGGCCACAAAGTAGATGAAAACTAAAAGTTGAATCTTGGGCTGAACACATTACACAAAATCACAGGTGAAATTTGAGAGACCTACCATATGCTCTCCACTGAGATCCTGAACAACTTTAATTTGTTCAAAATCATAGGGTCCCTTGAAGCCATGTGCTGCTTTGAACTTAACTGGTCTTGTATATGGCATCCCTTCATCATCACTGGATGAGGGATCATCTTGATCTGTATGGAAGACTAAGAAGAACACAAATTCAGCAGTACACATCACAGCACACATTTAATCTACTAGTAAGCAATTGTCAATACTTCTTGGAAGCAGATTAGTCTTGCATTAGCAAATTTTTACAGTCAATATTAAGATCTTAAAGCAAAATAAGAACAGTTACATCAAGGTCCAAAAATACATCTACACTAAGTTTAGGTTGCAGTGAACCTAAACTCTGAACACTCAAAATAAGAGCTGATACTAATTTTTGTTCTGCCTCTTTCATTGCACTGAGTCTTGCATTCAGCAGAACCTGCAGTAAGTGATTTCTGTCAGTTTAATGCTTGCTGAAAATCATCCACTTCATTGCATTGGTTTCTTCTGACTGAATATGCTGAAACGGCCTGGTGATTTGCCCATGAAGCGTAAGAATTGTAAAAGAGCTAGTGCAAACAGCCAGTGGCAACACAAGAGATGCTAAAGTGCAGCAGTTCCATGGCACTTATATCTCAGGCTGTGGTTGGATTTACTTACTGCAGTACTAGAAGTCTGTCTGAAAAAAAAACTGATCAAACAAGAAGAGGAGAATACATTTCTTTAGTTGGTAAATGTAATAGGAGTTCAAGCTACATAAGAATTCTAATGGTGGCACTGGTTATCAGAAACCGATATGATTTTACTAAGGTAATGAAGACAACCCCAACTTCTACCTCTGCTGGAGTAACTTTCCAAAATGTTTACATTTTGATATCCAGACAGATTTCAAGAAAAATTATAGTATTCAATTGGTTCAGCTGAAAAGATCTCTCCACTACTACTTTACAAGAGTTCATCCCTATAACTTGCTAGTCTCAGAATGCCGACTAAGCTATAAGCTTTAACTCTAAAAAGCCATGTCAGTAGCAAGAGCACAGCAGTATAAGCCCCTCAGATAGCTTTGACTCCTAGAAGTCCAATGATAAACAGACTATCCTATTAAAAAAACAACTGTAAAAAGTCAGTGTCACTGACCTTCATCTCGAACACTCTTAACTTTATTTACAGCACGTTCGCCATATTCTTCAGCAAGGTGCTTTGCTCGCTTTACAGATTTGCCAAGGAATTTTTTCAGCTGGGTCCTTAAAAAGCAAGGGAACTTTTTAAATACATAACACTGGAAAATTCTCATTTTTCTAATTATGAATCCGCAGTTTTGACTTGAAACGCAATATTATTGCTTCCCATTACTGCTTCTTAAAATAAGCATTTACCCTGCCAGCAGTCACAATAAATTCAACTGCAGAGCAGATATTACTTGTACTTCAAAGGTAAGTTGTTCAGAAGTCACAAGGGACTTCAGCTTAGTAAAACAAAACCTGCCTTTTCTTTACAGGGACACGAAACAACAACTTACGTTTTTTGCTTTAACCTCCCTCCATCAGAATCTGTTTGCTGTGTCTGCATTTTGTCTTCGTCATCAGACTGTGCTGCATCATTACTAGAAAATACAGAAGTGATTGTTTAGCACAAAATCATAGTGAATCTAAATTGAATGAAACATCATTAAAGTACGACCTGCATTTTAGGATTCACCCTTTAGGTAACACATTGGAAATGCATGGACATGATGTTAATTACGTAGTGAAAAAGATCTTTCAGTTCTTAGGCATCTTGATAGTGAAATTGTATACACACTCCAGATGCCAAAGACAGATTACTCCCTTCCACAAATTCAAAATTTGGAGCTTTTTGTGATGCTTTGAAAGCTGAGAGCAGACAAAATACATTATGTTACCACGAACTGGTAAAATGCCACCTTGCTTTCCATAGAAGAAATCAATACTAGCTAGTTCTGAAACATAACTTGGTACACAGAAGAGTACTATTGCACAGAAGTGAGTTTTCAATTACAATATAGCAATGTAAAAAAAAAAACAAACCACCACCCTAAAATTGTCTAATGTGTAAGTCACAAATTTAAGTCTTTGAAAAAGAAATCTATACCAACACAATTTCCTAATCATTAAGAAACTGTATTTTTCTATCAAAGTTTACAAAAAGACTCAGCTTTCAATATTAAAAGGGTCTAAAGCCCTGCTGAGGATAGGAAAACCTATCAGCTATACTGATGACCACAAATCTTCATCATACCAATGTCTACTAAATTAAACACTGAAAAAGCTACAGGAGGTGGTAGCATGAATAACATAGTACTTGAACATCAATTGTGTTTAATTCAATATAGAAATGACAACATTTAACACATCCAAGTGTTAAGTGCTGTCCAGGTGGATTTTCATATCCTGTCAAATACTTGCCTGTCAAATTCCAGCAGTATCAAACTTTTAGTCAACTTGAAAGAATTCAATAAACAGCCTAGTTCATAGAGAACCAGGAATTAGTCAGACAGATGTATTGGGACTCTGGTTTACTTGCATAAGAGCTCCCTCCATGTATGCAAAAACTATGACAGAACAGTATCAGAAAGAGCCGAAAGTTATCGTCATTCATACCTGACATATTCTTTAGTTCGCCTCATGATATGCAAAGTCAGGGGATTAATGCCTGTTGGCAACTTTTCTTCTGCCAAACTCAGGGGTATTTCTTCACCTGTGTCAAGGTTTTTTATCATTACACTTGCTAGAATTTCCTACGGAAAAAATAAGATGTGAAATCAAGATGACTTGATTAGACTCCAAAACCTAGAGCAAAGTATAAATCATCTGATCTTAATGGGAAATTCTGTAGCTCACTATATATTTATTTTACAAAGACTAAGTTTAAGTTAAAATTGCCTTTAGTGTGTTAGTGCAAACATCAACCACTAGACACAGATGGACAACTACATGTCACCACAAGCTTCAGCTTCATAAATCAGAAGTGCAGCTGTACAGATATCAGCCACTGCTGTGCCAATATCAAACATATTATGTAATGAAAAGATTTCTAAGTCTTTACCTTTCAGATATTCTAACACCTGTAGCTTAGATTTAGCCAAAGACAACCTTTATCTCCAAAGAAAAAGCATTTAGACTTAACTACTAATACACAAAGGAAAAGGGGTTTTTGAGCACCTCATGACGTGTTGATGATCGTACATCTGTTTAGCAACAGCAAAAAAAGCTGTATGTAGATAAACACAAAAAATGGCAGCAACTCGATAACATAATTGGGATTAATGGAAGTTATTAACTGAAGAAACTACTTCTTAACATAAGGAAAATCATTCTCCTGTTGCTGACTCCTTCCCCTTTCAGATACATAACAAAACGTCAAGTTTGCTGGTGTTCCCTAACATTGAAACCTTATAAAACGTCTGCATAGCTACAAAGAAACTCATAGCATTTCAGATCTACTACAGTTCATACTTTCAAACACTAATACTACATATGACACAGGGAAGTGTTTTGGTGCACAAAGCCAGCACACTATCGCTCCTGTTTGTGCCCCTGGTCACAGCATACTGTGGTTCAGACCACAGAGAGTGGCGTGTGATTACTCCAATTCCCTTGACAGATTGGAAAAGCAAACATAAGAATGTACCATGTGCAGACCACATTCATTAATACCTCATCCGTGAGCTCTCTTCCAGAATCAGACCTGGGTCTCTGTGGTCCAAGCACTTCATTACTTGTTTGGCCATCAGCTGCTTTCCCATTTTCCTGAAATTTTGCAGACAGAACACATGATTTCTAGTGTAACGCTAAAGTGATAGAACATGTTACAGTTATTGAACTTAAAATCTTTATTTCCCGATACCTGTGCAGTGACGATTTTATCTCCGCTAGTTGCACTCGCCAAATCCAAAGAAGGCTGAGAATCTTTGGGCATGCCTTCTGTCATTGTACTTGGAGTTAAAAGACCACCAGCTGTAAAGTTCTCCCGAGAAACTGAAAAGAGATTCATATTAAAAAGAGCACAAAACTTGCCATATACAGTCTAGAGATTGTTAGAATCCTAGCATCCTGAACACCCTTTCTGATAAGTTTGACCTTCTAAACATCAACTGCCAATAAATCTGCCTTATCAATTACATATTTCACATTCAGTTGGAGGCACAGGAACAATTTCACACCTAGTCCTCCCAAGTTTTATTAACAATTTATTTTAGTCTTTTCCGCAATAACCTAGGACTACTCGTTTTCATGAGACCTCAGTCTACATCTTGACTTTTACTTCTATGCAAATACAGAAGGCATGCATTTAATTTGAAGCATGTAACTTCTCTTAGTTTCTGTATTGGTGAGGCAACTTCTCCTTGCTACAGAAGTAACTATTTTGGCAGGAAGTGTTAGTTTACAAGAAAGAATGAATTAGGAACACTTGTAATGTAAAGGTGTCTCTCCACTATAAGATGAGATCGTTGAAAAATTTTTTGTTGCTCATTCAGATGTTAACTAAACTGAAATCACAAGACTGAATGACTCTTCACTCAAAACACAAAAATAGTAAGCATGTATGTAACTGAAGTCATCTAAAATAGAACACTTGCCTTCTAAACCAGGTTTCTGCACTTCAAAATCCAGTTCGCTCTTCTTCTTCCGGGGCGGTGGAGCTGGCCGTGCAGGGGGTGGTGGTCTTGGAGGAGGAACATTTGTTGGAGGTGGTGGTCGTGCTGGGACAGGCTTCTTTGTGCTAGCAACTATATCAGGTTCTACTGTAAGCTGCCTTGGCGGTTTTGCTGGAGGCATTTCTTCTGCTGTACAAAGGTCTTTGGTAGATAAATCTGAAGCTACTTGCTCTAAAGTATTTGCCTCTTTCTTGTCTGTTGTGTCCTCCTTTTTTGATGTTTCTTCTTGTGCTTCAGTTTCATCAATTTTATGGTCAGTTGCATTTGGTACTTTTGTTAGTTCACAAGTTTCCTGTTGCTCAGAAGTAAACAAAAGCTTCCCCGACACCAATTCAGTGTCCTTACACACACTCTGATACACTGATTCTCCAGGGTCTTCTTGTAATGACACCTTAGCAGCTAATACTTCTGGAATACTACCAATAACATCCGCTCCAGAAATCCAAGCATTTGCATCTGAAGTTGCAACAGTCATTTCTTTTCCTCTAGAAGCTAAAGAATCATCATCCAGTTGTTGTGCCTTCTGGCTTTCTTCTATAATACTGTCAATGATCTGAAAACCAATGCCAAAACCATTCCGTGGTTAAATAGAAGGCACTTCTAGGGTACACTTACCAATCAGTCTGTACAACATCCACAAGAACTCTTCCACTGAAGAGTTGCTTTGTATACAAAATATATTTTGCTTAAAAATTCTGGAGACCTAGGTGCAGAAATAGGCATAATAGAAAAATAAAACAAACTGACTAATTTCCATTTCTCTTTAACATACTTTGAAAGAAAGTTTGAAAACAAGAGCTATTCACTTTTCTGAGTTCTCACGCACTGCTAAATACAATCCTGTAAATTAAACAAATAATTCAAAACTGTACAATCCTAAATATGTTTTTAGAAAGCATATTTACCCTTTAGATGGACATTCTTAACATTAGCAAAGTCTAACCTATATCAGCTTAGCATGAAGACTGATTATTAAATTATTTAATATTTGTAGCGTGATGCTAGAAGTGCAAACCAAATTTAACTAACCTCTTTTGAATCATCTTGTTTCATTTCTTGCACAAAGGCTTCATTTCCAGTTTTGTGCAGCTTGCTGTCTGTATCCTATGGGAAAAAAAAAGGGGATAAGATGATAGTAGCAAGTCCTTCAGTACCATAATGAAGCAAAAACATAGCTACAATGAATTAAATACCATAAAGGTCAAGAACTCTGCTACATTTTCACACCGTACTGCAGCCAGACAGATGTTTGAACAGTAATGCACAGTACACATGAAGGGTATTCCACACCACCATAAACAGAGAGAAAGCCTGTTTAGAGAAACATACACATCTGCAGCAAGGAAAACACACCAGCTGCTGGAAAAGGATGCAAGAACTGTATTATCACAACATATAGTAGAAGCTTTCCTCCTTAAACTATTTTTAGACACTTGGCTAATCAAAATGAATCTTATAGCATGTTCACATAATACAATGTTTGCAAAAAATTCACAACTCTTGTAGACATCCATCTTTAAGAAGAGCTCTGACCTTAAGAAACGACATCTGCAGAGACAGCTGCAATTACAGAATTTTTTTTTCCCCTCTCTACTCCCTCCCCCTCCTTCCACAAAGTTTTTCTAGTCTAAATGCAAGTTCTACTTTGCTTTATTACTAAAATCTATCTTCAATGGTATGACGACTTTAATACTGAAGTGTAACCAGTGCCTACAGAAGCCCGCTCTATTAATTTCTAATTCTATTGACATATAACTCACACACCTGTTAAACTTTGGACTCAGGAAATATTTCTTACCCATTCCAAGACAAACTATACCATTAGTCACAACATTCACTCAACTGATAAGCAGAGAAGTACACCTTCTACCTTCAAAGACTTAGCTTTGAACAAGTTACTTAGCAAGATATGTAAAAAAATTAAGAACTGGACAAGCAACATACAGAACTTCATAGCTAATAATTCAGTCAACAAGACAATAAAGTTAGTTTTGAAGTTCATTGACTGCATTTAGTCAGAATGCTAGAGTGACATTTTTGAAAGGCTTACACATGTAATACTTAATCATTAAAGGGACATTAAACAGAACGCAAAATAGAGGGTAAATGTCTCTTCTGTAAGAGGTAAGGTATGGCATCACTGTAAAAAGGTCACTGATTGAGAGCAGAGTGCTAATGATAAATCAGACACACTATTTTCACTATGATTTCCCAACACTTCGTGGACAAAACGTCAAGTCTTCTTATTTTATGTAAACGTGTTGCACTGCATGGCCTTTGGCCCTTCTGAGACCAGGAGGACAGTGTTATTTGTACAAGGTTCCAACTCCTTGCCTATCTAACGTGTGCCAGATTCAGCTGCAATGTCACTATGCACAGATGCAGCATACCAATTACCTGCGTGGGAAGTGGCAATGCTGTCTCATTATGCTAAATATAGTGTTTTATCATCACATAACCTAGAGGGAAGGCTTTCGAAGTACAAACACTAAGATTTTTCTTATTTTTAAGACAGAAGAGAACATAGCCAACTATTTCATATAAATCAAGACCAAAACCCAAGGCTGCAGGGACTTGCTTAATAATCACAACTCACTTGAAAGAGGATAGTCTAGTAATTAAGCAGAGCTCAATCATATTGCACGTATACATTTCAGAATAAAATTAGCTTCAAGACATGTTAACGTACCCTAAATGAAAGTAAAGTGAAAACTTCAAAAGACATAAGCACAATTGCTACCTACAAGGCAAGCCTACAATTTCACCCCTGTGCAGATGTTAGGACTACTGCAGCACACCTACTTGAGGTAGAATTCAGCACTGTTTGTCAACAAGCATTTGATTGATTTTAAGAAGAAACTCACTTTTAATGCATGGGATCCAAGTTTCACTGGTGACCTGTTAGAAAGAGAAAACAGATTCAGGTACAAGGAAAAAAAAAAAAAGATCTCTTCATATTAAACCATAGTAGCATCTTCCTGCCCAGTGAACGTATACTCGATACTTTTAGACATGCGACGAAATGAATGTTTCACATACCACTCCTTTACTTAAAAGGGTCCAAATAAAGTTCCCAACTGTCTACAACACACAGATCCACAACTTCTACAATTCCTGAAAGTTTCGCAGCAGAATCTAGAAATCATATTTCTACCACTCTTTTCTTATAAACTGATGCTACTCCAAGTACACGTTTAAAAACATTTTGCACTACAGAGTATTCAAAATTAGCATGTACAGGAAGCACAGAGTGGACATCAAAGAAATCAAAACTCTCAGAAAGCTGAAGTACAACCCCAACCTCTAGTAACTTGCAAATGAAGTGCCTGAATCCTAACCTGTAGGGTCAACTCTAGCACAGCCATTCTGCCCTTCAGCCTCCCCGGTAAACATGAGGTCTTGTTTCTAATCATGATGCTCAGTATAAATGTAAGTATTCACATTAAACCAAGAGGGAACCAGCTTTGCACTACTTTCCAGAATGTGTACTCTGAAACAGTGAACTTGCATTAACATCCACTCACACATAACCTCTCATTTCACTAATTACACGAACAAGGTATCTTAGGGGAATGGTATCAACTAATTACTTCTCCTCAGGTCACCACTGAATCCAATCAGCGAACAGTCAACTCTTACTATATTCTGAACTTTCATTTTCCACAAGACTTTCAGAATTCTAGAAGATATTTAAATATTGAGTCACGCTGCTTACTCTGACTACAGGATCTTAATCATATGAAGAAGGTGAAAGGTTGAGCCAGATGATCTTTCGAGGTCCCTTTACATGTGGGCTCTTCTATTATCCTATTAGTTTGTCAGTCACAAGCATAGACCAAGTTCCCAGTTACTTCCTTAAAAGCTTACTATCAAATGAACGACTACCTGGACCACAGAAGCATCCCAGCTGGCTACCAAGGTCAGTGACACTCAACAACTTTGCGTATTGTCTTGTGCAGAGCAATACAGACAAATATGGAGATCTCAGGCTAATTTGCACCTCCTGCCTCCAAAACAATGGTGTCAAGGGACAATGCCTTCTGAAAAAAAAAGTTATTTCCATTTCATCCTTAATAATTTCAGTTCTTCTCTCTACTACCTGAAATCACCTAATCACAAAACGAAAAGATAATATTTATATAGCAGAGTTCAATAAACAAGAAAGTACAGTGGCTTGATATATCAAGACTGTATAATTTGTAACTAATACCTTAAATCTTGATGCTTCTGTCTAGATACCGACCCTTAAGATGCAGAGTATCTATAACAGTGTTTTGAGGCATAATGCTCCCAGAAGGCACTGACTCCAATGCACAAAAAAGAACAAAACAAGTATTTTGACCTGTAAAACAAACACATCTTTCTTCTCCCAATATACACTGCCAGGAAAGGCCACAGCCTGCGTTGAAGTGCTGGTTACTGAAACATTTTCAGTTCCACTATCAACTCTTGGATTTCATTATAAATAGTGGCAGAAATATATGTCAATTCTCTAAATCCACCAGATAACTTTAGCAATGAAATATATAATTACAACAGTAACACCTGGGCTTCAGCAAGGTGTAGGGTCCTACCATACAAGGCACTGCCTGGACTTTACAACCTAAATAAAATGCAAATCCCTCAACTGCAAATAGATACTTTAGTTTTCTATTCTGGTATAAGCAAATCATTCCTGTACTGGTAACATAAAACATAAGGTTCAAAAGACAATGGTACCCTTTCAGACTTCTTTGGCCAATTAAGTTTTGTGGAAAAAACCATGCTCAAGCTAAAACAGATGTTATTTACCACTCTCGTGCTTTACTCAATACCTTGGGAAAAAAGCTGCTCAAGTGATAAAGGTTGCAGAGCTAGCGAGTGCATAATATATCATAGTGCTGATAAAACACACATACACATCTTATTTTAAGGTGAAGCTTTATCATTGACATTACATGTTTTTAAAACATTGCAAAGCTTCCACAACTATTTGGCAATAACACTACTTTCATAACAGTTCACAGGCAAGTAAGTTTAGTGGCTTGCCTGAGACCAAGCTATGTGTTTATAAGCACTGTCACTCCTTTAGTAGTGATTAGTTGCTGTTTATATGCCATTACATTTATAAAGACAAAGTCAATCACAGACTAAATTTGGTAACTTAAGTCTCTTCTAGCTCAACATTACTCTGTAACGGTCTTGCCTTCGCAACAACCTGAAGTTCCCAGTGTCCTCCACTTCCCAGTTTTACTTAAGGGCCACTAGGTTATGGACACAGTATCCAAAATGCTTGCATTTTTTTAGAAAGTATATATAGTGCTAAAACTGCCTGGAAAGATTTATGAAGATCAATCCAGTGAACAAACACTGATCTGTAGCTTTAGAGGGTTGGCAGGTAAAACATGAAGACTGACATATGCCACAGAAAATGTAACGCTAAAAAACCTTAATTTTGTTGTCTAGTGTGATTGTTTAGTAAATACTGCGATTTCAAAATTGGTAACAAGAGATCTTACAGACTGTTTTTCACAAAAACTTCTAACTTAAGTTTTCTTACATGATACCACTGTTAAAGGAGTTTAACAAATGAGAGGTTCAAGGCTCTCTACAAAGATAAAACAAAATTTCAAGAAAAATCCCATTTTGCCTGCATAAACATAGCCAGGTGTCTGGTTAATCTGCAAGTCAAATAACATTATGAAGAACTTTTTTTGGTTTGTATTTATTCAGCTGTCAAATTCATCCTAATACCTACCAGACTATAGGAAGCTGCCATTCCCACTATCAGGTAGCTCCCACCCAGTAACTAGTTGAACTATGCTTCACATTTTCAACGTGCTAAGTTTTGTGACAGAAAACATTTAGATCTTAAAAAAAAACCCCTCACAATTATATGAATGAGTGGCCTTGGTAAAATCCCAGAACTGCACTGTCTGCTTTCCTGGAGGATGTACACTGTTACAAAGCAGATGTGCTAACAGGCAGATGAAAGAGGTTTAAAGTGCAGGAATAGCAGCAGCACGCTGTACAGAACATACAGGTTCAACAGTCAGCTCAGTAACTCTGTTTACCGCTGTCCTTCAGCTTGCACACGATGTGTTCCTCCCTCTAACCTACAGCAGGCCTGGAAGCTACAATTATTCTTGCTGCAGCTCTCCGTGGCAGTCCACACTTTCAAAACCACAAAGATTCATGACTAAAACGCACTGTTTGGGCTGCTCTTGGAAAGTGTTTGGGAACTTGAGCTAACTCGGAATGCAGAAACTTGTCCACAGTGTTGCAAGTCACTATAACGACATAACTAACACCCTGCACTCCCTATGTTTGCTGCCAAGATCAGTTTTGCATGTTGGCTAAAATATAAATGAACAAAAAAGTTGCACTAAGCACGTCCCATGTGTCTACAGGGCACAATTTAACATCATCTAGCTTCCTACATAGAAGAAAACTCGATTCTTCAAGAAAAGCATTAAAGCAACTTATAGATCAGACTACTGAAGCTAAATTCAAGTTTAAATTAAGGTACCAGAGGATATTTCTCATTACCGACACCATCTCTTGAATCCAGGGCCTTTTAGTTTTCTCATAATAATTTTTAGAATATGAGTACACTAGGAACAAACTTGCCCTGTACTGTTAGGCATATGATGTTTGAACTATAAGGTTTGGCAGTTCTTGATTTCAGAGTGGGTGGATCATTTTTCTTATAAATAAAATATAAGAGTCTGTCACATGCCTGCATCTAAGCTTGCCTTACTTCGTATTTTCCTTCTCTCAAAACTGACATCCTCTTTCACGGTATGGTTCATTCCTCTAAATTTCAGAGTTTTATTCTAAATGTTTTCCGTGGTTGTAGTCTTTTGAAAGCAGAATGACAGAGCTTAAAGAAGGGCACCTGCTGCCACACTACCTCTCCCCTCCTCTGGCTACACAACAAATACCTCCAGTGACCGGTCCACACAGGCAGCCACATAATTTTTCTAGGGGTTAGAAATCATATAGAAAAAGCCATTGTTTGCGACCTAGTTACTGAACACAAGGCCACTCTCCACACATCCTGTCAGAAGTCAATTTAAATACAAAAGGCAAGATCTACAGCAGAAAAATAGCAAAGAAGTGAGAAAGTTTACATGAACAGTTGTCTCTACTTTCAGAATTTCTTTATTAGCAGTGATTAAACACATGGAACTCAAGACAGGAAACTACAAACCCCACATTTTTAATGAGGGCAAATACAGCTACATCGCTTTGCTAAAAACTGGCTACAGCATATGCTGCCAAAAAGGTTTCCCAAGTGGTTTTGCTGATCATCAGGACACTGAATGCATAAGGAAATGCCTCGAACTGCAGAGAGCAGTAAGCACTTGTTTACAGTTTTCTCCCATGAGAAGGTTTTGCTTTTTCCTTTTGTGTGTGTGTCCCATTACACATGCACGGGTCTCAAAACTACAATCTACAAGCCTGTTTCCAAGAAGAGCCCAATGTAGAGATGAAACTAGCTCTTGAAAAATCTCAAAGCTTATTTAGAGAAAGTACTCTCCTACTGTTAGAAGATTCAATAGCAGACTGAAGCATAAATTCAGTATCTGTATTGCAAACTAAGCCCTCCTTACCTTACTCAAGCTGACAGAGTTCTATTAGCTTGAATCAGTGATGCATCCTTACAAGCTATGGAAGAATAATAGAAAAATTAAAAGCATCTTCCATTTTAATTTCTAGTGAGTAATTTCATATTATCAAGTCCTGCTTAGATACAGGACTTGATACAGGGGAAACCTGCAAAGTCAGGTTATATGGCATTATCACTATCAAATAAAAGGTAGGATGTGCAGTTGGCCAGATTTAAAAGCTCACTCCTACCAAAAGGTCTGATTCTCCTTTCCTGCCTGTGGTTGCTAGCTACACCAATCCCATACCTTCACCTTCTCCTGTCCTCACTCTGCTAAGTTCCAGCTATTTTAACTTATTTAATAGCTTTTGCTGTTGCCAGTTTGCAATTACTTTAAGTTGAAGCAACTCATAGGAGAGTTTGATGATCAATGGTGCCAGAGCAAGGTAAGGAACTGGAGGAAAACCTCGTTTCAGCACAAGAGCTGTTAACTTGGTTTACCACATCTCACAGAGCTGTCTGCCAAGACATGCTTTTCACCAGCCTATGAAAAAAGCTAAGTTCAGAAAAGCTTTGATACAGGATGTGCGGGTAAGGAGAAGAGACCTAGTTTTTCCTTTGTTCTAGGCATTCAGCGACCACTGCCACACAGATTAAAACAAGCCCTTAGTCAATTATTAAAGCTTCAAATGGATGGAACCCGCAATCCATATCTTATCGCTCTTTGAACAAAGCTACACAAAACCTCATCCTGCAGGCTCAAATAATGGAGAGGTTTGGTCCAGACACCATGAAAAAAAGTACAACACAAGCCATAACCTGCTCAGCACACAAACGGAAAGAGATATTTACAATTTAAAAAGAGGGAGTGGTTTTGGCTAACATCAACAGCACAGGAACACGGTCAGTTTAGGGGTAACAGCACCGGGAATCTACATCACAAAACGCTGTTTGAACTTGACTGCAGAGAACCATGAGCAGCATCCAAGCGAGGCCACTAGAGCCCGAGGCCGGCAGGGCCGGGGCCGCTCCAGGAGCGGCGATACCCAGCCTGTTGCTAGAGGAGCGCGCTCCCTCCCTTCTCCTCACAAACCCGCCGCTCCAGCGCATCCCGGGGACGCGCCCCGAGCGCCTTTTCCAACAGCCCCGCGCCGCCCGTCCCGGGGAGGCGGACACGGGCTCACCGGGGTCACAACCACCGCCGCCCCCCTGAGAAAGCACAGCGAGAACACCCCGGTTCCTGCCCCGCCCGCGCCCCCGCGGTTCGCTCGGCCGCCCGCCGGCCCGCGGGAGGAGAAGGCGGGCCCGGGCCGCGCCGAGGGGCGGGAGGGGGGGGGGCGACTCACGGCGCGGGGGAGGCGCCCGCCAGGTGCACGTCCTCGGGCGCGTCGTAGAACTCCTCGGTGTCGCTGTCGGAGGCCATGGCGGCGCCGGGCCGGGCGCGGCCGCCGGCAGCGCTGCGGAGGGCGGGGCGGGGAGGCGCGCGCGTCTCGCGAGAGCGGCCGCGCCCCCCCCTCCCCAACCGCCGGGCGGAAGTGCGGGCGGCGCGCGGGGGGCGGGGCTTCGCCCGGCCGGTGACGTCACGGGGCGGGGCGGCGGGTGGCGCGTGTGCCCCGCGCGGCCACGTGACCCGGGGAGGCGAGCGCCGTGCGCCGAGGGGAGCGGCGTGCACCCCGCGCGGCCACGTGGCCCGGGGGCGGCGCCGTGGGCACCGTGCGGCTCCGTCCACCGAGGGCGGCACCGTGCGCCCCGAGTAGCTTACGGTGCACGCTGTGCGGCTGCATGCGCTGGGTGCAGCACCGGGCACCCCGTGCAGCAGCGTGCACTCCGTACGGCTACGTGCCCTGGGGGCAGCGCCGTGCGCCCCACGCACCAAGGGCAGCACCGTGCATCCTCTGCGGCTACGTGCCCCGGGGGCAGCACCGTGCAGCCCGTGTGCCCACGTGCCCCGGAGGTAGCATCGTGCGCACCGGGTAACTCTTGGAGCACAGTGTATCCTGTGTGGCTACGTACACCGGGCACAGCACCGGGCATCCTGTATGGCTACGTGCCCCAGGGGCAGCACCATGTGCCCTGTGTAACCCATGCAGCACCGTGCACCCCGTACAGCTACGTGCCCTGGGGGCAGCGCCATGTGCCCCGTGCTCCGAGGGTAGAACCGGGCACCCTGTACAGCTACGTGCTCTGCAGGCAGCGCCATGTGCCCCAAGCAACCTGTGCAGCACCGTGTACGCCATACAGCTGCGTGCCCTGGGGGCAGCGCCATGTGCCCCGAGCAACCCATGCAGCACCGTGCACGCCATACGGCTACGTGCCCTGGGGGCAGCGCCGTGCGCCCCGCGCACCAAGGGCAGCACCATGCACCCTGTGTGCCCACGTGCCCCGGAGGTAGCATTGTGTGCCCCAGGTAGGTCGTGGAGCACAGTGTACCCTGTGTGGCTACGTACACCGGGCACAGCACCGGGCATCCTGTGCAGCAGCGGGCACCCCGTATGGCTACGTGCCCCAGGGCAGCACCATGTGCCCCGTGCTCCGAGGGTAGAACTGGGCACCCCGTACAGCTACGTGCTCTGGGGGCAGCGCCATGTGCCTCGAGCAACCCATGCAGCACCGTGCACACCATACGGTGCCCTGGGGGCAGCGCCACGTGCCCCAAGCAACCCATGCAGCACTGTGCACACCATACGGCTACGTGCCCTGGGGGCAGCGCCATGAGCCCCAAGCAACCCATGCAGCACCGTGCATGCCATACGGCTACGTGCCCTACGGGCAGCGCCATGTGCCCCAGGTAGCTTGTGTAGCACAGTGCACCCTGTGCAGCCACGTGCACCGAGGGTAGCACCGTGCCCACTGTATGGCCCCGTGCAGCGGGGGCAGCGCCGTGAGCCTTGGGTGGTTTGTGTTGCACCACTCACCCCATGCAGCGCCGTGCATCGAGCGCGGTGCCTTGCACCCCGGGTAGCCTGTGTAGCACCACGCACCCCAGTTGGAACCGGATGATCTCTGGGGTCCTTTCCAACCCAAACCATTCTAAAATCTGATTTTGCTCTATCAGCCTGGCCATAGAGGGAAACCAGAGTGAAGGTAATAGTGAGAATCAAATGACAGAGAATGAAGGTATTCTATTAGACGAATTGCTGAGAAGTTTTTTCTTATTAACTTCTGTAATGAATGAATGGTTTTTGGTTTTTTTTGTTCTGGTAGCAGAAATAAAATTATATGGTTCCATATTTGTTTTTCCTTTTTTTTTCTTTCTAGTAAATTGTCGTGTGATCTTCCACTCATTTTTCTTCTGCAGCCAAATTATCGATGATCAGATAGCAATAACTCACCAAGCAGAGACTTCCCTTTGAAACCTGAAATGCTTTTCCTTTTAATATCTGCACTGCGATAAGTACCTGTTTCTGAGCCAAAGCATATTCCTTTATTGACATGTGTGTCGAAGACAAGTTGATTATAATTTCAGGCTTTCCTCAATGTTCTCTGTGTGCTGACCTCCCATCCTTTTTGCCCTCTGGCACCCTTAGCTGAATCACAGCTCTTTTTCATGTGCCTTCTCTGATCTATAATAAGCACATGGTTCCCCGAAACAGTGACACAAACTAGAGCTCTCTGTCTCCGCACTTATTTTTGTAAAATGGATCAATATATTTGACACAGCTACCACTGTCAAATTATTCCATGGAGAGGTGGAGAGGTGCTTGCACATATACAAGCATACACCCCCTACCCCTTGCCCTTGCCCGTGCACATGGAGCGAGGCCACATTCTCCAATTCCCTTAAAAAATTATGAAGCTTCTCAGCCAAACCAGCAGAATGGGATGACAGGAAGGGAAAAAATTGGAAACACATGAATAATTCTTCTGATTCCTCTTAAAAACAAGGAAGCAGGAGCCTAGTGTAACCTTAAGCTCTTAACATTGAAGAATTTGGGCAAATAAGTAGAACGGCAAAAGCGATTTATTGCTCACTGTTCCTGTTCTAATTGACAGCCAAACACGACAACCGCATTAGCGTAAGTAGGATGGTCTCTAAATTATTAAAGACAATGATGATGTAACCTTAGCTGGGAAGGCAGGCAGCTCTAGAAACTGGGAAAAAAAATGCTATTGAAAAGCATCTTGAATTGTTTATTAGTTTGTCAGTAATTGACAGCAGCTGTATGACTTAATGTTTTGTTAGGCAGAGGAAATTATATAGTTGCAGAATAGAGGAACAGTCAAATAAAAGCCAGATTGTGGCATTTAGTCAGGCCTACATGGTGATTAAAATTCAGCTTGAGTGCAGTGATCTCGGCCTTCCCACTCCAAACACACTTGCCTTTTGCATCAGAGCGGCTTCTCAGAGGATATTAAAACCCTGGACCAGAAGGATTATAACTACGGCTCCACTGTGACACAGCCCAGACTGCCTTTGTCCATGGAGACAAATATAATATTGTCTACGAAGGTTTTATATAAGCATCAAAAAACCCACTGGACAAGACAGAGCCTGAGCAGAACAGCGTTATTGCCAGTGGCTGTGCTGGTGGGGTTACACTCCAGAGTTAGGAACACTGCACGGTGTTGCTAGCGCTTTGCAGAGCAGTGCCAGGGCTCAGTGCTCTTAACTTTCCTGCTCGTAGAGATCAGCAAGAGGGCAACTAGGTGTAACAGGGACAAAGTTTCCAGAGAGAGATGATAAAGGTTATAATTAGTGTTTACAAATTACCCAGGCGTTTTCTCTGCAGGATTGGCACGGCCGTTTCCCAGGCTGCTGGCAGGGATGAGCACCAGGGTGGCAATGAGCGCTAGCAAAGGCGTATCTTGCCTTGCCATGAAGTGATGAGCTTTGGCTTGGAGGGACTGCAATGGACCACTATGTTAAGGCTGTTAAATCCTCAGACTTATGCCTAACATCACCTCTGGACCAGTTGTCCCAAAAACCAAAAGCACGTGAGGAAGAAGAGGAGGTATTAGGTACATATCCTTATAATGGCATAATGGATAGCACATTTGCTAGGATTTTCTAACATAAAATGATACACAGTTGAATTACTTGAATTATTTTCTGGCTTCGATGTACTGCTTAACAGATAGTCTGGGCATTACACACCTAAGTTAGCACAAACTGGTCCCAGTGCTTTCCCAGTACCCTGTGGCTGAGCCCTGTGCTCGGTTCCTGAAAGTCCTACATACCCACTCTGCTCCTCGCTGGCTGATGATAGTTCTTATTTTTTTTGGCTTAGACATGAACTTCCCCCAAGGATCCTTGTGAATCAGAGCTCACATGTCAGCTTGTCCCCAGCACCTTGCAGTGTCAGCAGGACCATCCTACCAAAATCACTGCTGATGTGAAGCTTTCTGACCTTTTGCCCCTGCCAGGCTGATTCCTAGCATAAAGGGTTGTGTCTGCTTAAGTGAATGTACTGCTGCTTTTCTAGTTCAGAAGCTCAGAAAACAAAGAAGTCCCTTTCCGTTGTTTCCTAGCTCACTTCCTAGCAGTGCTGATGTTGGCAGATAGGTCTTGTTCCCACTAGATCTTAATATACTCACTGCAGAGTGATACAGGGTAGATTTGCAGCATCTGCAAAATATTACCAGTCTCCTGATTCATCTGGTCACCTGGGAACATAAGCTCTTAAAGCAAAAAAATTGTTTTTATCATTGCATTAATAAAATACGGGCAAGAATTATGTTTGGAGAGAACTTGGAGCTGGTTCCCTCCAGCAGGATAGCCAGTGGGCGATCTCCTGCCTCTCCTCTGGGCACAGGGAGAGGCAAGGAGGAGACGTGCTGGAAGAACAGCTTGTCTTTCATCATCTGCAGGGAAAAAAGGGTCAAAGTCAAGCCCAAAACGTGTAGTTGAACCAAGAACTGCATCGAGACCTCCTGCATCACATCCCAGGGTTTGGGGATGCTTATCTGTGTGACCTCGCTCCCCTGGGATACAGAGTTTGGTGAGAGTAGGAGTGGCAAAGATGACCAGCAGTGATTACTATGTAGAGCTGTGATGTGGCTTGGGAATGGCATCAAGGTCAGATAAAAGGCAGTGATTCCTTCGGATTTAAAGTCCTGCGCTGGTCTCAGCCAGGAAAACAGGAAAAGCTACATACCTTGAGCACGCATGCAGGAGCATCTATCTGTGCCAACTCATTTGACAGCCCATTGATGTAAATCATGATTTCTGGTTCTCCTTGTGAGAACTGCTCCTTCCCAGGACTGCAAACCGCCGCTGACTCACCACCACCACTCAGGCAGCTTCCCACAGCACCTGCCACCACAGCCATCATGTGGCAGCACCCCAGCCCCCACGCTGTCCCAGGAGAAGGGTTGTTGGGAGGTTTGGTGGGATCACGACTGTCTTGCACAGGCAGCTTTGTGCAAATGGTGTTCACACAGGGTAAGGCTTGACTATGTACCGAGCTAACAACAGCCTGGCCCTCTCCCTAGAGGTGTCCTGTGGCTTCTGCTGCAGCAAATTTCATCCTCTGTGTGTGTGCATGCATAGGTGCACACACAGACACACATGTAGGTGTGCAGACACTCATGTTTGCAACATGTTGTTACAGCTCGTGCCAGGAAAACATGTCAGGGAGCAAGGCAGCATGATGCTGAGCAGACCATGAGGAGCTGTGGCCCAGCTATGATCATCCCACTGCTGCTTGTGCGTTGCTTGGGCAGTTGGACAGAGCTTTTCAGAGGTACTTGTGTGTTTTCATCTGGATTTCCATCACTTTTATCTCCTTTTGCCTTTCTTTTCTTTTTCCTCCACCATGGTCCTAGGTGGTGGCCCAGCAGATATGCTTCTCCTAGTTTTTATCCCAGCGTGTTAATAAACCTCATTGCTGCAGGCTGTTACAGAACCTCCAGTAATTGCCACCACTCAAAACAGTGCAGGAGAGCCAAGACGGATGCAGGAGAACGAGGAGGGGCAAGTAGCTTTGGCAGAGTATCGGCAATGAGAGGGAATGGGAAACTGGAGGAGGGAGGGAGGATCCCTATGAGCAGGGAGCCAAACGCTGTGGAGGAGCTGAAATTATCACGCAAGGGGGTAAAGAAATGTGCTGAGAAATGCAAACACGAGGACAATCGGTGGAATGTGGTTCAGCACCTGCCTTCAGGCACAGAGGAGTGGAAAACCTGTGCTGGGAAATGCTTTGTACCCAGCTGGGGGCTCCCACACAATCCTCCCCAGGCATCCAGGTAACAACACTGACAAAACTCCCATAAATACCAAATCAGATCATTGCAAACATGCTGACAAAAATGTATAAAGCAAAATGTTTTCTGAAGAAGGTGTGTCAGGGGAGAGAGATGTGGCAGTGTTGACTGTGGCTGTGACTGTGTGTGTCGGGTGTGGAAACAGAGACGGTGGCATTCAGTGGCTGCTGATCATTAAGTCACGCTGCAAGACTTGTGCCTGGGCTGTTTACACCAGCAGTGATGAAACAGGTTTATATTCATGCAGGTTATGAAGCTGACAGAGGTGCTAGAAGACGTGTCTTTTCTTTCTGAAAGCCTGGGAAGTGCTCAGCACCGGGCACGCTGTAGGAAAGAAGATATCCCACATAGCTGTGAAATGCAGATGCGGAAAATATTTTTCCAGAATAGACTGGGTAGTCTTTTCTTGTCATGATTAAGAGGAAAAAGTGTTCTGACATAAAGAGACTTCACAGAGTTGGTTATTTTGGAGGTTTCAGGCTCACACTGAACCACGTGCACAAGATAGGCTACAGAATCCTTCTTTAGTCTTGGTTTTCTTCTGTTTGCAGCTATGATAAAGTAGGAGGTCTTAAGCAAAGGCAGATTTCCCATTATTCCTGAGATAACAGGCTAGAAGAGTTATATCCCAGAAAAACATCACCTGAGACACAGATGACTCCAGATGGGTGGTGAGACTTTCCCATCGTATGAGTTTTCCGGTCCTTCCACAGTCCCAGCACAGCCCTGCAGGCATGAGAGGAGCAGTCAGGCAGGGCTGCAGCCTCCTTCCTTACAGGGCTGTGCCTCCCACACCCAGAGGTGCTCAGCATGTTGTTTTTTTATGCAGCTGAAATCGTTGGCTTGATTTTTCTCTGCAAAGGCTAGTCCCAACCTGGGCAAATGCAGCATCCATGGCCCAAGAGATGGGAGGAAGAGGAGTTAATGCCCACCAGGAGAATGGTGCCTTTTTGCTCCCAGCACAGGGTGAGCCCAGACTGGCCCCTGCCTGCATCCCTGCCTCCACCCCGCAGGAGTGGGGATGTGGAGCCTGGAGCTGCACAGTGGTAGCTGGTTCCTCACCAGGAGGAGCCAGGATAGGATGACAAAAAATGGCAATGTCTGAGGGTTTTCCCTCCATCCAGAACCATCAAGCTGGTTTGTTGGAAGAGAAATATCCTCGTTATTTTTATGGGGAGCTACCCAAAGTAATGAAGCAGGATGGAGGAAGAAATGGTTCAGAAAGCTCCATCTGTCTCCTGAAATGCCCCCCCAAAACTCAGACTGCACATGGATTTGTATTCAAAGAATTTTCCTGCTGCTCTGACTTGCACTACATCATCTGCTCCCACAAATAAACCAATTTAATTACACAGACATGCTCTTTATTCATTCTTCCTGGCACACTGACAATTTCTGCATGTGCAGATGAGTTGTGTCTCAGCTTTTGCCAATGCAAATGTTCTGTCCTCCGAATTGCCATGTTTTATTTTTGTCTGAAGATGCTCAGTGGATGCATATGCTTTCATGTACAATTCATACCTTTTTGTTTTCTCTATGCTCCGACTTTAAATGCCTACAAGTGTACTGCTAGTTTATGAATCAGATTTGGTACATCGCTGTATAGCAGAGCTGTGAGTTATGCTTTCCTCTGGAGAGCCACTTTGTTCTTCCTTGCAGCTCACTAAAAGATGAAAGCAATGCACACTAAAAGAGGATGCATTTGCTGTTTTTGTAAGGAAGAATTGTGAGCAGCTTGCTTTGAACTGAATTTTGTCAGCTTTGAAAAGGCAGTTTGCTACCTGTGAAGATTAAAAAGAATCCATAATTGATGCAATTTTTGAATGAGAAAAAAAGTGAGTAGCTTTGACTAACGGGGTTTTATGGAACACTCTTGCATTTGAAAGGAAAGTAGAAATAGGAAAGAAAATAACATTACAGTGAAAGAATTATATTGCATTCATTTTTGGCATGGGACCCAAATTCACACCAAAATGGTTGTGTTCTAAAAATGCTCACAAAACTCAGTTAGATTTCTAAAGGTATAACAGCACCACAAAGTATTGTGGTGCCTGGAAGTTATAACTTTATGTATGCCATGAACTCAAAGCCAGTCTGTCATAAGAAAACTTCTTCCCTAGCTCCTGTCTTCATGCTTGTATTTAATAATCCTTAGCTGCTTGCCTGGATGGTGCCTCTCTGATGTGGCTCAGGGAGAACCCAGACTCTCCTGAGCTACAAGCAGCAGGTCAATGTTTTAACTAAGATTTTATCAGCTTAGGCTCTGGCTTAGGCTCTGCTCCTCCACACAACAATTGCTGACAGGACTTGATTGCATGAAGAGAAGAATGACTGTGAGGAACTTTACTTGTGGAAAAATAAAGCTGTTTTATCACACGGAAGTGTCTGCTGGGCAGAGTGGGAGCTTAAGTTAGTAGCTCTGTAGGCAAGATCTGTGCTGGACCTGGCTCTGATTTACGGTTTGCAGTTGGTATTTCAGTGTCCCTAGTATCAATACTAAAACTTTTGCTTTCCTAACCAACTTCTAGTGTCCCGAGTCTTGCTGGGGCTGAGGGCTTAGGAGTTATTGTGCGACACCACCTGTGACACTGGTTTTACTGGTACACCTATTTGTACCCTCCAGGACTGGGTTTCCAAATCCTTCCCCAAAACTTGTCTCCTTTTCCACAAATGCACCGTGTGCTTTCCCCAGCAGCTCCATTACCTGTCCCTAAAATGTCCATAAAAGGCTGAGCGAACGTTAGCATTTTCTGGGAGGTCCCACAGAAATGCTGTAATGCCCAGGGTTGCCATGGCAGCCCCACATCTGAATTCCCATGTATTCATGGTTTTCTGCCTCAACCTTAGTATTAGTTTAACCCCAGTTTATATATATACATATCTGTATTTTGATTATAATTTCTATTTACTTCCAGTGCCTTCTGCTGCTGCTTTTTCTCTTGTTGGACTGCAGGTCCCAGAGCGGAAAGCAGAGGTGCTGGGGAAAAATGAGCCAGAGCCCTCCCATATCAGCAAAGTATTTACTATGGTATCTCTGGGGCACCCCAGAGCCTACACTGCAGCTAGTTTGTGTTTAATTTCTTTCTCTTTTCTGCTTTTTCCTTGCCTGCAGGGAGCGTGCCTTATTCTACCATTGCACTCTATTTGAAGGATAACACTGAGTTCAATGAATTCCTGATTTACACTTCCATTTGTGCCTCTTTACTGCTGAATATATTTTTTTAATTATAGCCAGCAGAAACAATTCATTTGTTTAGCGGTGCCCAGGAAACATACCCGAGGGAGTTTCCTGAACACAGCCACAAAGGTGATAAAGATTAATGGTAGTTGATAGAACATTGGATAAGGCTATTCCCACATTTGGGTTAATATCTGCTCCTAACAGCATGAACATTAAGTAAATGAATATCAGATTATTATAAGTTATTATATTTAATGAGAGTTAGTGTTTATTTTTCCACTGAAGACTGCAGAGGACCACATTAACATTGTTGTATGCTCTGGCAGCCAGGAGAGCAGCCTGGTGGTGAATTTTAGCACAACCATCACATCTGAGCTTTAGAAGGGCTCTGTGTGGCCTGGCTGTTTTATTCTTAGATGACGCTAACAGTAATCATCAGAGTCTCCATTGCTGGCATCATTAGCGGGGATAAATCTCTCTCATTCTGCGCGTGTCGATATCTGCTGTGGCAGCTAATGGAGACATCAGCAGTCGTTTGTAACAGCAGCTTGTGGCTTACCCAGCAGCTCCAGGGCCCTGCTGCACCCTGAGTGAGAAACAGCAGAGCACCTCCTCTGCTGACACCTGCCCCGCCATTCTCATCTCCCTTAATTTCCTGTGTCGTTTTTTTTTAAAAAAAACAATAATCCCAGAAATATTTAGGAAGTGCAGAAACCCAGCTGAGTCCTGCTCATGGTGGGCTGGTGTGTGTGTAAGGCCAAGCCAGGAAGCCTCTCTTCCCCCTGAACAGTTGTTGCCGTGGGGCTGCTTCCAAACCACTGCAGCCAAGCAGGATTTCTTCTTTTACTCTCAGTTTTCCTTGGCTGGTCAGCAACTCTGCCATGCTCACTCACCACCCGAGCATGCCTGGCGCCTGCTCTATGGGCTTTTCAGGGCCATGGCTGCATCTGGGCTTCCCCTGCAATGCTCTGTGAGGCCAGAGGCTGGAGATCCCCAGCACCGACCACCATGGATGTGAAAGAAGCTGATGAGGGGGCTGGAGAACAAGTCTTATGAGGAGCGGCTGAGAGAGCTGGGGTGGTTTAGCCTGGAGAAGAGGAGGCTGAGGGGAGACCTCATTGCTCTCTACAACTTCCTGAGAGGAGGTTGTGGAGAGGAAGGTGCTGGCCTCTTCTCCCAAGTGACAGGGGACAGGATGAGAGGGAATGGCCTCAGGCTCCACCAGGGGAGATTTAGGCTGGACATTAGGAAAAATGTTTTCACAGAAAGGGTCATTGGGCACTGGCAGAGGCTGCCCAGGGAGGGGGTTGAGTCACCTTCCCTGGAGGTGTTGAAAGGATGGATGGATGAGGTGCTGAGGGACATGGTTTAGTCATTGATGGGAATGGTTGGACTCGATGATCCGGTGGGTCTTTTCCAACCTGGTGATTCTATGATTCTATGAAACCAAGCCTTATCCAGCAATAACTTCTGGACAGAAAAAAAAAGAGCCTGATATAATGTGCATTCTTTATAGAGGAGCAGAAACCTCACTGGCAGCGGGCAATAAAGAATCATCTATGGGGATGCAGAAAGCAGCAGTGTTAAAGACTATAAAATTGAAGGCATTTCTTAATGATGCTGTTATATGAGCAAGCTGAAGCATCGAGCACTTCATGTCTTGCAGCACAGTGATGCCAACCTCTGGATAAGCAGCCTCACTGGATCAGCATCTACACCATTATGGGACAGTGAGAGACACCTCATCCTACAGAAATCGCTGAAAACCAAGAGAGGACCTATAGATAACAGGAGACAAAGCCATAGAGGGAAACAATGTGCTTTTGTTCTTTGTGTGAGAGGGAAAACTACTGGCATATTGTTTATCCCATTATTTTATGGACTGCTAGACTGAAAACCAGCACACCTGGCCCTCAGCAGCAATGGGAACAAACCCGTCTGGTTTCCTGCAGCAAACCCCTGAGGATGAGGAACATTGGTGTGCTCCAGACTTGAACAGGTGTCCCACAAAAATGGTTTTCCCATCTTGGGGAAATTTGTAATTTTTTAGGCTTTTTTTTTTTTTGTCTCTCATTAGCCAAAAATTCAAAACTATGGAGAAATGGAAATCTCAGACATTTTTAACAGAGCTCCACAAATCACACAGCCTAATAGGCAAAAGTGGTTACTTTAATGTCTTTGTTTAGATCTTTATTCTAAATTTGCAGCATTTACTGGCTTTTAATAAGATCCTTGTAACTGCTTATATGCAACATTTTTCCTTCTATTGGTTTAATTTTAGATGTGTACAGCTAAATGTTAAATGTGCATTGCTAAGTAATTGAAATGTCGTAGTCCCAGATTAAACTCCTCTAGTGGAATTAAATTAAAGGTTTCTGCTCCTGGTTTAGAAGAGCACAGTGTGAATGTTTTATAGCAGCAGCAAAGCCAGAATTACAGGTTAGACTCCCAATCTGTGTGTATGACTAACACCAGGAGAAACAAAAACAGTTTGAACTTTTAAAGGCTGCAGCCAAGTGAAAATGAAGGAGATATATTCAGGGAAAACGAGAACTTCTGAAGCAGCAGGATGTAAAAGGCCAGCCCTCCCCATCACACCCACTCTGGCCCTGCCAGAAGTGGGAGGGAGGTGGCCAGGAGTGGAGGCTAAGGAAAAACCTCCTCCACAATTTTCTGTGCCCCAGCCAACCCTGGGAAGAACAGAAGAGCTTCTTATGTCTGCTCCCATATTTAGTAGAGAAGGGAAATGCCCTCTCCAGCAGGAAGGCAGCATGCTTGACCATCCTTTCTGTGTCTCCCAGCGTGCAGGACAGCAGTGACCTTCACTGGAGGAGTGAGAGACACATCTCTGCTGGCTTTTGGGGACAACATGGTGCATTTGTCACTGTTGGGTCTGAGGCAATTGGGAGCCCATTACCACCTTCATCTCTGCAGGGGGTTCTGTCTGAGCTCATGGCTGGGCAGTGGAAATGGAACTCCCTCCTTCCTCATCGCTTGGGCAGAGCAGCCCCTGGGTAGCTGAGGCAGGAGGGTGTCCAGCAGTGGGTGCCGTGCTGAGGATAACCCCTTGGGCTCCTCCCTGCCTCCTGCCACCTGGGTTTGGGTATTTCCACAGTGCCACAGCACTGCCATGAGCAGATGGAACCACGGTGGGAGACGAAGTGTGTACGAATGCAAGAGTCACGCTGCAGGCGGGGGGTATTTCTGCTGCCAGATCCCCCGTGGACTCGTTCTGTCTCTAGAGTCAAAGCAGCATCAGGCCCCCACGCATGTTCCGTTTGGCATACAGGCTGCTGGAGTTTTGTCTGAATGATTCGGAAGGCAATTTGCAAAGCCATGGAGGGCTGCTCCTACCCAGCATAGTGCTTGCAGGGCTGTACTACCATCAGAAGTATGGGTACTGCTGCAGCCCAGTAAATTCTGCAAGGATTGCCAGGGATAAGTGTGAGTGGGCTACATGGGAACACTCTGTGAAGTCTTTTGGATGCCTTATGCTTATAACCACTTTTTTTTTATCAACTGCTGTCATTAATGCTAGGAAAATTACTGCAAATGCATAGTTATAATCCTAGCAAAGACTCTTGCAACCATCCCAACCTCTAGATCTCCCAAATAATGTTGTGGAAATTAACAGGTGCTCATCCATGATATGCTTGCAGGCAATTGTCAGTGGTGAATGCACCGTCTGCCCTCAGCACAGGGTATATGAGAGAAAACCTTGGAACTGATGTCCAGACTCTGTCCAGCATCCTACAGTAGGACAGTTGTGTAAGTGACTTAACTCCTGTGAGCTCAACGCATTTCCCTGCAACTGAAGGACCTCTGTGCATTGTTGTAATTGCGATTGGGGAGCACAAAGAGACAAAGTAACTTCCATCATATGGAAAATTATGCTAATTATGGTTTTTATTTCCTCTGTCAAATGCTTCTCTGGAAGACCTTGGTTTTTTTTCTGTTGCTTCCTAGAAGGTACAGCTGTCACTGCTTTTAAATGTAAAATCTTGCAGCATAAGCAGGACAGATGAAAGCTCAGCCAGCAATGCTCCAACTGTGCCATTCGGCATGGTAAGACATACAACCTACTGCACTGAAGGAGTAGGACGGTATTGGAGCTGCTCCCCTCTGGCTGCAGGCTGTGTATCCCACCGACACACTTGGAAACACAAGATAGAATCCTCCTGCCTTGTAGATTTGAACCATTCTTTTTTTTTTTACAACAAGAAAATGAGCAGTTAGTTCTACCAAGCCCATAAAGGAAGATTTGCCCTTCTGGGGACCATGCATATATTTCCAGGCAGATAAGGCCATGCATCCAGCACAAAGAAATATATTAAGGAACAGAAGAAAACACTTTAAGAGAAAACAGCAGTGTATAGAAAGCCCAAAGTGTAACTACTAGTACAAACCTTTAAATAAAGAAGCCAGACCCTTCCTGGAGGAGCCACGGCTGGATGTGTGGAGGGCAGCTTGGCAATGCTGGCTGCCTCTTCCCCTGGATATGAGGTCTCAGAAAGCCTTTTCTGGGGGAACACTGGCAGCTGAGCACATGCAATTTGAAGTGCTACTCAGCAGTAAGCTTAAGGTGCTCTGCCAGTTTGCAGTAAAAGCAAATATTGACATTTTAGTGAGGATGGAAGAGAAACTTGTAAATAGCACCTGGGATAAAACTTCATTTAAGCAGACAGAACCTTTACGCTCACAAGCAATGCAAAATCTGGCAAAGACCAAATGTCAGACTGTAGCCTTTAAAGAACAAGACAAATGACCACAGTAAAGGACACATTACAATAAATAAAGCTGAAATCGTCAGCTGTACTCAGAGCACTTGGAGAAAACAGAGGCTGCTTCTGCAGAGTCCTCATACCAGCATCCCTCCCATCATAATGCAAGGCACAGAAGCCAGTTTCCAGCTCATGCTACTGAGGATGACCCTGAACCAAAGACAGATGATTTCTCCTCCTTCTCCAGTCCATGGCAATGTTGTTAATGTGCTGCTTTATGGCACAGAACAGCTGTACCAGGGGGATTTTCTGCTGATCTTTTCCAAGGCAGAAGAGCAGCATTTGCCCAGGGACAAAATTATGGGGTTCACACATCAGCGCCGCAGTGGTGAACGCAGTGATGTTCCCCCTGGCACTGGTGAAGCAAGACAGGCACTCACTGACCCTAGGGAGATCTGGGCTGGAAGAATCTCTTCTGTTTGAAAAAAGCACTGCAGAGCATACTCTAAATGACAAGTGGCAAGGCTGAGCAGGGCTGTGTAACAGTGTTGAGGCTTGTAGCACCCTTCGCGCCTGGGTGGTCCAGGTCCTGGCTGGATGGGCTGGCAGGGCCAGCAAACACGCTCCGTGCTTTGCCAGCCATTTGCCTCTAGCTAGCACTAAAAATAGTTCACTTTCATCAGCCTCAAGTTCATCACCAAAAGAGTGCAAGCAGATTGAATTTGTTTGAACACAGCCTCATCTAGTCTCTAAGGGGAAAACTCAAGCCTGACTTATTGCATTTATTATTTTTACAGGATGGAAACCTTTGGGGTGCAGCAGCAGGGCTGTGCAGGGACTTTTCCAGATGGCAACTGTGGGAGTCTGTCCTTCTTTGTGCTAATGAGGGTCAGGCCATATCCAGTTCTGTCTGTGGCAGCAGTTCTGCTGAACCCAGGGATTACACCAACGCTCAAATCACTTTCCATTAGTCAAGGACTGAATAAAGCAAGCTCAGGGGAGCTTAAAGTCCATGTGAAACCCCTGCACAGCACACCACACCACACTTACCTGTGCACACTTACATGCAGAAATTATATATTCACTTTTGTGTAGATGATGGCCGTGCAAGAGACTTTCACAGGGGTGGCTGTCACAGAGCTGCAGAAAGCAGAAAGCATAGCCCAGTCTGTATTTCAAAGCAGATGGGTGATAGGAAGAGCAGCTTGTTAGGAAACACAATGTTCATACTTTTGATGGATGCATCTGGCCCTCGGCATACTGAAATTAAGACACCAATGTCATCTCAGTCACTTGCATTTGATTTACTCCACAGCCAGGAAAGGTTTCTGTATTTCTGCCCATTGTAGTTAATTAGATCTAAAGAATAATCATATTGCTTCAACTTGTGGATTCATCCCATTTCTTATGCTGATGTACACTGACACAAAACCAGACAAGAATGTGAAACTATGGCAATATCTGCTTTGAGCCCTCTAGTCTGAAGTGTTCTGGGGCTGAGCAGGGGTGTCTGTGCATCGGTGCCACGCTGTGCAGTGCTGGGTACTCCTGTTACAGCACCACTGTCCTAATCAAAAGGAACATCAGAGCTTGGGTTCAGGGACTGGCTGCTGCTCCGATGCAGATAACACCACAGACCTGGCTCAAGACGATTGTGGGAAAATGCTAATGTGACTTTTGACGCTTATCTGCTGTGAGCCGATGCTAGCAATAAGAAACCACAAAGTATACCTGGCTATAGAAAAGACAAAAGGTGACTCTGCAGGGTGACTTCAGAAGGAACATGAGCCACAGACTTTCTGTAAGGTAAGAACATACAAATGTACCCATACCCTCTTCCAAGAGTCCTTCCAAATATCCTGAAGAGACAATACCAGTCTGTACCTGCTGCACCGTTTGGTATCAAAGCTCCAGCCCCGGTTTGTACCTTCAGCGTGAGCAGTCTCATGGGAGCCAAGAGCTCTCTCAGGACAAAATGTTTGGGCAGCTCTTTGTTCAGCAAACATCAGCAGTGAAGTGGAGAGACCTGGAGAGCATCCAGCAGCTTGATATGTTATTGTGCCCCAGACCAGGTCACTGTGCACATATCATGCCTTTGTTAAATGCAAAATTAAAGGAAGAAAAAAAAGTAAACTAGGAAATGCCAGAACATTTCAGCAATATATTTGGACTGCCTGCCCTGCCATCATGGCTAGGGAAGCATCATATAAGGATTTAATTCCTAAGCCCTTCCAGGGTGCTGAGCACCTCTTCGGCCATCAGCCACTGAAAAAGTATATCCATAGGTATGGCTGGGGGTTTCTTAGTGTGTCACTCATGGAGAGGTAGTTCAGGGCCTCCTGCCCCCATTCTTCTTATGGCAGACAGCTGCTGGCTGGGGTCAGGTCTACCCTTCTCTTAACATGATGGTGGTTCAGCCAGAGTGAGGATGGAAAAGGTTTTGATTTAATACTGCAGAATGAGAAGCACCAAATCTTGAAGAGCTGGCTTAAAATGAAATATCTCATTTCTTCGTGGGGAAGAAGAGTTTCAGCACAACCAAAATGTTCCAGTGTAAAACACTGAGTAGATACCACATTATCTACTAAGAAAATTCAACTAGAAAATCCAGAGCTGAGTCCTGCTGGCAACATACAGATACAGTGGCTTCCAAGGGCATGTAGATTTGTTTTGTGCTCTCTTGATCGCATCTTTTAAGATCAAGCAAAAAAAAACCAAAGCAAACCAAACCAAAAAACCCCAAAAACCAAACAAAAAACCCCCATTATCAAAAAGGAAGAAATCTGGACTGCCTGGCATTTTGGTATTTGCAAGCTGTTGCTCTGGAGGGGAGCGCTTTGTCTACAGAGAAACAACTTGCTCCACAGCTTGCTGTGGGGATTGCAGATGTCCTGGTGATACTGAGGGTGAATTAACCTGCCCTTTGTGGGTAGCTGGTGTATGCCAGGAGCAGGTCAGCCCTGTGCACTGGAGCTTTCCTCACGGTTTGGCCCCTGTAGCCATTCTTGTAGCACCACATGCAAGGCTCCAAAGAGTCTCTCAGATACCACCACCTACAAGGCTCCAAAGAATCTCTCAGACACCACCACCAGCCCTTACACCTTTTTTTCCTACCCACAGCAAGGAGCAGACCTGTCCTTAGACCACAGCCGTATCAGGGGTCTGCATGGCACTCTCCACCAGCTTTGGAGCACAGCAACCAAAAGCAACGTTGCTGCAGGGAGGACTTTGCATACTGGTGCCTGAGCCCTCCCATTCCCAGGGGAGTACTGGTGCTGATAAAAGATGATTTCCCACACATTCTGTAGTTTACATAGCGATTAGCTTCTATGTTAATTCGCAGGGGTGGTAGCTGAATTATAATTGAATATGTGACGTGGCAAGGGTGTGACTCCTCAGAAGCCTTTTCTGAAGCAGATGTGTGTCTTGATTATGCTGTCTGCATTTCTAGTCAAATGTTTGTTGAACAAGGCATATTTGTTATCTAGATCCAATGCACCCCCTCCTCCTCCAAATGGGTGCTGATGTGGCAGTTCTGAGCTGATGGGAAAAACCACGTTGGTGCAAGTAGTTTGAGGAGCAGAGGTTCTGCCCCGGCATGCCAGCCCCAGATGTGCTCCTTGTGGACAAAGGGCACTGCACAGGGACATGCACAGGCACAGCTCAGCTCCTTGCTTCTCAGTCACAAGTGTTGGGGTTTGAAATATTGCTAGATTTTTTTTTTAATGTGTTTTTCTAAAATCCTTATATAATAGCTGGGCGTTTTAAACAGACATTTTTCTGACACCCTTATCAAGTAATTGAATTTTTTTGAAACAAGGTACAATTTCAGTCACCCAATTTGAATCGCACATGTTCTAAAAGAAAAAAAAAATACAGGAGAAAAAGAGAAGGGGGAAAGAGCAGCTGTGGAGCTGTTTGGCCGGCACGCGCCAGTGGTGAGTGATACTGGGGCTGCAACTGGCGAGCAGATGTGATGTGGAGATGGGCTGGGAACATCCCTGAAGGTCTCCTGGCCTGAACTGGCTGCCTGACAGCTCATCCCCAGTCAGAGGAGACACCTCTTAAAACCCAGAGAAACCCAGAGAAAGCAGTGTTGCAGCTCTACTCAAAGCGTGGCTCCAGAGTGTTTAGGGCAGCATCAGGGAGTGATTAATGTGGGATGGAGCACTGAACTGCGGTGTTGAACTTGAGCAGCTGTTTCAAAGTGCTGGGTTACATGATAAAAGCTTTAATCATTGAAGAAAACAGAGAGGGATAAAAATAGCACTAAATGCATGTAATGCTGGCACATCTGCTTGCATGAGTGACTTTTAAGCACAGAATTTTATTTGAAGGAGAGGGACCTCTGATGTTACGTTTGTGAAACTTTAGCAGATGGGCTTAATAACAGGGGAAACAACTGGAAAATCATCTGAATACAAGCACAAGGAACTATATTTATATGTATGTTACAAATATATATATTTTGGCATCAGAGATTTAAGGGAATAGCATCCACATCTGATTTCCAAAGAGTCACTAAGCATTCCCAGCTCTGCCTTGGAGATGCTCTGTGCCAGTGCCCCTGCCTGGAGCTGGAGTAAGTCAGGACCGTGTCTGAGCCAATGGAAATGTAAAACCAGTTTTCTTTTCCCATCTCTGTCCAGCCACTTGGATTAGAGTTTCCCTAAGGATGCCTCCCTGGAGCTGAAGGGACTGCTAGAAAGCAGAAATTCTGGATGTCTGAAATAAAATGGAGAATCTGCCTCATAAAGCTCCCAGAATTCTCAACTACATGGGCTCAAAAACCACTGTCATGGAGCCCAGACAACAAAATGCTGGAGAAAAGACAATTAGGGATTGCTTCTGTGCCTCTGATTTTAGTGGCACAAACAGCGGCACTAGCTGCACCCTCTCACCAGGTGCTCACAACTATCTCCAGGAGCCTGTCAAGGATATTTTTGAAAATGCTTGCTGTATAGTGTAATGGAAATTATTTTCAATGATGTGTTGAAGCAAACAAAGTGCAGCCTCACTCACACAGACACCCTATATACTTATATTACATTTGATACTGCATTTCACTGTTTTGTGTATGGGTTTGCATCTTAACCTTTGGACAGATGATTCCTGTGATCCCTGTCCCATTATTCAGGAGCAATGTTTACAGCTATCACAATCCTGCAGCTGTGGCCAGCAGTAGATGAGGAGTTTCAAAAGCTGTTGGCTGGGTTCACCTCCAGTATTTATCGTGCTGCCGAGCACCTATAATTTCCCTGCCAATACTGATGACCTGTAATTTACAACCCTTGTTTTATGCTAATTCATTTTGTCTGATTGATGGGAGGATTGCAGGCTGCTGAGAACTTCTGCCAAAACACAGAGAATCAAATTTTAAAATGAAAACAATATCTTCCCTGCCTCTGCTCTGGAAAAAAAAAACAAGCAGGGTTTTACAGGTGCTGGGGCACAACAAGGGGGGCCAGTGGCGATCAAAATTTCTATCAGCATTGAGCATCTTTGCTGTGCCTCTTCTTTCTCAAACACCAAATTTAGGATGACCTATCCACGGATACAGAGCTTATACGTGTAAGAGCTTTTGCTCATGCAACCTCTAGAAGGCAATACACTGTAAGGAAGATTGACTTGAACTAGTGAAGCTACAATACTATGGTGTGATTGCTGTTGCTTACAGCCAAATGTGCTACAATAAACAAACCCCTTGTCAGAGAGCTCATCAAGAGAATAAATCTCTGTGGTCAGAACAGACGTCCCTGAGCAGATCTTGCACAGTGATGAATCTCTTCAGGAGCTGGGCAGTAAACCTTGGTTGGAGCTCAGGTTATTTATCTTCTGATGTGTGTTATGTTGTATTTTTGTTTATGAATTTTACTTTCCTTGTGCCATTTACTCAGGTTCAGTAGGGGGCTCTAAAAACTGCCTGCATCTCCTCTGGTCTTACAGGTCATAGACTTACCAATTCAGTATGCAAGAAGCTGAAATGTTCCCCTGTTGCTAAAGTATTGGAGTGAACGGCTTCTTTTTCCCTCCACAATCAATATTCTTTTGCTGGACAGAGAGATAAGAGCATGGACATTTAGTGCAGCCGCAACTCAAAGTTGAGGATTTATATCCACACAGCTCCTGCAGTAACATATCCTGCAAAGAGATAGCTGGTTTCATTAGATTCTGCTGATACAGTGCACGCTGCAATATCTCAGTGGTATAAGCACATTTTACGACGATTTGCTTAGCTCTGAAGACATAACTTAGCAAACAAAACTTTCACTGTTGCTCCTGCAGTGCAGTTTAGCCTTAGTAGATGTGCCTAAATCTGTTGCTAGTTTCTGCCTCAGGGCAGGAGAGCAGCTGAGTTCCACATGTGCTCCCTGGCTTTCTGGAATACCATGATGAGGCTGTACATTTTATCCTGTGGCACCTTGAAACTTCCCTTCGAAGCATTGCTTTTGGAAATACACATTGGATAGTCCCACGTTGTTCCCCTGGCCAGGTTTAGGAGTGGTTCAGAGGGTCCTAATCTGCTTTACTGCTGGGTGAGCTCAGCTGATGTATGGGGTCCTTCCACGTCACTGACAGTTACTACATTTGCTCCATTTGGAACCATTGATCCGTTCGTTCTTGGAGACAGATTTGTTAATGTATTTCCTGACAGCAATCAACAATTTATTTTGTATTCATTGTGAGCTTTAATTGGGAGTGAACCTAAAGAGGGATTGCTTGGATATAAGAACTATTGATTGCTGCAGAAAGCCCACTTGGCAGCTTATGTTCCTGAGAACCGGAGTGTATGGTTGCTTGCACTAGTTTCGTGATGTTAGGGGAGATAAAAGGTAGCTCTTCTGCCAGGACGTTGCTGGGTTGTGTCAGAACCAGCTTTGGTCAACTAGTATGATTTTCACATGAGCAGTGCTCCTGAGATCAGCACTCGCGTTTGCAAAATGCAAGCAAAATCTGGCCTCTAATACTTTTCTTATGATAATAAAAATAATATATGACAGAAGTTTGTCTGTTTTGACATCATAGTGATAAATGATAATGTATTAAGACATACAGGAGTTGTTAGGGTTCCAAATTTTGTATCCTTAGAGCTAATTGTAAGGAAGGAAAGAAACATACGTTGCTTTCTTCTATATAGAAAGTAATTTGCAGGTACCAAGGTAGCATACGGGTTATACCATATGCTTTGAGCAAAAGAGCAGCACAGTGCTGTGCTGCACTGTTACTTTGCTTCATCAAAAGCCACTGCTCTCCTTATTGCTCAAGGGGGGATTATATACATAAACCTTCCATCTGGCACAGGCCCCTTTTCCTGCATCCCGGTTGAACTGTGTCGGCTGGAGCAGCTTCCTCTGCCAGCACTTGTTCCTTGTCCATCCCCACCTGTGGGAATGGGAAGATGAAAGTGATCTTCTTTATCCTGCTGCATTCTTGGCAAGATGAAGAGTGTTGAGCTCCCCTGTTTCCTTTTTGTGATAAGAAAGACCTGTATCACCTGTTTTAGGAGTCAAAAGCAAGGTGACTTTACTGAAGTTTGGGAGAAAAAACATACTGCTTTAAAAATTCTCATTGTGTTGTTAAAGTTGTCTGCAGTTGTATGAGAGGATTTAGTACAAATTGTCAGCAGGAACAGAAGCATGTAAGTGTGCGATGTTAAATTGTTTAGCCTGGAGAACACAGAGTCTACCAAGGTGGAAGTAGTTATCTGCTGTGACTAGTAATCCTGTGCAAAAAGTTGTTGTAGTTATTGCCCGAACTAGAAGAACAGTGAGAACTTGCATAAGAAACTGATTAACCCAGCCTTTCTGTTGGCTGTTGGAATGTGTTTATGGTAAATGAGAAAGCAATTATTTCATGAATCATGAACCATCCCCTTGCTAGCACATCAAAGCTCAATGCTGGTACGTTCTGCTGTATAGACTTTTTTTAAAAAAAAAATAGAGATTGATGGGAATGATATTAAAAGCCCTGTTGTTGCACAGTTTAGAAATGCGTGGGGTTGAAGCTAAGTCTTACATTTTGCTTGTTTCCTCTGACATTTGTTGGAAACATCTCCTTACTTGCACTACACTCATTGCCTAACAGTGAAAAATAATTAGATTTTGCTATTTTTTCCTAGATAGTAAAAGTTAGAAAAGAGACTGTAAAGATACAAAGCTGGCGTAGAAGAATCAGATAAATAAGACTTTGGACTTTCTGAAAATCTATGACACAAACTTCAAATTTCTATTTCTCTTTGGATTATCTCAAAATATGTATAAGAAATTAAGAAGAAGAGCAATGCAGACAGATACTACAACTCAAAAAGTAATTTTATAAATATATATCTCAAAGACAGCAAATAAGGAAATTCTTCACAAAAAAAATCCTGTATGACTTACAAATGAAGGCTGTTGGGGAAGAACACCTGAATTACCAAAGACACGGCTTGACTGAGTCATGCACCTCGTTCTTGGGCACCTTCTGCAGCCTTTTCTAGCTCCCCAGGTGGCTCTCTGCCACCATAAAGTAAAAGCAGTCTCTGGTCTTTTGATAGTAATAAGTTATAATATTTTGTAGCACAAAGAAATCTATTTTAAAAATAGCTATTGCTCCAAATCTAAAATTCAGCTTCATTGAGATTAGCTGGAGGAAAAACATGATGAACTCCAAGATGAGTTTGGAGGAAATGACAAGTTCCACCCCTATTTATTTTCTTTGAGTGAAATCCTTTGAGATAAGGGAAGACTTGAGGCTGGGACTGGCAGACTGCAGTTGGTAAAGGCTTGTTATTTGTCACTGCTTATGTGCCCAAGGAAGGCTTCCAAAGCAATTTAGTCAACCGAAAATGAGAAAGTCCTTCTTACAAATGTAAATGTTGCAATCATACAAGAATTTGCAAAACAAAGTGGGTAAAACATTTTGCCTGTCCACTGTGGTAACTTACACCCTGAGCAAAGGGTGTAGCAATGAAAGGGAGTGATGAACTCTCTAATCCTCAATTCATCCATTTATACAAAGCTGGCACGATATATCAGGTAAGATCTACTGCTATTTTTTTGAAAAGAATAACAATCCACGATCTGATCATGTATGAGTTTAAGAAAAAGGATTAAAATGCCACTGTTACTTTTATTTCAGTCCTTCATGTTCTTGAGCTATAAAGCTTTTTGTAGCACTGGACAATGTAAGGATGTAAGTGGCGTATTTAGGTCAGATAATGTCTTTGTAGTTGCTATGTTGAATTTTCAACGACTCCAAATTCCTGAGGCAGTTAAACTGCTGCTTGCTCTGGATGCCCTCCTTTCTGCCTGAAAGTTAGGGATTGGACTCCCTGCAGTAGTCTTCTCCAATTTCCTCATCTTTCCTTCCATTCCTTTCACATTTCATTCATCTTCCCAAACTCCTAAGGTTTGGGTCAATTTACTTTGAATGTTTTCTGCCTTTTTTTTTCATCTCTGCACATGATGAATATTAATGCTCAGTGGCCAAAATAATTCCCCCTTCCTACATATTTTAATATTTTGACTGTGTCTCTCCAGTGAGATGCTCCATTTACATTGGAAATGTTTCTCTGAGAACAGCAGTGATATTTACCCTGATTTCTTCCCTGTTCTGCTGCATTTTTGCCTGGAAGAAAGTGGCAGGCTGTCAAAACAGCCTGTGGTTCTCTGCTGCCCCAATAATTGTCATTTCCATGGTGGGAGATTGTATGCAGGGCAAAGAGATGCAAGTGGTATCAACGACAAATAGTGGTTAGGTTGGTGTTTTCTCCTTGTTTTTAAATTTGTGGAAAGGACTGTGTATGGTGAAAAAATGTTGAAAATCAAGGCTTGTAAGCGCAGGGTCTGTCTGTACTAGAACTGTAATTTAAAATGCTAATGCACACCAGCAAATACCAGGTGATTATTTCCTCTTCCAAACACAGGGAAAAACTCTGTTATCTGTTAGTTTTGTGTAAAGACACTGACTCTGCCAGGAGAGACATTTAAAAATCATTTTTTGCCAAGCTTTAATACACTTTTAATGTTGCTTTCAGTGTCACTTAAATCTTTTCAGAGCTGCCTGCAGCTGTCTGGGCAGGCACAGCCATGGCTCGGTGAGCTGAGCTTCAGATAGCTCTGGTCCTACCAGCACTGGGTTCGTGAAGAAGAAAATATCTCTTTCTCTGACCTAAAGCACAAGGTTTGAAGCTGGCATTTCCATTTTCCACTGTGGGCACTGAGGGTGTCTGTTGCTGGCAACTCTGGACAGGGAAAGAGGCTGCAAGGCCATCTTTCCTTGTAGGGGAGATCTGAGGAATGGGACATGCTCTCCTTACTGGTCTTCCTGGAAAGTGGCTGGTGCCTCCTGTGTGCTGGTTGAAACAGAGATGGAATAGGACAACATGGTAAAGCAGCAGAGCTCTGCTGAGACAGTGATTTTCCCTCTAGGAGATTTTTATTTTGGTAACTTCTCTGAGGTAATTTCCAACTCACACTGTGGGAAAAGAGCAAGAACAGGGCATAGGTACACTCCGCTTTGAGAAGACTTTCAACAAGGCTTTACCAGCCTCAGCAAATGTGATTTATTGCTGTTCAAACGCCTTTTTCCCTCTTGGAAGTTGGAGTACTACTCATGGAGCTGCTCCAGATGGTTGGCTGCTGAGTTTCTTCCACATCCTGACCTTCAGGATGGGCTGCCAGCCTGCAGGAACAGCTGTGAACTGCCTGCTTGCATTCAGCAGATGCCACTTTTTACTCCAGGTTAATAAAATAACTTGGAAAAAGTAACTCCACAGGATTTGTTGTGGATTAGCGGGGACCAGAGCAGTCAGTGAACTTTGGAAATGCACTGTGTATGGCTAGAATCAAGCTGTCTGTATCTGGAATCACAAAATATTTTCAGTGTCTACTGCTTGACAACCATGCACTTTGTCTCTCATTTTAGAACTATTTTAATTTTGTGAGGCTGTTATTGTGGCATAAATACACAGATCTATCTGACATAGAACATTTTCAGTGTAGAGAAAGTATAAATCCTGACAGTAATGTTTTCTAAACTGTAGCTACAAAAGGTGAGAAGAACTAATGAGTGCTCATGCAGCACATTAGTTCACTTCAAGAGTGGAAAGCTGATAAGATGCTTCTCCAGCATCATGCTTGGAGAGGGAATCATGGATGGTAGAGTTCACTTTGGCAAGCGATGCGAGCAGAAACAGCAGGAGAAATGCTGCTATAAATACATGTTTATGGGCACCCTCTGCAGCTCCTCATATGCTCACATCAAATCCACCAGTGACTATCTGCAAAACTGCCAACAGTGAATCTACCTCATCACAAACAATTGAAGCTTTCTAGAGCTTTGTTCCCCTTCTACTCAAGGTCTGTGTTCGTCTGCGTAATAGATTCTGTTATAATTTATGCCAAATGTTCAAATTGAATTGTTTCAACGCTCATATGGTGGTGGGTATGTATTATCTTTTCATTTTAGATAAAATTGTCAAATTCCTGAACAGGAAATGCTGTTGCTTAATGGTTATTTTCTCTCTCTATGATCTGTAATACCAAGACAAAATGATTGCAAGGTGAATATGAACACGCTCTGTCTGAACTGGTAATTTTGTTCATTCTTTATACTGCTCTTAGAAGCTGAAAACATATATTGCGACAGCAAATTATGTTCAGTGTAGTTGTCAAATGTCAGATTTGTGAACATAAATACTTAGAATGATATTTTGAAAGGGGGTATGCTATAAGCAGACTTTAATAGGAAATGTTTGTGATTACAGTCTAGTGGTAAAGCTATATATAAAGTACTTAGCTTGTAAATTGGTTTATGTTAGTTATTTTCTGTATTTGTCTTGTATTGTGCTTACACTTTGAGACGCTTGACAGAGTCTACAGCAGGTTTTAAGGTGGATTCCTTGCAGAGAAACACAGAACAGAGCCATCAAAGCTTTGTAGAAAAGTAGGCTTAGAACAATTTTATTAATGATAAAATAACATTTGAGCATCCTTAGTACACAAATTTTCCGTAAGAATTCCTTAGTGACAAAGCAGATGTATGCTGAAGGGAGCTTTCCAGCCCTTCCCCTGCCCTGCTGGACTGGCATCTCCTGGGGGCTTCCAGAGGCATGTCTTTGGGTTTTGGTGCAGAGACGCACCAGGTAAAGCCTGGGAAAACCTGCCTGGTTTTTAAGGTGAAACTGTTAGAAGAACACTGGAACACTATTAGCTCTTGATTCATTTCCTAAGTCCTTAGCAAAAAGGTGGGTATATTCAGCTGTGAAATGAGATTGGAACCTGGGCTGTAAAAAAACACCTTCTGCTATGTAAGTAGGCAAAGAGGGTTGGAAAGTTTCTGTGTGGTTAGAAGTGTGGGATCAGTTTGAAACTTGGACAAAAGCCCATTTTATGTGTGCCTTGGGAGGAGAAAGAGCTGCAAGAGCATATTATCAAGTAGATACGGCCTATTTAAACAGCACGTTTGACTCTCTAATGGGAACAAGTAAATAAAAAGGTGAAGAGCTCGCTACTACGACCTGCTTTTCGTAAGACATTGTGAGTGAGTAGAATCCAACACTGGAATTATTCAGTTTGGGAACATTTATGAAACATTCAGTGTGTCACTATGTCCATGTCATTTCTCAGCAGAGAAGCATTCCTCCCAAAGATTTGTAAAGATAAGTTGAGACTGGCACTTGCTGATGCAAGAGGTCATTTTCAGGGACTGAGATAGGAAAAATATACACCCAAAAAAGCTTTCTTCTGCAAATAAGATACTGAGTTTCTAGTCAGTTTGAATGTAGTGATGAGATGGATGGTTCTCTTTGCCTGAATTTGCTGTAGCTGCTGTTCATGAGCTGAAGAGAATAGAGGCAAACCTGAAACTGCCCATAGCACAATCTCTTAGAGAGTCACTCAAGCAGAATCTCTTTTGCTCTGAGATAAGTGGTAAGCCGGTTTTGAAAAAAACTCAGAATAAAAGACAGCTTTAAAAGCAAGAAATGTTGGAGATTGGCGTGGTATGGTCTCAAAGTTTGCTTAACCTTTCCTTTAGGGTTAAAGCTGGCATCTTGAAAAGCCAAGGGCATGTAACACACTGAAGTTACAGAGTTGCTACGAGGAGGTGTTTGTTTGCAGTTTTGGCTGGAAAGCTGCCTATGGTTCCATAATTAGCTTTGCATCAAGTTCTGGCCTAAATTGCATTGCTGAAATTCCTTTAACTTCATTAGGGTTGACTGGCTTTAACTAGGATGTTATTTGTGCTAAGATCACCTACAGTAAAAATTTGCTGAATGTTGGAGGTTCGGTAGCTAAAGGTGTGTTTACAGGAAATAACACAGGCAGAATGGCAGATCAACAGGATGGTAACCTGAAGGAGCACCTGCAGGAGCAGGTGAAGGAATTCTGAGCTTTCCAGTGGCAAATGCGATGGTCAGGTGAGCAGTTTAGGGCTGACCTTTCACTTGCTAATAATGCTGATCTTAAACTGATCATCTGGAGAACACATGGAGATGTTTTTGTAGATCTATCCCTTGCATTTGCTGAGTCACAAGGGTCTGTTGCGGTTCTCTCTGCTCTTTCAGCTGCTTTCCTGGACCAATGTGCTCCTGGAGACAGCCCTAGCTGGCAGAGCTCCTGTCCCTGTGCACCCCAGCCCCTTGCTCCCTTCATCCATCTATCCCCCCATCTCTCCATCCATCCACTCACCACCCATCTATCCATCTACCTATTCATCCACCCACCCATCCCTCCTTCCTTCCATCTCTCCATCCATCCACGCACCCACCACCTATCTATCCATGCACCTATTCATCCATCCACACATACCTTCATCCATCCATCCATCCACTCATCCATCCATCCATCCATCCCTCCATCCACCCATCCCTCCTTCCTTCCTTCCATTTCTCCATCCATCTATCCATCTAACCATCCATCTATCCATCCATCCACGCACCCACTACCTATCTATCCATCCATCCACGCACCCACTACCTATCTATCCATCCACCTATTCATCCATCCACACATACCTTCATCCATTCATCCATCCATCCATCCATCCATCCACCACCCATCTATCCATCTACCTATTCATCCATCCACCCATCCCTCCTTCCTTTCATCTCTCCATCCATCTATCCATCCATCCATCCATGCACCCACCACCTATCTATCCAGCCACCTATTCATCCATCCACACATACCTTCATCCATCCATCCATCTATCCACCACCCATCTATCATCTACCTATTCATCCATACACCCATCCCTCCTTCCTTCCTTCCATTTCTCCATCCATCTATACATCTAACATCCATCTATCCACACATACCTTCATCCATCCATCCATCTATCCACCACCCATCTATCATCTACCTATTCATCCATCCACCCATCCCTCCTTCCTTCCATTTCTCCATCCATCTATCCATCTAACATCCATCTATCCATCCATCCACGCACCCACCACCTATCTATCCAGCCACCTATTCATCCATCCACCAAACCACCCATTTATCCATCTGCCTATTCATCCATCCACCCATCCACTATCTATCTATCTATCTATCTATCTATCTATCTATCTATCTATCTATCTATCTATCTATCTATCTATCACAGAATCACAGAATAACCAGGTTGGAAGAGACCCACCGGATCACCGAGTCCAACCGTTCCTACCAAACACTAAACCATATCCCTCAGCACCTCGTCCACCTGTGCCTTAAACACCTCCAGGGAAGGTGACTCAACCACCTCCCTGGGCAGCCTGTTCCAGTGCCCAATGACCCTTTCTGTAAAGAATTTTTTCCTAACGTCCAGCCTAAACCTCCCCTGGCGGAGCTTGAGGCCATTCCCTCTTGTCCTGTCCCCTGTCACTTGGGAGAAGAGGCCAGCACCCTCCTCTCTACAACGTCCTTTCAGGTAGTTGTAGAGAGCAATGAGGTCACCCCTCAGCCTCCTCTTCTCCAGGCTAAACAACCCCAGGTCTCTCAGCCGCTCCTCATAAGGCCTGTTCTCCAGCCCTTTCACCAGCTTTGTTGCTTATCTATCTATCTATCTATCTATCTATCTATCTATCCATCTATCCATCCACCCCTCCACCCCTCCACCCCTCCACCCCTCCACCCCTCCACCCCTCCACCCCTCCACCCCTCCACCCCTCCACCCCTCCACCCCTCCACCCCCCCTTCTCTCTCCCACCCCGCCCCGGCCCCGCCCCTTTCCCGCCCCCTCCCACGGCGCATGCGCACACCCCGCCATGTTGGCGCGGCGGGTGACGCGCGGTGCCGGGAGGCGGGGCCAGGCGGGCGCGCGCGGAGTGGGGTCGCGCTGGCGGGTGGCGCTCGGAGCTTTGAGGGCGCTCCGAGCGGGGCCCGCGGCCGGGCAGCCTCCCGCAGGTGAGAGCGGGGCGGCGGGGCGGGGGGCACCGGCCTGCTCTGTCCCGCTTGGAGTCCCGGGGCGGGGAGCGCTGCTGGCCGGGGCGGCGGGGGTGGGGGGGGCTGCCTTTTTGTTTTCTCTTTGCAACTGGGGGGCTCCCTGGTTGTTTGCAGGACTCCCCCTTTGGCAGCTGGGGGGGCTTCCCCCTTTGGCACCTGGGGGGCTCCTTGTTTGTTTGCAGAACTCCCCCTTTGGCAGCCGGGGGGGGCTCCCCGTTTGCACCTGGGGGGCTCCCTGTTGGTTTGCAGGACTCCCCCCTTTGGCAGCTGGGGGGGCTCCCCCCTTTGGCAGCTGGGGGGGCTCCCCCCTTTGGCAGCTGGGGGTCTCCCCGCTTGCACCTGGGGGGCTCCCTGTTGGTTTGCAGGACTCCCCCTTTGGAAGCTGGGGGGGGCTCCCTGTTGGTTTGCAGGGCTCCCCCTTTGCAGCTGGTGGAGGCTCCCCGTTTGCAGCCGGGGGGGCTCTCTGTTTGCAACAAGGAGGGGCCCGTCCCGTTTGCAACGAGGGGCTCCCCGGTTGGCAGAGGGGTGCTCCCTGTTTGTTTGCAGGGCTCCCCCTTTTGGAGCTGGGGGGCTCCCCGTCCGCAGCGGTGTGGGGGGAGCTCCCTGCCCGCAGCAGGGCTCGGGGCTGCCCCGGCGGCACTCGGAGAGGGGGAGCAGAGGCGCCTGCGGGGCAGGGAAGGCGATGGTGCCCCGTTTCTAGCCGGGAGAGCGAGGGGTGCGAGGGGAGAGCTGGCGGGGGTCTCGCAGGGGTCCCGCGGGGATGGAGCCGGCCGGGGTTTGCTGTGCTTTGCACCTCTCGGCTCTCCTCTTCCAGGCATTGTCCTGCAGTTATTATAAGCGTTTTCTTCCTTCCCCCGACCCGTTCTGCTCGTCGGTGTTGGAGGTTGCCTGGTCTTTAAGTGGCCGGTTGAAGTCGGGGTGCAGGAAGGCGTTTTGGGGTTTGTTCTGCGGTGCGATGGGGCTGAAACTAATTCACCAGTTTTTCCTTCGTGTGGGATTTAGGCCAAGCTCTGGTTTTACTAGGGACTGTTCAGGACTTCTCGCCTCCATGTGAAAAGTGAGATGTTAACTGGAGAGCCCTTGGAGTCTTGGCTCGGGTCCTTTGTCTGGTTCAGGAGATGCGAGGTGCAGGTCTCTGCTCTTGTGAGGCAAAGGGCTCTCTAGCTTGGATGTTAGAGTGTTAATGACACTGATGCTGACTCGGTTGTGCTGTGAAATCTACATCAGGAATATCTCCCTTGCCTATTTAAATATGGCTCATACATTTAAATAGAATGCCACAGAGGAGTCTTCCTTATTCTTCCCTCACTGAGCTACACATAGAGATAATGCTAATGAAGAACCTTCAGGGCTCTCTCCCCACTTCTCTGATTTCATGGTAAAGCCTGTTCTGCAATCCCATTTAATACTAGAATACGCTGCGGAGCGTTGATATTAAAAGTTTGGGTAGTAACTGGGATTAAATGCTATCCTGAATGCGCTTCTTCTGATCTCTTCTGATTCTGTGATTTTCAAAATTGTGCTTCTAAACGTTTTCCTTCACTTCTGAAGTTCAAAACATTGTAGTGAGCTGCCAGCACAAATTAGCATGCCGCTCCGCTTCAAAGAAGTGAGACTGTTTCTAGTGAGTCTTGGCTTGACACCAGGTGTCAAAAATGAATTAAAGTGACTTTACCCCAGCCAACACTTTTTTTTTTTTTTTTTTTTTAAATTTAAAGGCTTTCTTCTGCTCTTCTGTAAAAGATTCACTAACCTGAAAGTCATCTGAGGCCGTAGTTCAACTATACTGATTCTGTAGCAGTAGTGGCAGCTTGAGGAATAGTGTGACTTGTAGGGTCACTGACACAGCTTTTGGTGATGCCTGGTCTGAAACAGATCAGCAAACTTGCCCAGCTAGGGAAAAAAAAAAAAAAAGGATCATGCACAGACTCCCTGATCCAGTTTGCTGTGCTGTCCCATAAATGATAGGACAGCTCTGGGATAATCTCAAACAGCCTGCGAGGATTTGACTGGCTCAAAGCAGGGCTGAGCAGGGTGAAGCAGAGAGGGGAGTATGTTTGGCTGATATCAGTATAGGGGCCGTGTAAGAGACGGATGATAAAGCCTTCATTAAGCTCCAAGGGGGCTGGGAGGGGAAGTGAAGTGTAGCTGCTGCAGAAAGGGTTCTTGTGCTGGCACATGAGCTGGCTTTGAAGCACTGTGTGACTGAGTGCTTCTCCCCCCATCAAATTCTAGTAACCCTTTTTCTGTTCTGCAGCAAGCTGAGAAAAATGTTGTAGTTACTTAAAACATAAAAATCAGCAAACTGTCTCATGTGGAGTGTTATCTCAGTATAGTATCATACTTGAATATGTTTCTTTGACAGTGGTGATCAAGCCCAGGATGTCTGGATCTAAAGGCATAACTATTGCTGTCAGAATTAAAAGTCCCAGTGATGTTACCTTAAGGGCTGTGTGTTCTTGGTGTGGTCCAGGTATTTGAAAGGGATAATTAGTTCACACTACAAAGAAACATGTTGGTAGAGACTCCAAATGAATTTACAGTATGTTCTGGTAGGAATGTTACTGCTGTATCACCTCCACAAATACTACAAGCAAAGCTGTCAAAAATGCTTTTTCATGGTTGTGTTGCTGGAGTAGCTGTGGTGCTTAGTACATGGGCTTTGTTTCTTTGTTTTTTTTTTAATTGATGTGTCTGTGCTGGCAAAACTCTCTGAGAAACTGCACTATGGCAAAAAATGAACAATTATGGAGCATTTATTTTAAGAGCGAGCAGCCTCAGAGGGAGAATATTCAGTGTTTGGCTCTTTCACTGTATCAATAGTACAAAACTTTTTCTAATGACTCAATAGCTAATGAAAGTTGACTTTTGATGGCCTTGGGCTAGATTCACAGGGATGGGTGCCTTTATCACAGATCTGGTGAAGTGTGTATGGATGTCAGTGTGAGTGGGAGGTAAAAGCTTAAATAGATGGGGCAATATGTTTTGCTTTCCTTTCAAGGTTCTCACAGCTGTATTGTATTGTCAGACTACTGGATGGAAACAGTTTTATGGTTTTCTTTTTTAACTATTTGTGATGCAGTAGGCTTCTTAAAAGTGGGAGATTAGAGCATTATGGATAAATTAAAAACACCGGTGTGGAAGAAATTTTTCTTAATGTATTTGCTAGCCCTAAGCAGAGTGGTTTTGAAAAACTAGGAAGTAATTAAGTGGTGTTTGATAGTAGTCTCTGGAAGAAAAGGCATTCAGTGGGCCTCCAGGATAATTTGTAAATTTGCTGGTTTCAACTGAATTATTTTCATAAAATTTTGTCTCTAAGGGGTTTACACAAGTGCTTTGGGGTGAAAGCATGGCTGTGTCCTGTAGTGTGGGTAGCCTATATCCTGTGCCAAAAGGATCTGGCAAGGGAACAAAGCGTTAAATACATTGAGATGGTAAATACAGGGAATTGCAATGTGTGACTTGGTATTGGTGATGGGAATGTTACAGGAGCAAATTTCTTGAACATATCTTATTGATTATGAGGAAGAAAGGGACCTGTTTTAACCCAAGAGGAGCTTGCAAGCTGGGACAAAATTTAAGTCTGATTCCTTTAGTTGGCCTGTGTGTTGCAGAAGGCCGACAGTAAGAGAATGCAAAAGATGTCCCATATTCAGCATCCTATAATGAATTTGGTGTCTTCCATGCCTAGTTTGAGAAGCTGGTTTTGGGTGAATCGGGTGTATGATTTTTTTGGAAGAATACATGTCTGTTGTTGATGTTTTTGCTTTAAACTTGCTGTGGGAAATAAGTAATTTTGTTCCCTTTTGTGGAAAGAGTGCTGTGTTGTAAATGCTAATGATGCTGGTCATATGATTTCTTGGGGCTTTTGTTTTAACTTCTTTGTGATCAATGCAGCTGCTTGATGATGTGTTCTGTTTTTGTGAAATGTGAGAGACTTGTTTGGCAATGGCAACACACTCTCCATTTTTAAAGCTATTCTGCTTTGTTTCTTTAATATGAAATCTTTGAAATGTGAGAAAGCTTACGTACAGGGGAAAGCAGAAATGAGAATAAATTTTGAATAGAAGTTTTTCCTTTCAAAGAACTTCTCAGAGTTTTTTGTCCCTACTTGTAGTTGCTTAAATTTTGGGGAAAACTTAAATTCTTCTTCCATTTCCTTATTACAGAGTGTCAATCTTACTAGGTGCTCCATGCCCTCTTGAACTGTCAGGTTATGTGTTCTGATGTTCCTTGTGAATGGGAGAAGAAGCAGAAGCAGACCTTCCTTGGGCTCCTTCTGTCAGCTGGCATGTGTATTTGTTTGCTCTGCATTTTTGAAGTCTTTTCATTTGCCTGAAGGTGGGAGGTATAAGCAGCTTTAGGACAGAGGTCCTGTCTAAGCCATTCCACGTTGCTAGAAGAAAAACAGTCAGCACAAAGCGTGTGGCAATGTGTTGCACAGGTCTCATGGTTAAAACCAGGGATAGGATGATTTGGGTGCATGTACTAGCTTTGAGGACTTAAAAGCAAATGTTTTAACAGATACTGCAGTGCTCAGCATCTCAATGCATCAGTCCCATATGAATGCACATTTCCATCTTTGCAAGGAGGCGAGGGAAGAGATTTGTTTCTTTATTCTTGGTGAGAAAAATAAATGGAGAGGGCCCATTTTATTAGTCCATACTTCAGAAAATGCAGACCATTTAGCAACATAACAAATAAAAACTATGGTAAATGAGCTTGATGACTCCTCCATCTGGTCAAGTGCAAGTTGTTATGAGGAAGATCAAGTTCTGTGTTGTGAAAAAAATAAAGCAGAATTTTTGAGGTGTACAGGTGATAATAGACTCATAGAATAGTTAGGGTTGAAAGGGACCTTAAAGATCATCTAGTTCTAACCCCGCTGCCGCAGGCAGGGCCATCCCACTAGATCAGGTTACCCACGGCCCCATCCAGCCTGGCCTTGAACACCTCCAGGGATGGGGCAGCCACAACTTCTCTTGGCAATCTGTTCCAGTATCTCACCACTCTCATGGTGAAAAAATTCTTCCTAACATCTAGTCTAAATCTGCCCTTCTCCAGTTTATATCCATTCCCCCTTGTCCTATCACCACAAGCCTTTATGAATAGCCCCTCTCTAGCTTTCTTGTAGGCTCCTTTCTCCTTGTAGGCGACCTTCCAGTAGAATCCTTTAGGTCAAAGAAAGCAAGGATAAACATGTGAATTTCAACCCAGTTCCTTTTTCCCAATTCTTTTTCGGGATCTCCTTGTGAGTGATCTGTTCTAGTTTCAAGTTGAATGTAGTCCACGTGCACTTCATTTCGCATCGTGGGAACTTTGATTCTTTTGAATAACTGACCTTATCTGGTAATGCTAATGTGGAATATCCAGCAATATACTAAGATGATGATCTGAAATATCCAGCAAGTTTTTACTGTACTGGCATAAACCCCAGCTCTCTAAAGTTGAAGCTCTGTTTCTGTTATATGTTGTTGTAGTGTATTTTCTACATATTTAAATAATTCTGTTAGACATAAATAAGAAACATTTAAATTTTAAATTCCTTCAGAAACTTGTTATGGATTGAAAGTTAACCAGACAATTCACACTTGAAGGGCGCAATCTGATGCTAGAGGCTTTGGAGGCAGTTTGGTGCTGCAGGTACCTTTTTGGATTCATTCCTGGGTACTCCTGCCTTATGCCCTGCTCTCCTGCTGCAACTCTCTTGGCAGAGCTAGTGCCTGTGGGATTGCAGGGCAATTTCATGCTGCTTGTCTCATGGGAAACTAACGCACTCAGTGAAGTCTTTATCAGTCTGCTAACTCACCCTATGGCTACACCTTGCTGTTGCTTTCACAGGTAGAAGCAGGAAGGTGCTGGAGGTGAGTGGAGGGAAAGCAGGACTGCATCTCCCAGCAGATGCTGGGGATGGATCATCAAATACAGTGCAGCAGGACCAGGGCAGTTCTCCTACTTCATACAAGTTGTGTTTCCAGATGCCTTTAAGGAGACGTTCCTAGGACTGCTGTTCTCCAGCTAGCTGTTCACCTGAGTAGGAGCTAAGTGATCCACATGAATTCATGCTTTCTGTAAAATGTTTACATGAAAGCCTGAATTCAGTACTACAGAAAGGTAGGGGGAAAGTTATTGTAGGAATCAAAGCACTGGTCTGCATCCTGCTCACAGGTGTTATCTCTGAGGGAGAATGTATGAGATGTTATCTTAAAGGGAAGATGAGAGGGAGAAATGGGTTGCTCTTCTGCCTCGTCAATTTTGGCTTCTCGGTGCCTGACTCCCATGTAAGCTCAATGTTATGAAACAGTCACGGTTCTGGGCAAGTTTATGACTGCCCACAGATTTTGAGTAGAGCAGAGGAAGTGAGTAGCACATCTGTTATTTAAAGAAAGCTGTGAGTGGCACTAGAATCCTATCGAAATTAACGTGTGTTCTATATATAGCCCCACCTCCCATTCCTGATCATCTTTTGCTTACTGCTAATGTAGAACTTTTTAAGTAGTGGCAACTAGAAGTTACAAAGTACATATGTGGTTGTATTGCTGTTAGTTATTCACAGCTGTGTTTTATTGCTTTTCTATGCTTGAAGCTTTTAACAGGAACAGAATGTAATCAGTTTTATTCTCTTTAATATCACATTTGGAATTTTAACAGTGTTGTATCTAGAAATTTAAGCTTGGCTCTTGTGATTGCTATTCTAAGCTTGTTTTTATACAGTGGAATTCAGGTCTTTCCATCAGGGTGTATGCTCTATGAGATATATAAACTAAAGACTGCAAACTTAAATATTCAAACTGGAAATTATGAATTGAACGCTTGAGCTACAAAAGAATCAAAGGATAAATCTAGGTAACGTAGCGATATTGATTCTGAATTCACTAGAGTGCCCCCTTGGTGGCTATGCAAATCAGACCAGTCTCTTGTGACTGCTGACATTTGTCATGGAGGAGTAACAGTAAGTGCATAAGCATTCACTGTCTCTGTTCTTTGTTAGACTTGGGCAATATAAAACACTGGTGTCTTTAATGGTAGAAAGGCTTGCGTGGGTACTTCTGTACTCCAGGTGAGACTTGGTACCATGTTTTCCCCAAGTCTGAAAATGTTGTCCTTAATGTTCAAACGGAGTTTTGTTATTTAAAGAGAGCAGTAGTGAGATGATCATGTTCTCAGCTATCTTGGGAGTTGGTGGAGGTGTCATTAACTTGACCAGTTATCTTAGCAATTGATACCACCAACGTCACTACGAGAGAACCTGGCCCATAACTTTCCAAGTAGGCTAATCTTTTCCAGGAATTGTTTAGTAACTTAATGTAAGGTTGAATACGTGGAGGATTTTGCTGTGAGGGTCTAAATGAACCATGGTACAACTCTCCTAGCATCATCTCTTAGCAAGAGGATAGAGACTCTGAGGTTTTGTTTTCCTACCATTATTCTTTAACTTTTTTTTTTAAATGCTTTTGCTGATCTCTGCAACTGATTGACTTTAGGAGCCACAGTGATGGACCAGGATCTTGGCGTGATAGTGCTTCACGTGCACAGAACAAAAAGGCAGTTTCTGTTCCCAAATCTTGTTATGTTACTGTAGTCTTTCTTCAACCTGTTATTTTTTTCTGGTGTTTGTGTATGGTGGTGGGTGGGGTGAGTTCAACAGAATAAAAAAAAAATGTTTAACCTTGTTGGCAGTATCTTAGTCAGCGTATATTCTAACTTTAGCCTATGGTGGTAGCATTTTTCTCTTTCAAGACTTGTTAGCCTTAAGGCAAGTTGAAGGCTTTTACCAGCATCACTTGACTTCCTTCAAGGGCAGGGGTTTGCAGGCTGTATTACTATTGACGTTCATGTGTCTGTTCTACTTGTGGGGCTCTTGGTTATGTCTTCTGTGAGAGCCAGGTGAAGTTGCTTCTCTGGAAAGGGCTGAGAAGGCAAGACTAGCCCTCCTCTTAAAATTCATTCTGTGGGTGATGACAGGTGTGCCAGCAGCCCTAGTTTCCTTTGGGATGCTGGCAGGGGTTTCTTGTCTGGTTTTGCTGTTGGCCATCATTCCTGGTTTGTAGAAGGAGAAAATATTCCAGTAAACTTTACCTCTGGCAGCTTAGAAAATTATGTGAGCTCTTCGGCAGAATGCCAACCAAAATAAGCTGGAGTGGTTTAAACAGCCTAAATAATCACTCTTTGTATCAGTTGATCCTGAGTAAATAGGTTAGAAAGTACTTAAGAGCAGCTCAGCTGGTAGCCGCCTGGCAGAGAGGGGGGACAAGCAGCTGAGGGTGCTGAGCTGTATTTAGAGGAGGAGATCCAAAGCCAGGGCAGAGGCTCACAAGCTGAAAGGCTGCTCGATAGGCAGAAATGTGGCTCCTTCCTTGCAAATAACCCTGCAGTTATGCGTGAAGTAAGAGAATCCCAGTTAATAGTTCTCATAGGGAATCCATGTATTTTATGGTTAGGCTATAGCGATCTGCTGGTGAGGAGTGAAAGAATTATAGTTGATTTTAGACACTGTTGGTGGGGTCGCAGGGGATGGCAGTAGTGGTAGTGCTCTTCCAACAGTGCTGGTGGTGCTATGGGGTGTGGTGTGCGGTTGCTGTGCAAGTGTCCTGTCTTCCCTGCTATGGTTCTTACCAGTTCCCATTACTAGTTCAATTTGTTCATTCATTAGTAAAATTAACAGTAGGAGGCAGATGGGCTGGAAAATGTGCTGTGCAAGAGATGAGGTTGCATGGCAACACTTTACACTCCCAAACATGGAGTCAAGAATAAATAATGGTGGAAAAAGAAATGGGAGGAGAAAAAAA